>NC_081301.1:58043214-58368928 GCF_030435805.1 Mustela lutreola
CCCAGTACTCTCAGCTCAAATCAAGAGTCTGCCATTTAAACAACTGAGCCACCCAGGTGCCCCAGTCGTATATTTCTTATAATATGCTTCAAATAATCATATTTTGTGGGATTAATAGGCTTTTTCTTATAAATGAATGGTGAAAAAGAATTTACACCACATCAAAGTTGAACAAATCATGACAGAAGCTTTCTTGACCCTCAACTAAAGATGAATGCTTCCCATAAAATATCTATCCAAATTGTTTGCTAAATGGTAGTTGTGGAAAGAGAAGCACAGGGGCTGAGCGGAGGGTGTCATAGTGTGTACCAACAAAGCACAAAAGAAATGAACAACTAGAGTGAGTTCAAAGCTTAAGTGATTACAGGGTTGCTGAATGTGAAGTGTGGCTGGGGCATCTGTGTGAAGTTGTCCAAAAGATATTTTAACATGCAAGTATGAACTTTTAAAGGAGAGATCAAGAAAAGAAATGTAGAAACAGATCTTTTTTTTTTTTTGCTTAAGATGAAAATTGGGGGCATAAAATTTCTGAGAGGAGGACAGCAAAGAAATAAAACTAAACACTGAACTTGGATAGAAAGACTTTAAAAGTCAAAAGGAGAAATACTTCCTGTAAATGAGATATGGAATAAACATAAGAGTTACTTTGTCTAAGCTAGAAAAGGAAAGATTGTTTAAATTATTACTTAAGTATGGTTGATATACAATGTTACATTAGCTTCAGGTGTACAACATAGCGATTTGAAAAGTTTATATATTATGCTATTTTCACAAGTGTATCATCTCATTACATTGCTATTACAGTGTCACTGACTATATTCTTTTATTTTCCTGACTTACTCCATACCTACAGGCCTGTATCTCTCTCTTCTATTCAGCAATTTTGCCCAAGCCTTCTTCCAACCATCAGTTCTCTATATTTGTGGTTCTGATTTTATTTTTTTTGGTTGTTATTCATATTTTTTATTTAGGTTCCATTTATGAGTAGAATTATATGGCACTTGTCATTCTCAGCCTGACCTATTTCCCTTAGTGTAATTCCTTCCACATTGTCTCAACATGTTTCATCCCATGTTGTCTTAGATAGCACAATCTCATCCCCATCTATAGCTATGTAATATGCCTGTGTGTGTGTGTGTGTGTGTTACATTTTCCTTATCCATCCATTGATAGACACCTACATTGCTTCTATGTCTTTGCTCTTGTAAATAATGCTGCAGTAAACATAGAGGTGCATACAACTTTTCAAGGGATTCACAAATGAATTGTACCAAATATTTAGAGAAGACCTATTCTTCTCGAACTATTCCAGAATGTAGAAGAGGAAGAAAAACTTCCAAATACATTTTATGAGGCCAGCATTACCCTGATATCAAAATCAGAGAAAGAGACTACAAAAAAAGAAAACTATAGAGCAATATCCTGATGACCGCAGATGTAAAAATCCCCCACAAAATATTAGCAAACTGCATACAACAATACATTAAAAAGATTATTCACCACCAGGTGGGATCTATTCCCAGGATGCAAAGATGGTTCAATATTCACAAATAAGTCAACATCTTATACCACATCAACAAAACAAAGGATAGAAATCATATGATCATCTCAATATTTGCAGGAAAAAAAATTTGCCAAGATCCAACAAAAATTCATGATCAAAAACTCTCAGCAAAAACAAGTTAGAGGGAATGCACCTCAATGTAATAAAAGCCATATATGAAGAACTCACAGCTAACATCATTCTCAATGGGGAAAAACTGAGAGCTTTTCTTCTAAAGTCAGGAACAAAACAAGGGTATTCTTTCTTGCCACTTTTATTCAACATGTTACTGGAGGTCATGGTCATTGCAATTGGGGAAGAAAAATAAGTAACAGGCATCCATGTAGGTAAAGAAAAATTTAAACTATTTGCAGATAATAAGGAGATACTTTCTTAAGGAACCTACTGTCAGCAATGCTACAGAGGTTTTAACGGAAACTGAAAATAATTAGATCATCAATTTGTGTCACAAAGATCATTGGTCAGATTTGAGTGAGATTTCTTACACTATAGGGAGACAGAAAACCAATGACAAGGTAATAAAGGGTTAGTGCACTATGAGAAAGGATGAGAAGTTGAAAACATAATTAATGAAAAGACAAATACACTCTCTTTGCCTCTCTGGAAATATTACTTTAAAAAATATTTCTGTGTACCTCTCAACCTTTACTTTCTTATCTCTTGATGAGTTTAGTTTTATTTTATTGAATGTTCACAGCAACTGTCTGTTTTCAGATACATAGATGGATATTATATATAATACATTATATATAACGCATATATATATATGTATATATATATATATATATGTACATTTAGAAGAGGGCTTGAAAAGAAAATAAAAATAGTGTAAGATTCTTGGAATTAAAAAAATATATATACACTCATGCTTTGAGTACATGGAGACAAGCAAATGGAAGAAGGATCCAAAGGAAAGAATAACAAACTGATGCAAATTTTGATTGAGGCTAAAGATTAAAGAATGAAAAAAAAGCCTCATAATGAACATGTATTCCAAAACAGTAACCATAGGAGAGAAGAAAATGTGGAACACATTTAAGGTGGAGAAAAGAAAGATTTTCATGTAATGATTTTTATCTTTTCAGCAAAGCAGGAAATATAGTCTACTGCAGGTAACAGTGGTGGGGGTGGAGGAAATGGGTATTGAAAATAGTTTGCCTTGGTATGGCTATTTTTGGTGATGTAAAGGATAGGAAATCAAATTTAAATTTAAAAAAAAATGTATCTTGATGAGTTTCTTATGATCTGTGGAGCTTAGAGAATATCACGATGAGACTGTAGAGCTCTATGATTTTCCAAAACCATTGGCATCTTAAGGATATGAATGAAGAAGAGAAAAAGCAGTTGTACCTGGCATTGGGAATAGGAGGCAGATATTCAGGAAAGTGGGGAAATATGTGACCTTTGTGATTAAACGCCTGAAATGATAAAACACAAATTCAGGTAATTAGATACTGGATATTGAGGGATGGATATTTGGGAGGTATAATTTGTAAATTTTTTTATAAAAAGAGACTCAAATGAAAAGGTGATTTCCCATCTAAGAGGCCATTAAGGACTCATGGATCAAATTCTGCCTTTTGCTTATTTTCAGAAAATATATAATTTTGTCACAAAAGGACTTTGGATGCGAGTCTATTGTTTGGGGATAACCTTTCTTAAAAATCAAAAGCAGAACAGCAAAAACCAAAATTAAGTTCCAGTGAGCAATATCTATTGGCAATGAATATACTCACTATGTAGTATTTTGAGGATAAGCCTTATAGAAAAAGCTTACCTCATGGAATTGGTTTAAATAACTATGCACACATGTCTTTTGGCATTTCTTGAACCACTCTGATTTTGGCTTCCAGAATTCTTACTTCCTTGGGACTCTGAGGCAAACCAGTAGAAGCAATGTAAGTTGACTCAGGTAAGGTGTGAATAACAAGGGAGAGGGTAGCATTTAAAAATGTGGAACTCAAAAAGAGAATAAGTTTCATTGGGGAATTCCTGTTAGATTAGATTATGTTTACATTATTTCTTCACTGCTGATTTACAGTTTTCTTTTTCCAATTTGGATTTTTCCCCAGTATTATAATAAAATTTCTCTTTTGAAGTTCAGTAACAACCTTTTTGTTTTTCATTTGGTTAATTGAACTCTTTATAATCTTCTTTTTTTTTTTTTTTTTTTTTTTTTTTTTTAATTTTTTATTTTTTATAAACATATATTTTTTATATACATATATTTTTATCCCCAGGTCTGTGAATCACCAGGTTTACACACTTCACAGCACTCACCAAATCACATACCCTCCCCAATGTCCATAATCCCACCCCCTTCTCCCCAACCCCCTCCCCCCGGCAACCCTCAGTTTGTTTTGTGAGATTAAGAGTATAATCTTCTTTTGATTCTATTTTGCTTTCCCTCTTTGAAACACTGCACCATCACTGTTCTGAAAAAGTGTTATCTTAGATGCCATGCCCTCCTATATCTTTGAATATACCTCCTCTTCTTGGAGGACCTATACTCTTCCTGTCTTGTGAGTATAGTTTTGCAAAGAGCTTTTTTACTAACCCTATAGAATTTTATGATCTTTTAGTGTTTAAATATATCTTGGTTGTGGTAAATATTTTTCTAAGGAAAAAAAATTCACATAATAATTTTTGTAGTAGGTATTATCCCTTATCAAATTCTAATATATGAAAACTTAAGTAATTAGTAATACATAGCATAGAATTTTATAGACATAATACTTGAAGTATTGCACAAAAAAAACCTCAAATATTATTATAAGGTTTAAATATTGGGCATTCAATGAATAGTTGCTGATTAATGAAGAAATCACATGTAAATCATATGCTGTATGGACTACTGAACTTCTTATAGTTATTATCCTATTTGAATATAATAGTGTATTAATAAGGTCTCTTCCAAAGACTTTGAAAATGCTCTTGAACTAGTAGCTTCTTACACTAATTTCATTGATGAAATAGAAATTGTGAGTGATAAAGGACATAAAAGGAGATATGAGAGATTTTAAATTCAGAAGCTTATGGGCAAGGAGCTATTTTGCTATTGGGTATGCTTTTATTGTTTGTTTCTTTTTCTTCTCAGAGAAAAAATAATTAAGCATTAGCTATGAAATAATACCTTGAGCTCATACTGTGAAATTCCTAGAGTATTCAACACATAACTAGGGTCAAGTTCAGTTTTAATTTTGATCAGATGAATTTTCTTGTTGTCATTCAAAAGCAGTCTAGAAAGACAATCCTTAAATCTTAAAGTAAGAGTTAAAAAAAAGTACTGATACTAAAAATAGGTAATCAAAGTGGGCCTAATGTCCAACTGGAAACTACACAGAAATCCTTTAGAAACCACTGTATTAGTGAAATCCTTTTGCAGACTTTAACACAAAAATAATAGGAACACTTTAATACCATCTACTTTGTGCCACACACACATCTAGATGATGAATGTATCAGAAGCATTTAATCCTTTAAACAACACTATGAGATAGATACTATTTTAATCGCCAGCTTACAGATAATGAACCATGGTAGAGACATGTTCAGGGTGAGAAGTGGAAGAGCCCAAATTCAAACCCAGGAAGTCTGGTTAAGTCTTTCATCCATGCTGCCAAACTCCATTTCACTATTAAAAAAGAAAAAGCCTTACGTGCTTTGGAATGACTTTATCATGTGAAAAAGAAGGATGGCATGTGTTAATCACAATCTACAGACATTTCATAACAAATTCTCTAGTGAACTGATGAACTAAGCAGATGGAATTAATTGAGCAGAGCAATGATTTCTTCTTTTCCTTGGCCCTGGAGCACCTTAAAACAGTTTTTTGTTTGTAATGCAGTCTCAGGTTGGTAATTATTGAATTAATGAATATTTTGCTCCTTGTGGTGTTTTCAGTGAGTCAAACTGATTAGAAATAATAATTTAAGTATACTTAAGTACTTTAAAAAAACTTTTAAAATATGGTGTATTAAAAACATGAAAAGCCCTGACTTCTTGAATAAAATATCAGAATTATCAGGTGGTGTTGAATGGCACTTATAAAACCCTTTAGTGAATTAAATATAAGTGTATCAAGAATACAGGTTTTGATGTCTCAGAGTATTCATAGGTTTTTGTAAATTAAATGTATTAAGAGTATGTACTTCAAAAACAATAACAGCTAACAATTGAGTAAGACTTAATGCTAAGACAGCAGTCAAAATTACCAACATCTTCTTAAGGGTTTCATTAAGCATTTTCCTAACAGCAATGCCAATAGAAAGGCTTTAAATAATAACTACAAGCTTATCAGTGCATAGACTGAGGAAAGTACATTAGCCAAAAAACATGACAGTAAAATATATGATAAAACTTTAATAATATAGTTCTTTCCAAGGGCAATAGCTTAATTTAAACTGGAATTGGAGTTTCTCTCTTACTTTTTGCTTGCTTAAGGATTTATAAAATATGTACTACAGATTAGGAACTATAAATTTTGAAAGGCTCTGAATGAAGCAATAAATAATGGTGGTACACATTCTTAACATTTCTCTGAATTATTGAGAAATAGCACGATATCAAGAACGCTGACTGTTCTTAGTTCCCAGCAGGAAGCTAATATGACAATTAGATGAAGTTAAGCATATATTTTATTATGTGACATATATATGGGAAATTTTTAAATCATGTTGATTTTTAAGCTTAATAAAGTATGAGTGAGTAGTATTTTCATTAAATAGAAAGATTACCAAGTTAATGACACATTTAGCAAAGATTCTAAATTTAGAAAATCATGAAATATTAGTAGGTTAAACAAGTGTGGTTAGGGGATTCCCCCTCCCTTTATTTGGAGGGAAGGGTCTCTCCTGGGCGAGCAAGATAACTTTGGCTCTAATGTGATACCTTGAACACAGCATAGGATTGGGACAGGGGCAGATGTAGATTCTTCTCACTCTGCCAGTTATTAGGCTGACTCCTTGGCAAAGTTATTAAACTTTAGCTCTAATATCCTCATTTGTGAAATAAGAACAAAAATAAATAAAAAATAGTCTACTCATTTTAGTAGACAGTTGTGACAAGGAAATCAGTCCAGACATGTGAAGTTTGTCCCACAGTGTGAGATACCTTTAAGGGTCGGTTAATATTTGCCACCTTATCTCTCCCTATCACTTGTCTTCCCTATGTTTCAGATGAGCCATCCTTTCCCAAATATAATATTTTTGCACTAACCTGTCTTGTATGATTTCAAGGAAGAATAGGACAAAAGTCCTTATGACCATTGTAGTATTCTCTATCATGTTTGTCTATGCAGGGAAAAAAAAGAAATGTGTAGCTGTGTGCAGACACACAAACATGCCTCTGGGTTAACCTCTATCTGGTCAGTGGCTGGGACCAGGCCACTGATTATTTGTCATACAAGCCCAACAGTTTGCAAGATTTAAGACTTTAAGTCAGGAATTTTTCCATATCCTTCTGTTAAAGTTGAGTAATACAGTAGAATTAATGCTGTCATATGAGTCAAAAAGGCTTGAATGTGTAGCCCCAGCTCTGATCACTGATACTTATATAACCCTCAGTTGAATTGCAATATTTGAGCCTCTGTTTCCTCATCTATGGGAAAAAAAACAAGATACATAGATGAAGATCTTGATAGATGTACACACATATATGTATAGACACATTAAATATATATGATATAGACATACATACAAACACACATGGATATGCACACGCAAATCTATAAAGACATCCTTATTTTCTCATTAGCTATCATGAGGACTATATATGTTAGTCTCTGCAAACAGTATCCAAAGTGAATGTTCTCACCGCTCTCCTAACAAACTTGCACTTGAGCTTAACTTTCTTTCTTACTGTAACATCTGAAGAGCCCAACTGGCCTTTTCCACTGTCTTCTTTATGACCAAGCATATCAATTATTTCTTTATTTGGAGTATTAGAACAGGAATGAATAGTTCAAGGGCATCAAGTCTAATCTTTCCTTTAAAGCAAATTCTGGAGGGCAGGCCAGTCACCCGGGTCACACCTCACTGGTATGGAGGTCTCCTGATTCTCAGTCCTGCACTCCTGGCTCTACTTGCCTGTATTTCCCTCTGATCTTAAGGGATCAAAACAAATAAATACTTATTTATATGCAGTGTGATTAGTTCTATTGTTGTTTTTCAGTGCTCCAAAGTATAAAACATGGAAGGCTGGAAAGTGAGAGAAGGAATGGTAGAAGATAAATTGTCATGAAGAAGGATTTGATTTCAGAAATTACTGGCAAAACTATACATGTTTCCCCCAAGCTGCTTAGAAGCAGAATATTCAGAGAAGTAGAGGAATGTGAAAAGCTGAAAGGATTAATGAAAGTGTGTGAGTGCCTAAAGCTACCTTCAACCCAGGTGGATGAGGGTGCAGAATCTGACAGAGTGCTGTTGCCTAACTTAGAGTTTCCTCATTAATTTCATGGCAATTATTTCTCTATATACCATATGCTTCTGTCAGAGAGAGCTCTGGTAAGACACCGGCTCAGATGGGTGCTCTCTTTTTATCTGCAAGTGAAGATTCCCTTTTTGGTTGTCAGGAAATCTGAAAATGGAACTCTTCCTCCTCAAAGCTGGTTCCACTACAGGAACTGCCCTTCCAGGGTACATGGGGTAAACTTTGGTAAGTTTTCTCCCTGCAGTGCCAACTCTCAACACACTTTTAGGCAGATTATTATTATATTGTTCTGAAATGTTTAGATTTACCAGAGAGTAGTTGGACAAACCATCTTATTTAACCCCCTTTGCGATTCCATGAAGAGTTCTGTAAATGTGTCTCTGCTTGTTCATTATGTGGGTTTCTCTCCATATTCTCTAAAACTGGAAGTATATAAATGTGGCCAGTATGTTATGGCATAAAACATTAGGCCCCATGATTTTCTGCAGTTCTTTTCAGAGTAATTGCTCTCTTCATGGATTCACAGTTTCCTTTTAAACACACATAATATTGAAACAATTTGTCTCCTTGATATACAAAACTCTCCTGAGGTTTAAGGGTGATTAGGGCAGCAGATTTTCTTGCAAATAAATCAAACATCAAGTGCAATGGCTTCCTGCCATGTACACAAAATAAGAACTTCACTTAGACCCACTTAGGTCATATTTTATTTAATGATATCTTGCTCTTCAGTTTGAAAAGAACACTTTTATGATTTTTTTTTTAAATCTAGAGCTTAGTATTTTTACAACACTATGATTTTCGTGACATCTTTGGGAAGTATATTGAGTCCCACTACAAGAGGACAATTTCAAAATATTTCATCTTGTAGATCTGTAATGGTTGTCACAGTAAAGGAATTGTTTTAATAAAAAGTTCATCTAAACCAGCACTATGGCTCAATAGTTCTTACATTCTTCTCTTCTGGACTCCCTTGAAGATTCCACAGAGCAGTATTACCAGACCCCTTTCACTTTCTTCAACGTCCACCTCCTCCTGCAACTCTTTCCCGTCCATGTATTCAAAAGATGACATAATCTGCCACATATTTATATCGAAGATATCAAATGTGACTCAGCTTCCTTAATTTCCACCCAGAGCTATCCTTGTATCTTTATGTTCTTTCTCTTTTTTACATTCCAGAGCAGGAGAAAGGACTTTTCATTTTCTACGTATTTGTTTTTAAATCTGAGTGTATTTACACACAGTATTACAGTAGTTACATGTATATAACATAGTGATTTAACAGTTCTGAACATCATACTGTGCACACCACAACTGTGGCAGCCATCTGTTACCATGCAACACTATTAGACTTTATCCTGTATGATGTACTTTTTATTCCTATAACGTTTTCATTCCATAATAGGAAGGCTATGTCTTCCACTCCCCTTCTTTCATTTTGCCCATTCTCCCACCCCTTCCCTTTTGGCAACCATCAGTGTTGTTCTTTGTATTTACAGGCTTGCCTCCACTTGTATTTGTATAGTCACTTGTTTTGTTTTTTAGATTCCATGTATAAGTGAAATCAAATTAGTTGTATTTTTCTGTTTGACTTATTCACTTAGCATAAGTGAAATAACCCTCTTGTCCATCCATGGTGTTTCAAATGGCAAAATCTCATCCTTTCTTATAACTGAGTAATATTTCTGTGTATGTGTGTGTGTGTACACCATTTGGTGGTGGACATTCGGGCTGCTTCCATATCTTCACTATTGTAAAATAATGCTGCAGTATACATAGAGGTGCATGTAGCTTTTCATATTAATGTTTGTATTTTTCTGTGGGTAGATACCCAGTAGTGGAGTTAGTGAATCATATAGTATTTTTATTTTTAGTTTTTTGAGGACCCTTAATACTGTTTTCTAGATATGTCTCCTAAGGGTAAGGAATCAAAAGTGAAAATAAACTATCAGGAATGTCAGAAAAAAATACTTTTGTACAGTGACAGAAACTGTCAACTAGATGATAAAACAACCCACTGAGTGGGAAGATGTATTTACAAGTGCTATATCCAATAAAGGGTTAATATCCAAACTATATACTGAACTTCTACAGCTTAACACCAGAAAGAACTGATTGAATGGGCAGAGGACATGAATAAACATTTTTCTAAAGAAGATACACAGATGATCAACTGACACATGAAAAGATGTCCAACATCACTATCAGAGAAACGTAAATGAAAAACACAATGAGATGTCACCTTACACTTGTCAGAATGGCTACCATCAAGACAAAGGGGCTTTTCATTTTCCAAAGGCTTGCCTTGTTGGCTTAAATTTGGATATCTCAACCTCTTTATTGCATTGTTAAAAATCTTTGTTGAAACCTTGGTATCCCCTTCTCTCTTTGGCTGTTTCACGATTGAATAAACACACTTTGATATACCTGCTCCTAATCAAAATGAGAAACAACAAGAGCTACTGTCTATTGAAAATTTACTCTGATTGTTCTCACATTCTTCAGCCCTACAACTCTGGAGAGCAGACCTCAGTTGTTCTCGCTTCCTCACGCCTCATCTTGTCTTGATTTGATGTCTTCCTTCTGGTCCATGCACTCATCTTTAGGCATCATATTATTGTCTGAGTGTTGTGTTAGTTCTTGCCAAACTGTGTTCCATCCATTTGACCCCTTCCTTCAAGTCATCCCTTGCTTCTGACCCCTATTTTCTTAATGGTACAAATGTTTATCCAGTCACACAAACCAAATTCTAAATATACTTCAACTTTTCTGTCCTAATTTTTTTTCTAAATGCTTACTAAATCCAGAATATACAGATCTTCCATATATTTTTCAAATGTTTTTCCTTTTTTCCATTTCTATTGCCACAATATTTTAGACTTTCATCTACTTTGTTGTTTCTACTGCAGACATCTCCCTAGTTTCCTTGTTTCTGTAGCTTCTCTCTCCACCTGGCTAAAAACACAATTCCAATAATGTTCCTCTTCTGCCCAAATTCTTTGAAATAAATAATTGCAACTCAGAAGTTCTAACTCCTCCTTAATCAACAAGGCCTTCTGTGATTTGGCTATAATTTATCTTTGTGGGTTTAACTAATGCTCCTTCGCTATAATTAATCCCTTCTCCAACCATAAGAGTATATTGGCTTCTGATGCTTTTTTGCTCTCTCCTTTTTCTTTTCTTCAAAAGAAATACCTTCTCATTAAGGCCCTTAACTTATTTATAACTTTGGAATCCTAAATGCCTTTTGCTCTTTACTAAACTTAATTTTCACTCCTTAAGACCAATAGTAACTGGTTTGCACTTCTCTTAAAATACTTCCTATTTTCTGCTTCTTTTTTTTTTTTTTTAATTTCTATATATGGGCAATTTCTGTTAGAGAAGTGACTTTCCTAAGGTTGATATTTAACATAAGGAAAATATATTTATTGAAGGAAAAAAATCAGTTAATTTGAAACAAAAAGTCTTTTATTTAGGAAGACCATCTAATTATAGTGCTTCCGAAACTATAAGATAACTTTATTTCACGTAAGTGTATTGGAATTGGAAGTTTTGCTTAGTTCCTCCTTTTCCCTCTGTTGTTGTCTTTCATGGAATTATGGGGTAATTTATTACCTTCTAAAATAAAATTTAGCATTAATCTTTCTTCTTATTTCATGCAGTTGTCATAGATGTTGTTTATTTTGTCTATAGTAAAATATTCATTTTATAGAAATATAAATGTGACTATATTTCCTTGATTGCTGGATTTAAAACAGTAGTGTCATAAATTCTAAAATACAAGTATAAGAGAAGTTAACAAATACCAGTTACCTATTAATATGAACTTGGAGGAGTTGAATAATTCTGACTGTATTTATATCAATAGATGGTGTTTTTTTAACCTAATTACCATTATGGAACTCTACATTATTCAGATAGGCTGTATTACTCCATGTAAATAATTACCTGTTTTTATCTTATTATTTAAGATATACATCTTGTCTACTTTGAAAGCATCTAAATTGCAAATAAATTTAAAACACAGAAAATAATATATTTTAGAATAAAACAGAACAGAGGTAATTAATCTAAGGACGTAAAGTGGGTAATTCCAGGTACATAGGGAAACTTTTTTTCCTCTATGTTACTATGTCTCTATATCAAAAAACTGATGATTTTATTTGGTTTCTAAGTATTCTGCCCACCAAAACATAAATATAATCATCTTGGCTTCAATGCTGACTGGATAATTACTGACCCTTCACTTCAATTTATATAACCCAGACTTGGCAAAAGTGTGAAATTTGAGTAACCAACTTAAAGAAAGATTTAAGAATTCACCATCAAGATTCAGTGTTGCTTATTAATATACATGGATTAATTTATGTATAAGAGATACCACCAAGTGAATTGAATAAGCAGAGTCCAGAATTTCTCATAAATGGTTGTAGAAATGTTATTCATGTGCATTTGTAGTGAATGCCCATGTAGTTTTAAGTCTTAAGCCTTTTTTATTTTTTAGTTTGCATCTTCTGAAGCCAGGCACTTTATGAAATTGCATTGTATTTAGCAACTAATGGATACTAATGATGAAGAGAAATCCTAAGGGAAAGACAAGGATACCTCATTGAAAGCTCTTTAGAAATAAATCCTGTGTGATATAAGAATATCGCTCTGCATTCTAAGCAAAGAGAAAAAAATAAATGAAGCATAAAGTAATGTAACTTAAAAGTATAAATGGATATATATTGAAGTAAGGGAATGTATTTGAAAGGGGATTTCAATTACTTTACTCAAAATATTTTTCTCACTATTATTGTGAACTCTTTATGACCTCATATAAAAGCAAATTTTAAGGGAGATACTAATATGTCAAATTGGGTTTGATTCAAGGGACAGTTGGCAAATAATACATTGAGTCTGGATTGCAGGCTAAGAGAAGTTAGTTTAGAAGATTTACTACCATAGATTGAATCTAGCTTCTCACCATAAACCCAATTTATCATCAGACATTACTTTATCAGGTAGTTCCACAAGGTAGAAAAATTATGCTGCAGGTTTCATTAATTTTTGGCATATGTGACTGGATTCTAAGAATATATAGTCTCGGCATGAACATTTTGCTGTGGACTGACTTTATTTCCATCAGTTCACATGAACATGGGACTATATCTTTAATAAAAAACAAAACATCATCCAGGAAAGGTTTTTTCCCCCTTCTTAAATTGGTCATATTGGAAAACAGACTTCTATTTCTCTGTCCATCTTAAAATGTAGAATTGAGTGCTGAAGGGAAAAATTCTACCTGATGTTTATTCTTTTAATCTGTATGCCAGTAAATTTAATTAAAGCCAAGATACAGTTCCTCCTCTAAAGCATGTATCCTTACTTTGACTTTTTAACAAACATAAAAACACCATATAGTAGAATTAACACTATAAAATTTCAGAGCTGAATGGACCCCTGAAGTTGTAAATTCTAGTCTCCTGCTTCCAGACAACACAACTTTTTTTGATAATTAAGTCAACATTTACTAAACAATTACTGAATAATTGTCATTATTTTAGGTAGACCCATATAGCAAACCATTTAATTTTCATGATAGCCCTATGATGAAAGTACCATTATTATTCTCATCATTTTTACTTTTTCAAACATATCCATCATCTCATGTACTACAATTCTCTTCTTCATTTCTTTTTAATCTGATGCTGCCTATAAGAATATTTGAGCAGGATCTTTTATGTACATCCATTTCTAGTATAAAGAGCAATTGCATAATGCATATCAACATAGGCTATTTTATCAATTGTATAAAAATATAATAGAAAATTCAGATTATCATTCCATGTACTATATTCTAATAATTAGTATATCTCTTTTTCTTAGCAGACAAAATTAAGGCCATAACTCTACCAGTTTAAACTGCTTACTGTCGTAAGCAATATTTAACAATTATTTTACAAGCAGAGACAAAGATTTATAGTCAACTTTTTTTCCTTTAAATTTACCTTAAATCTACATTTTTTTAAAAAGACTTTATTTATTTATTTGACAGAGAGGTCACGTGTAGGCCGAGAAGCAGGCAGGCAAGGAATGGAGGGAGGAAGCAGAGTCCCCGCCGAGCAGAGAGCCCATGTGGGGCTGATCCCAGGACCCTGAGATCATGACCTGAGTCAAAGGCAGAGGCTTAACCCACTAAGCCACCCAGACACCCCATAAGTTTACATATTTTAAAGTAAATTGATGCTTTTTATGAGAATCCAGAAATGCCAGTTATCCCATTTGTCTTGATTATTTGCTACCAACTTCCCTTTTCTATTAGCACCTGTTATGCTATTTTACCTATTTGGGGAGTGGAAAAACAGGAGCAAAACGGAGATCCCTTGCTAATGTTACTTTTTTAGTGTCATTTTTTAGAATCTGTTGGATTACTCCTTCTCTATGCCTTTTGGAAAACAAGGACCACAGTATACTTCTCCTTATAGATTAAATCACTAGTAACATTCACTTACCCTTCACACTAACATTATCCTGTAGCTTTGGAACTAATAAAATTAACTTAGCAAACACAGCTCAAAGTCCCCATAAATATGGCAAATCCCTTTGACTGTTTAATACCCTTTCTCCTTGATCTTAGGTTGGTCTCTTAACAAAAGGATGGTAACTTTGCCAAAGAATAATTAAATCTTGATAGAAAGTAGATTGAAGAAACATTTCTGGTTACATTCATTCAATAATCAATAAGTGATTCTGCGTGCAAGGTATTTTAGCTGAGGATACTAACTCAGATCAATTAGATTTCATTAAGCTCAAGAGCTGGATTTTATAGCTACTGTTGGTGATTGCATTGGGTCCTCAAACACTTATATTTAACCTCTACTAAAATGCAACATTGACTTTTTCATTTTTCCAACTTTTCTCCCAAGTTCCTTTTTTAATCATCAGACTAAATCTGTCTGTGTTAACAAACAAATTGTAGACTTGCCAACTGATAGTCAATAACTCTAATTGGCTAATAAGTATGAAAATACATATGTAAACATTAAATAAAATAAAGAATACCTCTTTGTATATCATACACTTACTTACGACTGCATTTATTTGCCTTTATTAAATTTATTTAGACCACTCATAAATTTATCCACCCTGATTTATTAACTACCTGTTGTAGGTAACAAGGATGTATTGGTATTGCAAAGAATTTTATAATACTGTCACTGCCATTCTTTGACTGATGATTAAGTGGAACTATGAACTCATGTCCACATGATTAAAACAAAGTGATGAACTTGAAAGTAAGGCCAAGTCATGATGTGATGAGAACACAAAAGAAGAGAGGTGGATTCTTTGAAAGGATTGGAAAGCTTCCAAAGAAATACAGTATTTAAACTGGGGCTTGAAATATATGTGTAATAAGTCTGCTGGGTGGCCAAAATAGGAAATTCTGAGTAGAAGAAAATTTATTTGAAAAGATAGCAACTTGAAAGGACCTAACACACCTAAGAAGATTCAAAATATTCTAGATGGCTAGACTGCCTGATGCATGGGGGAGAAAAGTTGGAAATCATGATGGTTTCTTAGTACTTGTATAGAGGTAATCACAGTACACATCAAGAAGGACTTCCACTTTTACTCTGTGTTCCAGATATACACTATTGTATGTGGAAAACAATGGAATGATTGTAATGTAACTGATATGAAATACTTTAATTTAAATGCATAAATCTAATGACATTGTGGGTGGTAAATAACTGGGGAGCAAAATTGGAGGGCAAGAAAGCAAGGTCTGTGTTGGAGATGGTGAGGTCCTGAACTAGAATAAGGGTTTAGAATGTTGGGGACATGAGCATTTTCCCCCATTCTTTGAAATGTTTTGGTGCTTTCTTTAAAATTAAACATTAAAAATGATTTTTTTATCAATTTAGAGTTATTCAGTGTATGAACATAGTTATTCAGGAATCAGTGGTTTTATCTCTAGGAGTCTATATTCCATCTCTCAAATCCTTCTAATTCAATTTAGAATTAGTACACTTGGCACAATCTTGGCACTGAGGACTGGGATTAAGGCAAATAGATCCAGTCAGGATTTCTCTTCCCCTACATCTTAATATTTGTTTTAATTTTAGAAACTGTATCCTTTCAGAAAGATAATCTATTTAGATTGGCTATTTTTTTTTATATTGGGCTTTGAGATAAAAAAGCTTACCTGATCTTAATTTCTCATTGTCTATTACTTTGGAGTTGGTTCTACATCCATCATTAAGCAATTCAGTCTTTTTTTCTTTTAATTTATTTGACAGAGATCACAGGTAAGTAGAGAGGCAGGCAGAGAGAGAGGAAGGAAAGCAGGCTCCTTGCTGAGCAGAGAGCCCAATGTGGAGCTCAATCCCAGGACCCTGGGATCATGACCTGAGCCGAAAGCAGAGGCTTTAACCCACTGAGCCACCCAGGCGCCCCACAATTCGGTCTTTTAATTTTAGTACTTTCTTACTAGACCCTCTGTTACTTTCTTGCCCTCCTTTTTTCCCCACTCTCTCATTTATCTTCCTTTCTACATATCCATCTCTTTTCTTTCAGTTCTACAGACCACTTTCTTTTTATATATGAATTACCAGCAAGTTTCCAGCTGTTGCTTAAAATATTCCCCTGGAGTTCTCATATCTATACTGACATGATTTATATGGCAGTACTGTATATTTTTATAACAAATTATATTTTGAAGAAGTTCTCTTTAAAAATTCATAACAGTAACTTTAAAACCTAACTCAATTGACAACAAAAATAAAGCTTGTGCAATCTCGGGAAATATTATTTTCACTTATTGAGTATTGAAGGGAACACCCAATGCTGCAAACCAAAAACGTGTATTTCTTATAGTTTCCTATAATACACCTAAGATTAATTATTGCAGCAAAAAAAAATCCATTATGTCACCAAAGGATACTTATTGTTGCTAGTTATCACAAATAGTAACTTATATTTACTTATAGTTATTAGTAATAGTAACAGCAGTAAATCTTCCACCATTTGCTTGATTGGGATATTTAGCTTAGCAGATCCAACATTATGAGGAGACTGAATTAATGAGCTTTGGAATAGAAAAAATTCCCAACCTGTTTTGTCTCCCAACCCTTACACTAAACTGTGAATACAGAGATCTGCAAAGAGATCCACATATATTTCTGAAATAGGAATTGGTAAAGAAATAGAAATAAGAACTAGTAAAGCAAGAAAAAAAAAAAAAACAAGAACTATTGTCATAATGGAATGTAAATTCCACCCATTGGCAGGAAACCTGGAAAAGATACTGACTTGGGATCGAAGGACCCGTAAGTTCCTTGAGGTTGGTGTCCACCTCTGATTTCCTTCAGTTTCCTAGATGCTTAGAGTGCTGTCTGACACAATATAGGCACTTGGTTGTTGCTAAAGGAATGATAAATAATCCAAAAAAAGAAGTAGAAGAGAAAAATAATTACTTAAAGATAAGAATATGTTTGCTTAACCTTGGCCCTAGCATTTAATACCAAATATACTTTGAATAAATCACATTTTTTTCTGGACTTCAATTTTGTCTTTAATAAAACAGGAATAATATCTTCACTATATATATTTACCTGGTAAAATCAAAATGTAATAATTTATTTAATAGATGGAATTTTTAAGGATAGAAACTATGACACTTTTCTTCAAATGTAACTACTATTCAGCACAAAATTGGAGATGTGTTCAATAATAGGTAGATTTAAACAAAGACATGCAAATATTTACAATATTCAATGAAGTAAGCCTAAACTTTTTTTATTTTCAAAAGATTTTATTTATTTATTTGTCAGAGAGAGAGAGACAGAGAGCGAACACAAGCAGGGGGAGTGCCAGGTAGAGGAAGAAGCAGGTTTCCCCCTGAGCAGGGAGCCGGATGTGAGACTCTATCCCAAGACCCTGGGAACCTGACCTGGAGCCCAGGACAGCTGCTTAACCAACTGAGCCACCCAGACATCTCATAAACCTAAACATTAAAGGAAAATCTCAAACCCTGAAGAAAAATCAAACATTATTCACACACAATCTAATATCCTTGGTATAGCTTCTGATATCCAGCTGTGTTAATTTTTGGATTAGAAATTCCATGCTGATTTTGTTCTGAAAATCAGATGGAAAAACAATATTAGTGCTGATCATATTTAATTGGCAACATCTTAAATAGTACCTGGAAATTCAGAAGAATAGCTATCAATTTGTAATACTTTGAATATATTTATTTGTTCAATCTCATTTATAAGAAATTTAAAAATCTGATTCATTGTTGATTTTTTGTTCACATTATTCTTTGTTTTGTTTAGGTTTTGCTTTTTTTTTTAGTGACATTTTCTTTTTACTTATCTTCTTTCTTTCTTTTTTTAAATAGACTTTCTTTACAGAGTAGTTTTAAGTTTCAGCAAAATGATGGAAGGTGCAGAGATTTCCCTTGTATCCACTGCCATAACACATGCACAGCCTCCCTTGTTATCAACATCTCTCACCAGAGTGGTACATTTGTTACCATTGATGAACCTACATTGACACATTATTATCATCCAGAGTCAGTTGTTTCCTTAAGGGTTTGTTCTTGGTGTTGTATGTGCTGTGAGTTTGGACAAATGTGTAATGACACATATCCACCCTTACAGTATTGTGAAGAGTAGTTTCACTGCTCTAAAAGTCTTCTGTGCTGTTATTCATCTCTCCCTTTCCCCTTCCCCCTACCCCATACTCAGAAGGGAGCTAGTCCAGAAATAGCTTATTCTCTCCAACTACTGATATTTTTACTTGTCTCGGTATTTTTGCCTTTTCTGGAATGCTATGAAATTGGAACTCATAACAGTCTAGACTTTTCTGATTGGCTTCGTTAACCCAATAATATGCGTTTAAGTTTCCTCCATATTCTTTGAATGACTTAATGGTTCATTTCTTTTTAGCATTAAATAATATTCTGTTGTCTGAACATACTACAGTTTATTTAACTTTTCATCTACTAAAGGACATCTTGATTGCTTCCAGTTTGTCAGATATGTATAAAGCTACTACATATAGCCATGTACAGGTTGTTGTTTGAACATATATTTTCACATCAATTGAGTTCACATTTTTTAAAATAAGTTTACTCTAAAAATGACGCCTCTAAAAAGAGATTGTCTTTCTAACTATTGAAATGTGGATTCCAAAGTATATCAAACTCAAAAAGTCCCATAAGAATCACTGATGATAAAAGAAAGCCAGTATAGAGCAATGGTGGGTTCTGAAGATGTGTAAATTTTCAGGAGCATGGGAGATTATAAAATTAGGTCGCGCTGCTCTGCTGAGGGAGTGGTTATTGCACATGTACTTATCTCAGCAGTTAAGAAACTGCTTCCAAAATGACTACACAGTTAAGTTCAGCCCACGCGTTGGAACTTAACTGACAAGTTGGCACATATAAGTGGACATCTTGCACCCACATTTAGTACACGTTTAGTTCCCTGAGTATATTGTCTCTTAAACTTTGTTTTCAAGACCCTCCTTAACCAAGCCTCAGGCATTAGTTCTCCATTCCTATTTGACATTCTTGAATATTTGACAAGCTCACAAACACAAAACCTGCATGTCAGTATTTTTGACAGAGATACAGCCAAATAAAACAGGAAACAGAAATAAGATGAGGAATAACTTTTTAAAATATCATTTTTTTCTTAAATTGACTACACTTATTGCAGTGTAAGAGATTATATGAGACTAAGGCAGTGGAAGAGATTAGAGTAGGAGTCCATTCATTCTTGATATAGGCAGGAAAAATATAGTGAATACTAATTCATAACAATTTAATCTGTTTCTAAAATGGCACATTTTAAAATTTGTCTTAAACATTAGAGCACAAATTATGATACAAATTTTGAATGAAGGGACAGTGAAGGGAGAGAGCTAGAACACTATTTTTCTTTCTGTAAGTTTTTAAAATAAATAAGAACACTTAAAACATTTTATGCATGTAATTTATATATTTTACACAATTATATATATACACACATAAATACATATATGTTTGTGCATATAAATATTATATATATATATATATATATATATATATATGGCAGAGAGAGAAAGAAATCTAATTTTGCATCTTGACCATAGCTCTGTCTTTTTAAGAAAAACACTACATTCCTTCTTTTAACATATTATCAACTTCAGATATGCCCTAAAAGAGCTGTTTATTGAAAGTGTTTTTCTTCTCAGAAACTTGGCAAATGGTCACAATGATATTAAGTGACTTTTGAAGACTCTTTCATCTCAGGCTATACCCTTTTCATTATCTCAGTCCTGAAATAGCGTATTCTCTCCATATAGTGTACGTTCATGTATGTAGAAACAAAATTAGGTAATTTTAAAGGTCTGAACACATAGAAAGGGTTTTAAGGCATAGAAAAGCAAAGTTTCTTCTGAACACTTGAATTGTTTTAGTAGACGGAATTTTAGAACTCACTTTTTTTTCTCTTGTTTTGACTATTAAGTGTGTGAGAGCCAAAGTGTGAACCTTCATCAAATAATTATACAAGAATATAAAATATATTCATTAGTCCCTTTATGTTCATGAAATTATCCATTTTATCTAACTCTACTGTCAGCATTTCAAATAGTTTTGGAATGAACAAAGTATAATATAAATAAATAAGAGTAACTTTAAAGGAATGATTTATAGTAGAGTTCTAATGCAATGATGAACAATTTGATACAGCAAAAAAGAACAAAACAGCAGGAGTAAGGCAAATTTGGATTGAAAGCTTGGCTCTGTCCATCATTAGTCATGGGTCCCTGGACAAGTCACTTTACCTGTTCGTCCTTCAGTTTCTTTCTATAAAATTGAAGATATTAGGTCATTGTGAAAATGAGTGTGAAAGTGCTCTGAGAAAACTGACATGCTGTAAGAGTGATGTAAAGTGCTACTAGGATGTCTTACTGCAATGTTTTAAAGACAGCACTTCTGGAAGATATGGATTTCCTCCTGGATCTTGTTCATTTGCACCATTAGCACTGGCTACAGTTAAGGGGATAATCATTCTCCCTATTCTCTTTCCATAGATTGTGCTTTTGAAGTTTGGTTTCAAATATTGCCAGCTTGCATTGGCTTCCTTTGTTCCTTGAAGCAATAATGCCTCTTCTGCAGGAAATAATGAGAAAAGTGCCCTTCAAAAATATCCTTATTCTAGATTCCAATAAAATTGAAAATAAACACTTCATAGTTTCATATTTGCTTTCTGCCTTTTCTTGACCCAAAATATTCCCTGTCCAGTTTTTGGAGGCAGCAAAGAGTTTGTGGATCACTCTAAGATTCAAAGATGTGGCCCAAATATTCAGGTTCAGGTGCCAGTACCATGCTTACTGGGAGCCATCATCTAGCCAGATTTATATGATTGATAAACATGGAGAAAAAGCAGAAACTACAACAGCATGTAATAAAGTTCTCATTGTTCAGAACAAAAAATAAATTATTTCAAAACAAATTGCATACAGAGAAAAAATCCCCACCAATAGCAATCATGGGGGAAAGTGTTTCTATCCAAAATTATGATTTCTTACCTCCTGGAGTTTCAAACAGTCTCTAAGCATATACTTTGTTATGAATATGTTAACATTTACTATGAGTGAAGACATGTTATAATAGAGAGTGCTAATTAGGATATTTAAATAAAAGGGGGCATTGTTTTAAGAGAAAGAATGTCTGACATCTTTATATTTGTGCATATTTAAATTGCAAAAGTAAATATAAAATAGGTAAGAAATCCAATGATCATTATCCTCTAATTTAGATCATTTAACTTCTATTAAAAGTTGACAATTAAGTTTATTAATTGAAGAGCAGTACTGAATTTCTGTAATCTTGATGATGTCATCTAATATATTTGCATCATGCTTCCTAGTTTAAAAATTACCTTGAGGTACATCTTCATGTGGAAATAATACAAATATTTGTTACCTTTAGATGGGAAATTGAGAGATGCATAACAAGTTTATTTAAACATATTTAATATATATTGAAGGAGATTCTAAGACATCCTTACTTAAATATCACATTAATTTACTATGTAACATGATAGAGAATCACAATAGCTGGAGTATAGGGTGATTTTTATTCATGAAATTTATACATTTTGAAATGAACATGCAGAGTCATCTATTTAATGACATTTCAAAACAATTTTCCTTAATATTACATCCCAACCCTACATTAGATGTTTAATTAAGTACAGAAACAGTCAATTAAATTTGAAATAAAATAAGTAATTGCACTCTCGCATCATTGCAAACATATTTTTGTGGGCTATGTGATGTAGTTAAGGACTTTAAGATGTCTCCTCTCTATCTTGACATTTAAAATGTACTCCTAAGATTAAAAGCTGAATATTAATTGCATTCATAATTTTCTGAGCTACCACAGGTGTCTTTGAAAGTAAGAACATAATTATTTTTTTCTTTAATTGATTTATTACATTACCAATGGCACTCCAAATGAAAATACAATGCATTAAAATATAGTATCATGATCAATTATGAGTTGAAAATAGCCCCTAGAGTATTTAATTTATTCTACAAATAGCTTTTTCTTAAACTTCCTGACAAAGTTTTGAACATCTATGTTAAAGACATTCTTTAATGTAAATATTGTTACTAATATTGCCTGTCATCTCCTAAATATAGGTCGTGGGGGTCAAATCTTAGTTTTGCACACTAAGTAAATAAAAAATTGTCACCTTTCTCCATAAAATGTTTTATTCCCTACCATCTTTTTTTTTGGGGGGGGGGGCGTGGGAGAGAAAGAGTGCAAATGGGAAGTGGGGGTGGGAGGAGAAAGAAGGGGTAGTGAGGGGGAAAGAATCTTAAGTGGGCTCCGCATCCAGGAGGGGGCCCAAAGAGGGGCTCAGTCTCACCACCCCGAGATCATGACCTGAGCCAAAGTCAAGTGTGGGATGCTTAACCAACTGAGCCACCCAGGTGCTTCAACCCTCCCATCATTTTTAACTATTTCCAAATAATCAAGCATTCAGATTCCATTTGTCATTTACTTTCCTTCCGAGCTCCGCCCCCCTTAGTTTCATATACTCCATATGGCTTTTATTTTTTTTTTTAAGATTTTATTTATTTATTTGACAGACAGAGATCACAAGTGGGCAGAGAGGCAGGCAGAGAGAGAAGAGGAAGCAAACTCCCTGCCGAGCAGAGAGCCTGATTTGTGGCTCCATCCCAGGACCCTGAGATCATGACCTGAGCTGAAGGCAGAGGCTTTAACCCACTGAGCCACCCAGGCACCCCTCCATATGGCTTTTAAATCCGATGACCACACCCTCCAAATTAGGTGAAAAGTATTTTTATGTGGCTACATCCAACAAACAGATACGTGATATTATTAGATAGAACATGAGAACATATTCCTTCCTAGGTGAAAGAATCACAATCGTGTTATAATCTTCATAGTTGAAATGCCAAAAGCAGTCATACCTACAAATGAGGGATGAGGTTAGGACTGGCTTTACAGTGAACGAGACCCTTGAGCTCCATAGACTATTAGGTGTTTGTTTTATATACCTTGGTAGCAGAACTAGAAAACATCTATAACAAGATGCACCCAAGACACTTGTGCATGGTAACTGCTCACGTATGTCTTAAAAAGATACTTTTATATTGATGAAACCATAGTAAATGGCATAAGACCTTGTGTACAAAAACTTTTATGTACAGATGTAGGCTAAAGGAATAGGGGAAAAAAATAAAGGAGTAGAAAAGATAAATGGTGTCTTTTTATATGGGCTTTCAGATGAGTGAATTGCATGATGGCTGCTTTTGAGCAAGCAACATTTTCCCTGAAAAAAGGGACTGAAAACATACCCAATTGTCTCTGAGCACTTTGAAATATAGCAATACTTAATACAATGACAGTATTGAAAATAAAACAAAAACAGAAAGAGGTGTGTTAGTAAGATGGATTTATGTGTAGACCTGATGATAAAGGCAAACAAGCATTGTCAATGGAAGGCTGATCTGATGGCAGATGGAAAGGGGGAAGGATCAGACCCAGTAAAGAAAGCATGCCAGGCACCGGGAGCAAAAATAAAGAGGTATGAAATCAGCCTGGTATCTCAAGAAATATGAGTAATTTGTTCATTTTTAGCATTCATATATAAAGCAGACACGTGGGTGAAGGATGTCTAGGAGGCTGGCTCTAGAAGGCAAATGAAGATCAGAGGAGCCTCAGATGCCATCACAAAACATTTCATCATCATTCTTTAGATAACAGTGGGTGGGGAGGGGCCCTGGTGTTTTATCAGTGTAACAGAATTACCCGTTTCGAAATTTTAGAATGTCATGTGGGTAGCATTATGGAGAACGGGATAGGTAATTAGAAGACTAGGGTCAGTGGTGGCTTTAGGAGTCTGGTTTGACACTGAGAAGTCATGGGGATGGAAGGGAAAAAGAATAGAAAAGCATTAAGCACTTGGTAAGGAATTGGGTTGGGAGAAAAGAAGGAAGGCTAGAATAAATGAATTGGGTAATTGAAGTTGGGAAGAAAGCTTTCAGAAGGTTACCTTTTTCATCTTTTATCAAGACATATCTGTTAATACTAAAGTTCTATACATATATTTCAATAATTTTAAAGCACACAGGCATAATTTATTAGCATGATTATGATGGATGTAATCAGTCTTTTATACAGTGGTGTTTTGGTGAAGTGTTTAATACATATTAAAGACTAAATAAAATATTATGTTACATTAAATACATTAAATTTAAATATAAAAACAGGGGCACCGGGGTAGTTCAGTCACTTTAGCATCTGAATTTCAATTTCAGCTCAGGTCTTGATATCAGGATTGTGAGTTCAACCCCTACATTAGGCTGTACTCTGGGCATGAACCCTACTTAAAAAAAATAAATAAATAAAAATAACAAATTTGTATTAAAAAAATACCTCTAAAATGTGAAAATGCTTTCTCAATTATAAATTTATACAGCTTATATTTCAAATAAAATTTGTTTACTCATTTTCTGGCATAATAGATAATTTTACATATTATATTGTAGTGTGTATATATATGTATATAGGTGTATAAAAAGATTGTATATATACATTATATGTATATATGTATGTATGTACATATTTATGTATATATGTATGTATGTACATATTTATGTATATATGTATATAGAGAGGGAAAAAGGCATGCATACACACATATGAGGTTATTTAAGCATTATTTAAATTATAATTATCGGAAAACATCATTTGTGATTTTTTTAAGATTGATTGATTGATTGATTGACGATTTCAGGGAGGGGAGGGGCAGAAGGAGAGGAGGAGAGAAACTCAAACAGACTCTGCTTTGAGCATGGACCCTGACATGGGAATTGATCTTGCCACCCTGAGATCATGACCTGAGCTGAAACCAGGAGTTGGATGCTTAACCAACTGTGCCACTCAGATGCCCCTTTCATTTGTAGTTTTATATTAATCTGATTTTTAATTTTTTTTACATTAAACTAACCTGTTCAGAATATCAGACTGTCTTTAAAAACATTTTATAAAAATTATATAGTTTTCTGGGGGCACCTGTGTGGCTCAATCTGTTAAGCATCTGACTTCTGGTCATGATTCCAGGGTCCTGGGATAGAGTCTGGAATAGCACTCCCTGCTCAGCAGGGAGGGAGTCTGTGTCTCCCTCTCCCTCAGCCCCTCCCCTCTCTTGTGCTCTCTCTTGCTATCTCAAATAAACAAATAAAATATTTTTAAAAAGAATTTTTTTTCTGAATTTCTTGAACCATACAATAACATATCTCTTATAGCAGGAAATAAATGAAGGTTGTTATATATTTATTTAGGCTGTTGTTTATATAAAACATAACTATTTTTCAAACATAAACTGTTAAAAAAATTGAAGATCTATAAAGAAGAGCAAATAAATCAGTGATGGGACAGGAGCAGCATAGGGTTTAAGATAATTTTGATTTTAATTGTATCTTTGACAATGAAAAACTTTGTGAGTATAGGCAAATACTTCCAACACTCTGAGCATGAAATTCTTTATTTAAGAAAAGAGACATTGGCTTACTTCCCAGAGTTTTGGAAACAAATTAATAATTTTAATAAACATCAATTCATAAACTGTAAAGTAGTATATCAAGTAAGGCATTATTTTTATTGATATAAATTTGTATAAAATTAAGTGAATATTGTATTTCCAGAAAAATTTAAACCCTAGATGAACTAGATGGTAATGATAATTAACTTGATGATATTTGATAATTTTTTTTTTAAAGATTTTATTTATTTATCAGAGGGGGGGGAGGAGAGAGCGAGCACAGGCAGACAGAATGGCAGGCAGAGGCAGAGGGAGAAGCAGGCTCCTTGCTGAGCAAGGAGCCCGATGTGGGACTCGATCCCAGGACGCTGGGATCATGGCCTGAGCCGAAAGCAGCTGCTTAACCAACTGAGCTACCCAGGCATCCCAATGATATTTGATAATTTGATTTTCTAGCACTTATTAAAGAATAATTATACCCCATCTATTACCTTATTCAACCCTATGAGACCAGTGCTATTATCACCCTTATATTTCAACTATTAGCTTTTTAATTTTAAGAAAGTTGTTTAAGGCCACATCTAGTACATGACAAAGCTAAGTCTGTCTGACTATAGACCCTTACGTACATACCAGACTATACTTCCTCAAATCAAGAGGAGTGCTATTATCAAAGCACCTCTAGTATTTTCAACGCTGTATCATTCATTCTTTGTTGTGCCAAAAAGGGTAATAAAAACGGTGTTCTGTAGATTTTAATGAAAGATCTTTGGCCAAATAGATTTTTGCTCCTAACTTATTTTGACGCTTTCAAGTGACCATTTAATACTAGCTTGTTAAAAATAAAATCCATTCTGAGCCTATATCTCGCATGAGAAGATTGGGATCTTAAGAAGGTTGAATCTTGCAGGCTTCTTCCACACTATCAATAACATCGCCATTTTAAAAATGTACTAAGAACCGTTTGGAATATATGCAGAAAATGTCTTATCCTGAAGTTGTAGCTTATTGATTATTAAAAAACAATTTAAAAGTTTAAAAATTTAACTATTATGAACTAGCCATGTTTTACTAAGGTATTAAAAAGAAATTTCTCACTATAAAAGCTTAAATGAAGTTTAAATTTGTATTTATTCATATTTTAGCAAACTTTTTCCACCCCAGTGAGATTTCATTTTGTTACATTCTAGGGGAGCTTTCCAGTGAAAGTGACTAATTAGGATCTAGTCGGGCAAGGCTGCACATGTTAGTTCAGGCTTTGATCCCCCTTTTTAGTGAGTGTTTTATGATTGGCATATAGCTCTAGTGAATCTTGCCTAAATGACAGTTGTCAACCATCAGTGAACCATATGTTGTGATGGGTAGAGCGGTTGCCAGCTGCCAATCAGCCATCTGGAGTAACGCTTACTAAGTAATCCAAAGATCTCTCAGAAGTACAGATGAGAGCCAACAGCCACTGGAATAGGTCTTGATCCCTTCACATCAAAACCTGAATGTGACCTTAGCAGACTGAGGCATAATAAAGGGTAAATATTTTTGCCAGTTTCTTACATGTTACAATCATATTTAGTAAGGCAGAGGTTTCATAGTGATGTGAAAATCTACTTTTCATTTATTTGGAAGAAATCTTGTCATTTTTTATCAGGAAGATATTCATAGTAAAAACGATAGTATGAATCCTAGCCAAAAATATGGCCACTGATTTCTACATGCCATTGCATACAAAGGAGAGGCGACTATTTAAAACATAGATTTACATACAGTTTCTATTTTTTTTTTTTTTTTTTTTTTTTTTTTTTTTTTTTTTTTTTTTATTTTTTATAAACATATATTTTTTATATACATATATTTTTATTTTTAAATATGTTGTCAACAAGTGATAGGCAATGATGCAATTAATAAAAAAAAAAAAAAAAGACACCAAAATTCCTCTTTTCAGTAATTAGTATGGACCCTTAATATAGACTTCGGTATAGAATCATTTAATTTTCATAGTATTGATATGCTGGGGTGTCTTTGACATCTTTGCTATATAAAAATGATTTGAGAAATATACTTAGCTCTGAAATTCATGACACGTGAAATTGTTGAGAACACTGACAGTCCTTTCCCAACGTGTATTCAGTGGACTCAAAGCAGAAGAATAAGAACTTTGGAGGATGCTTATTGACCTTCAAGCCGATATCCCAAAACCAACAGTGATTTTTAATTTTCTTTTCTGCCTCTTAGAAACCTAAAATCTGCCTAGGTAGATACAAAGATAGCACTGTTACCATGTGAAAAGCTGGCCCTTACTTTGATTGATACACACACCAGTCTGCAGAGGGGGAGACATGTTTCTGTCCATATCAAGCTGCACTGCTCTCTCATCCCACCTTTTTTTTTTTTTTAACTAATTTTTTTTTTTTTAAGATTTTATTTATTTGTCAGAGAGAGAGAGCAAGAGTGAGCACAGGCAGACAGAATGGCAGGCAGAGACAGAGGGAGAAGCAGGCTCCCCCCGCCGAGCAAGGAGCCCGATGTGGGACTCGATCCCAGGACGCTGGGATCATGACCCGAGCCGAAGGCAGCTGCTCAACCAACTGAGCCACCCAGGCGTCCCTTTTTTTAAAATTAAATTAAATTTAATTTCTTTTCAGTGTTCCAAAATTCATTGTTTATGCACCACACCCAGTGCTCCATGCAGTATGTGTCCTCCATAATTCTCACCACCAGGCTCACCCAACCCCCTCGCCTCCAAAACCTTTTTCTTGACTAAGAATGAATCTCTGTAAGGCATCTGGAAAACAGACGAATACAAACTGATGGCTTTCAACAAAACAAAGCAGTTTTCATAGGAAAACCCTTAATATTTCTACTTTTGGTGAAAACCACAGTTTTCTGAGTAAAATTACATAGAATTATACACACAAATCCTCTGAGACTTAGGCTTTTGAAGAAAAAAAAGTACAAGGTAACTGATAGAGTAAACAAGAGTTAGGGCTTCACAGAGGAAAAGGAAAATAACAATGCCCTTTAGTAAAGATGAATTTTGCCATTAAAAAAAAAGTGCTGATTTTAGCAATAATGACAAGCTAAAATATGGAAAACATCCACATGAAAGGCGAGGTATATGTACCTTAATACTGGCTTTGTGTTGCATTATTTTCTGTTATAAAAATGCAAAGGATGTTTATATATTTTATATACTGATATCCATAATTGTGCATGTATATGTTCATATATATGTGCATGCATGGCTATGTGCATATATATATATAGAATTGAATATGTATGTACTAAATATTTGCAAGGAAAAAGCTCAGCTTAATAAAATGAGCAAAAAGTAAACAAAGTTGTATATGAATTATGATTGTAATCACATGTACACCATGTGTTTTAATATATTTTAGAATAATTGAGTCAGCCTGCTATTAGTTTAATTAAATTTTTTACACCTTCTTGATTAGACAGCTAGTTTAATGACATCTTCCACACTTTGAGCTATGAAGTGTGGCTCATTTTAAAGTTCTGTAATGAGAGGGAAAATGTAAATCTGATGAACATCTCGACTGAATTAAAAAAAAAAAACTCAGTTTTCACTTGTGAAACAAACAGAATCCAGAGATGATTAGCATTTTGCTTAAAACAAATTTAGTATGAGCATGATGTAATTGGGCATTAAATGGGTGAAAACCTTTATAAGGGATTGTACTCTATAGGGACAAACCTCAATGCCGAGAGAGTGAAGTAGCACCTTCCAGATGAGATTGCATGTGT
Organism: Mustela lutreola; assembly: GCF_030435805.1. Taxonomy (NCBI): domain Eukaryota; kingdom Metazoa; phylum Chordata; class Mammalia; order Carnivora; family Mustelidae; genus Mustela; species Mustela lutreola. Next base: position 58,073,035 of record NC_081301.1, read on the forward strand.
ATGTCTGTGTGTTGCTGTATATTAGGCAAATAACACTGCACAAGTGAACAAAGAGAATGTCATTCTGGTGACTTTGGAAGGTGATTCAGGTACAAATATTCATCTAATGTATTATAAACTATATATAAGACTGTAGACAAAACAAGATGGGATTCTACTTTATTTAGCACTTTAATATTTCAGTAATTCCTTTATAAAGCAAATATTTGAATGACTCTAATGAGCTGACTATAAGCAGCCAGCAAGCTCAGTAGCCATTTTATATTTACTAGAATATTACCATTGGACTCTGGAGCTGGTCATTTATAGTGTGAGCTCTGAGACTCTTATCAAAATGTTTATTTTTATATTGTTTTTAATTATAAGGAGTTCCTTTTAAAAATATGAACCCTATATATGTAGGCTCTGTTTTCACTTTTATTAAACTAAATAAACTGAGGAAATCATTTTGTCCTTGCATTTTAACTTGGAATGTAAGGGTAAAGTACTGTAATACATGAATCCTTACCATTTTGGATAGGGTGTGAATGCTTGTTTAATTATTCATATTATGTTAAAGAGTAATTAATAGGAAAACAGAGCTAGCATGCTACTCAGTAATACTGCAAGAATAGTAGTATCTCTTACATTTTTATTTATTTCCAACAGGGTGTTTGTTTTAGTTTTAAAGAGAAAGACAGCTGTGAATATTTAACGCATAAATCCTTCAATCAGTGGCCATTTATCAGTTACGAACATTAGAAACCCAGTGGTTCGATGTGTTCAAGTGCTTTGCTTGTTCCTCATTGTATTGCATAGGCCTAACAGGCTTGTCCTCACTTTATTATCCACTTGTCCTTTGTAAGAGAAATAGGAGACAGAGCATTAGAAGAACATCCACATTGAGACTATCTCCTATGTGAATATCGAGGTGTTACTTTTTGATAAATTTACAGTTTTCATAACTTCCTGTTCAAAGAGTGAATGAAGATTCCTGTGAGGGATCATTGCCACAGAGACCCACTTATGGTCCAAATTGCTTTCGTGGGAATAATAGTTCTGAACAGTCAACTAAAAACGTAACAGATCCCATAATGCCCAAGAGAGGGAAAAAGGAAAACAATTCTGTAAAGCTTTATTTATGTCTATTTTGATTTAGATACCCTATTTTGCCAAACCTCTAAGATCCAATTACAGTACATAACAGCCTCATCACTTAATAAGTATAGTACATACTAGTTTCATCTAATGTTAATTCATTATTCTTATAAAGTCCCTAAATATGACCATGATGTTGCCATCAATTCATTTTGAAGTCTCCAAATAGGTCTTAATTTAACTCAAACAAAAATTTTGGAATATAATCTATTTTTTTGTGCATCTAAAAGAAACTTCTTCATTGCAGAAGTAGCTTTCTGCAATTAATTTATCAGATCATAAAAAGAAAATATCCTCTTTAAAAAAAAAACAAAAACATACCTCTACTGGAACATCTTAGTAAGAGTCTTCTTGAGGATTTAACCTTCCATCAGTATGTAAAAAAAGAAGAGAAAGGGAAAAAAAAAAAAAAAACTCCAATGAAATGTAGATTCCACCCTCTTCCCCAAATCAAGAGGATGAATTCCAAACCTAAAAACATACACTAGAAGTTACCATGTATTTATACTTACCATGGACTTAAAACTTGGATTTTAAGTACAATTTTTAACTATGAATACATTTACTTTCAGATACTTTAACATTTAAATTCTGTTCCCCTTATCTTTGCCATAATATATCACTCTAAGCAATTGTCATGACTCTACTTTCAGAGGAGAATCTTTAAAAATTTCTCCTCTAACTGCCACATGAAATGTAGTTACTGTTGCCACTTTTAACTTTTGCAATTATAAATTTCTTGGAATGCTACTGGGGACTATCTTGGAGAAATCTAATAAAGAGAAACAAAAGGAGGAATGGTGTTAGTATTTATATAGGGAATATGACCATGATCTTCCTCAGAACAGGGACTAAGTCATATTCATAATTTAATCACAGTGTCTGGAGCATAGTAGGAACTTCATGAATATTTCTATAATGAATAAGCTTTTTGTACTTCTTAAGTCATTCTCCATACTAAACTATAGCATTGTGCCTGAGACAACCTTTCTGAGTTTCCACTGAGTTTAGTATGATAATAAAGAACTGTGCTATTGGCAGAATGGTGATAGTTAACCAAAGCAAAGAAAAAAAAAATAATAATAAATGCAAAACTAGGATTATAGATAAACTAGAACACAAAATAGGAAGAAAAATGGAAATTAAGTTATAGAAAATAGCAATAGCAAAATCTATAAAAGGAATGGCTGCTGAAGAGTGGTTTCAGTAACTACATCTGTTAATTTTGACTGCATATGTTAATGGCATGCTCTGATATATGATATAAAATGCCTTGAGCTGGGGTATAGAAACTGAAGTGGAGAGTATGACTCAAACTGGACAATGAGCTCATTATTATAATTTATCACCATCTCTTCAAAATGGCCTCTTAAAAACAGAAGTGGCATTTCCATATCTTTCTTAGTTGTACTTAAAGAATTTACCCACAATGTAGTCCATAACGCTTTTATCTGGACATGTTACCATTAAAATAAAGCTATGTTCTCTTTTATCTAAACAGGCTTTGCATGTTGAAGACAGTGTAAACATAAAAAGCAGGCTGAAGGCGGAAAAGGGATGGAAAATGTAATTCTGTTTGAAGGTCCAAATGGCATGAATACCTAGCTAAGGAACTCCTCTGATCCGTGGTGCAGACAAGCTTCATGAAGTAGTGAGTTCTGTTGCAGATGGTCAGTGCAAACTGGCTTCCTAGATAAAGAAGAGATGAAACTCCTGTAACACTAAAGAAAATGTGGAACCCTTAGAAAAGTAGGGCTAAATCAAATAATATCTTAAATCAAATAATATCCAAATAATTATCCATTATCATAACTGATAGAAAAATGAAATGAGGGAAGCATTTAATTCGGACACTGCAGGACACACACTGAGAACTTTTAGAGCATATTAAAGTGACAGGAAACATAAAATTTAGAATAGATAAGAGAATGCAGCTCAAAACTAAGTGTTGTTGGATGAAATTTAAGCCATGTAATGAGCAAAGTTATTTGAAGCCACTGGAGTTAGGGAGAATTAATTCAATTATTTCTTTAAAATAAGACAATGAGGGTGCCTGGGTGGCTCAGTGGGTTAGGCCTCTTGCCTTTGGCTCAGGTCATGATCTCAGGGTCCTGGGATCTAGCCCCGCATTTGGATGGAGCCTGCATTGGGATGGAGCCCACATCAGGATGAAGCCCTGCATTAGGATTTCTGCTCAGCAGGGAGCCTGATTCCCAGCCCCCCTCTCTGCCTATTTGTGATCTATGTCTGTCAAATAAATAAATAAAATATTTTTAAAAATAAAATAGGACAATGACAAGGGAATGTGCCCACTGCTTGGAGAAAAATAATGTGCTTTTCTCTTGGTAGTTTAGCTGGCCCAGCCTACTTATCAATTACATCTTGAATGATCAATAGTGATACAAAATAAAGAAGATAGAGTGAATTGCTGACCCAGGGTTTGTTTCTGATTCATAATCATTCTAATCCTTATCCAAGGATCACTATGTCTCCTTTAACTTAGTTTTAGTCTCTACACCTAGATAAATTACATCTTATAATAATAAAAGAATTTGCAGAATTCTTGAGCCACTATCCCTGAGAAACCTTAAATGTTATCAAAGGTGACAAAGGACAAAAGATGACCTGTTTCTCATCTGATTATTAAGAGAGCGTAAATTCTGCCTGGGAGTAAACTCAATATTAATTCCTGAAAAAAGTGCAGAAACAATTATGAACAGGATGGTGAAAATTAGAAAATGTATTGGTGATCTGTACAAGCTAATATATGTTGATTAAAAATGGCATGCAGATTATTAATATCATTACTTTTTTCAGAGCTACATTTTGTTCAGAACTGCAATTATGTTCAGGGCTTAGATATTATATAATGACAAATGTAACTGTTTTTAAATTACAATGTTGTAAATTGTTGATTTTGGTAAAGCTCAATTACAACGTTATGAGATTGAATTCTCTTTGTTAAACCTTAGGAATTGACAAGATGTCTGTAACAAGACATCTGAAATTGAGTGCGCCATGAAAAGCACTAGACTTTTGATTAAGATGTACATTCCCATTTCCTGGTCTAGAAATTTTGATTCAGTACAAGTAGAGGTACAGTTCAGGGATCTTTATTTTTATAAACATTTAAGGTTAGTAGGATGCACATAATCTTGAACCTCATTCTGAGAAATACTGAATCTAGCCTGAGTCAGGAAAGAGGTCAGACATAAGCTTTGAGGAATATTATAATTAGAAAAATAATCTCTAAATTTAGTAGCTAACAACAAACAATAATGTGTAAAGTTCTATTCATTGGGGTTTAGGAAGATTATATTAGAACTCATATATATTTTTGCTTCTACCTTAATAAGTAAAGAAATAAGCTCTGATAGTAATTACAAAGAGATCATCACTGGCACCCTTGTTGAGTTTTACGTTAGAGGTCCCCACATCATAAACAACCTAAATATGAGAGATACTCTATCTGGTGGTTAGAAGTAAAGGCTCTAGAGCCTGACCTCCTGTGTTTATATTCCAGTTCTACCGATCAATGTGCTCCATGTATTTGTCGTCGATGAAAAGGGAATTGTAATATCACCTGCTTCATGGGGTCTCAGTGAAGACTAAATGGGTTAATATATGTAAACTGTCTAGAAAAATACCTGGCACACATACACTCCAAAATATAGCTTCTGAGCTTTTTATTCCCTCTTCTTCCTCCTCTTTTTATCTTGTCACTTTTTATTATTACCAATATTTTGATCGTGATTTTCATCTTTAGGGATGAATGGAAATTAAAGGATGCACAGGTGTTGAGAGCAATATTTCATCATTTGTTCACAACCAGTAATTTGCAATACTCATCGATTACCTCTGCCTGGTTAGGTTAAAAAGTAGTGGACTTGAACATTCTAGTGTGGGAGTGAGTGGTTGGGAGCAAACTTTAATCAAATAAATAAAGCCAAATATCAAAAGTAAGTTTAAATACTGTATTATCTAGATTTAATTGACCTATCTCTTGCTAAAAAGACAGAGTTTTAATATATTAATGACAAGAAATTTAAGGCTGTATATAAAAATACAATGTAGGTGCAAGAAATAACAAGAAAATGTTATAGTAGAATATTTTTAAAAACTAATCAGTCCATAAGTGACTCTTAATCTCACAAAACAAACTGAGGGTTGCTGGGGGGAGGGGGTTTGGGAGAAGGGGGTGGGATTATGGACATTGGGGAGGGTATGTGCTTTGGTGAGTGCTGTGAAGTGTGTAAACCTGGTGATTCACATACCTGTACCCCTGGGGATAAAAATATATGTTTATAAAAAATAAAAAAGTAAAAGTAAAAAAAAAAAAAAACTAATCAGTCCACTGGCACTTCCTGGGATGAAAACAATAAACAGATCCAATCTAAAGCTTTTTTCCCCACTTTGAAAAAAAGAATTTTTAAGATAGCTATTTGTAATATGGAGTCATTTTCTTTATCATTAACAATGCATCTTGCCCCTAATGTACATTTTCCTGATTTGCTAATGATTAATATAAAGTCTTTACAACTAAACAACATTTAAAAAATACTGTCATTTTGTTTTTATCTCATTTTTTAATTTTATTTTTGTATAAAATATATAATATTCAAAATTTATTAGAAAACACCATGAAAGACTGATCGAATATTTTAATAGTTTTAGTGTTTACAAAAAGTACATCTTCCAATGATTTATAGTCTTGATAAAGTAGTAAACACCAGTAAGTTCAGAGAGGAAAATCACTAGTGGACTTCAAGAACAGAACAGCAGAGAATGATGGTCATGGAAGTCAAAACAACTAAGAGTTTAGATGAAAACAAGCTCATGTTTCTTGAGAACTGATGAGATATCACGTAGTTCGAGGCTTGAAAATTGTCTAATGGATTTTGCAAATGGCACAATCATTGGTGACTTTTATATAAGTAGTTTCCTTAGTGCTATGAAGCTTTGTCCAGAGACCAACAGAGACCCTACTTTGGACCATATTTTTGTGTGTGTAGGTAAGACTAAGAAAAGAAAAACTTCAGCACTGAAGTCAAGCTTAGTGGTGTCCTTGACCACTTGCATCTGAAGACTTTGTGTTAGTTAGAGATTTATTATAAGGATTTGGTACATGCAGTTGTGGAGGCTGAGAAGTCCCAGGATCTCCAATCAGCAGGCTGGAGACCCAGGAAAGCTAATGGCGTAAGTTCTCATCTGAGTCCAAAGGCAAGAGAAGAGTTATGTTCCGGATATAAGACAATCTGACAGAAAGTAAATTCTGTTATTCTGCCTTTTTCTTTTATACAAACCTTCAGTGAATTGGATAAGGCCTTCTACACTGGTGAAGGCAATCTGATTTGCTAAGGCCTCAAATTTCAATATTACTGTCATGAGGAGACAAACTCAGAGACCCCAGAATAATGTTTAACTAAACATCTGGGTGCCTGGTGGCCCAAGCATGTTGACACATGGAATTAACTATCACAACCCTCATACAAATTATCCTAGTGTAATGAAAGTACAAGGGAAAACATGCCGAGGAAAAGTGAGGATACAGACTCCTGCCAGAAGGGATCTAGTCTTAGACCCTCTTTCCTTATCAGCATGGTGAGATAAAAATGAAACAGAAAATCACTTCCAGGAAGGTTTAGAAATCTAATGATGACCTTCTTTCATGTTGCTGTGCTGCCCAGTTAATCCTTCATAATTTCCTTCATTTTTTCTTCCAGCCCTTTCTTATTTTTCCCTCCATTCTTATAATTAATATTAATGATCACAAAAAAAGAAAGGAGATATAGATAGATAGATAGATAGATAGATAGATAGATAGATATACAATTACCTACTACTTGGTAGACACTGACTGGACCTATGGGAATAAAGCAGCATAAAACAATGTTTTTATGATTATGAAGCTGAACATTCTAGGGTGTGGGTGGGAGGGAGCAAAACTTAACCAAATAAATAATAACAAATATTTAAGAATAACAGATAAGCCAGATGGCCATGAATGCTGTACAGAAAAAGCAGAAGTGTGTGTGTGCGTATGTCTGTGTGTTTGTGTGTAGAAGGGAAGGCTATATAGTCAAGGAAGACCCCACCATGTGGGTAGAGCCCTCACAAATTAATCCTACTTTCTGTTTAATTAGCCAAGGACAAAGGGATACAAAAAAAGAAATAAATAACCAAGGGCAAAGTGTATATTTTTCATCTATAGGTGTTGTTTTAAATTATACTATTGTGAAACAAACAATGCTAATATATTTGTCTTGAGCTGAATTGTACAATCTCACTACATTAAGAGATTTAATGCTTTTAGAAACTGAAGAACTTCAAAGATTTATAATTATACCATTATTATGCTTTCTCCATTTCCACTGCCTTTTAAAACAATAGCAAGCACTGTATATTTCATCCTGACTTGAAGGTTTAATAGAAAACAACCTACATTACTTAATCATTTGTCTTTTATGATTTCTTTCCCATTTCTTCTCCCTTTTCTCTGCTTTAGGAGACATCATTAACTAATCTCTTTAACTCCATAAATAAGTAAAATGATATATTCACAGTGTAAATGTTTTAAACCTTGGGAAAAAATTTTGGAGTCATTTAATGAAGTCCTGAAGATACGTTAAAAATGAAGTGCTGCTGGCAAACTAATGGAGGATTTGAATATTCAAACAGTGAAGACTAAAACGCTTCTCTAATTGGGATTCAGTTCCTGTTGGCTTTACTCAGAGCTGCTTGTCTTAGGTCCCAGTAATCCCTGTGATTCCTCCTGGGGAAGAATCTTCCTTGACACTGTTTGTTTTTCTTTTCCTTTTTTCCCCCCATCAATTGGATAAACTATGAAATTTATTTATATTTCATGGCATTGCTGTTTTCAAATTTTAATTTAAATTCTGTTATTTTCTAATATTAACTAATATCATGTATTAATAAATATTTCAGAATCTAAATTCATTTTCCATACATCATTCTTGATATATTGTTATTATAAGGTAGATAAATATCACCATGTTTGTTACTAATTGTTATACTTTTCATCTCAAATGTTCTAATAACAATTACTTAGTAAAATATACCATATTTGCTACATTCATTAGTTATATCCACAAACTGAATGTCATAAGAATGTAAAGAAAGAGCATCCTTGAGATCTCAAGGATGAAGAAAATAGAAAAATTCAAATAAAATAATAAAGAATTCTTTAAATCACTAGAAATAAATATTCATGTTTTATAGCAAAATGACTACACTGATGGATTGTTAGAACGTAATGTGTTTTGAAGATTTCTAATATTTTCTTACTAAAACTTGATTGATTAGCACTGAACTGTCTATATTTTGCCATCATTGTCCATACTTGGAAAGGAAGTCTTGCTCTATATGTGAAACATTTCTAGTTCTATGTAAAAAAGAAGTAAATGGAGCACAGAAACCTCTATACCCACACAGTTTACTCTGCTCACAAACAAAAGGTTATAATTCCACTGTCTTCATCAAGTTGGCTTTATTATTCGAGGAAACTCTTGCCCAGGAAGGTAAAAGCTCTGAAAAAATTAATTGTTTTTCGGGAACTTCCTATAAAACTCATTTAAGTGACCAACAGGCTATATAACTTTTCAATAGCATCAAACAATTGATTATTTTCCAAGATTCTTTGAACTCTCACCTCAAAACCCTCACTTTGCTTCGTCTGTGTCAGTCCTAAATTATTACATCAGAATCCTTGCCCAAGATGAAGTTAGCCCCTGTGTGGGAAGACCCACCTAAAACCAGATCTCCAAACCTCATAAATATCTTAGACTGGCCTTGCTACTGAGACACTCCTAAGTCTCTGTCAACATGGTGATCTGTGTTAGTAGTAATCAACTCACATCGCCATATCTACAGTTAGTTGTTCTGTGGTATTTCCTGGCAGCTTGTAAGTGACAGGGATGAATCTGAACCATTTGTTCATTAATAGCTTGCTTTAAATTGAGCTGTTTTCCTTTACCACTTTCTCTACCCCCCCAGCTTTACTGAGATATGATTGTCATAATAGTCCCTAATTTTAAGGTGGACAACATAATGATGCATATATATTCTGCACAATGATTATAGTGAATTTAGTTAAAATTCATCACCTTATACAGTCAGTTTTTTTTTTTTTTTTTTTTTTTTTTTGGTCTTAAGATGAGAATTTTTAAGACTTACTCTCTTAGCCTTATCACTTTCTTTTTTATAACAGGGCATATGCTTTAAGCTAATTTCCCAGTAAAAGTGATATTTTATTCTCTATGCATTTCTTTAACACTCAGTCCCTTCCCCAATCTCTTTCAAGTTCTTAACTTTAATATCACTCATCTAAAAAGTGTTATGCATTTTTTAAATATACTCTCTGTTTCTTGTCTTTGAGGGGGAAAAAACCAAAAGTTTGTTGTCTTTCAAGATTGATCTTGGATTTTTACCTCAATAAAGGTATTAAAAATTAATTTTGAATGTGTGCTCTCCATATTCTAGAAACATTCTCTTCCCCCCCCCTTTTCCCCTCAGTTTTTCTCACTCTATGCATTATCTGTATCACTGTAGCTTCCGTTTTTGCAATGCCCTTCTTGGTGATACCCTCTTTTTCTGTAAAAAATGACCATCTGTTTTCTTTCTAAAGCTTCCTCTTGCCCAGATCCTTTTTCTAGTTGAACATACTATTCCTCATTCTTCTTTCTTTGTACACCAAAGAATTGGGGGTGGAAGGAGACCTATGTATTTTATTTCCTTGTCTTTATCAGTGATTAAATTTTTAATACTTTGGAATTTATTTTCAAATCATGTCATTCTAAAAACAAACCAAGACAAAACAAATCCACTTTCAAATGTAACTGATGGCCTTCTCTTTTTTTTAAATTTAAACTCAATTAATTAGCATATAGTGTATTGTTTCAGAGGTAGAGTTTAGCGATTCATCATGTGGATATAATACCCAGGGCTCATTACATCACACACCCTCTTTAATGCTCATCACCCAGTTAAGCCATGCCCCCACCCACCTCCCTTCCAACAACCCTCAGTTTGTTTCCTGTAGTTTAGAGTCCCTTATGGTTTTTTAATGGCCTAAATCTGATAGTATTTCTTAATGTCATTTCTTTAAGAACAGCAAGAAATCATCAGTTAAAAAAAAAATAAAACTTTTGTCCAACATTTCTTTTATGAATCTCTCCCTTAACTGGCTTAATACTGACTTACTTTTGGAAATGTTAAAATGATGACTATACCATGGCAAATAAAAAAATCAGTAACATTTGTTGAGTAATTAAATAACCCATTTTCCTTGGCACATAAAATAGAACATTGCTGTAATTTTTTAGTGAAGATTATATATATGTATATATGCATATATATGTGTATGTATGAAAATTTTTTGAGAAACTGTTCATACATATAGCATGAATATATGAGTTAGAGTGAAAGTTATTTGTATGTTTTCCCATGTAGTCCTCATAACAGTACTGAGGTACATCCATGTACAAAAGATGTAGCAAAGCTACAAAGGAGGTATTTGATCTGCCCAGACAGACTATATATTGAGAAATTAGTATTTAATTTTTTCTCATTTGGCTCCATGTCTTTATTCAAGTTCTTTCTAACATATGGCATAACATTATATAACTAGGATAATAACATTACATAAATACATAATAAGATTTATTAGGGAATGGACACATGCCATTAATAACCTTAGATATATTATAAAACTCAGTTTTTATAACCACATATCTAAATGCATGACAATATTGATACACACCATATTTTTAATTAAGGATTTAATTACTTTTAATTCATGTGCATTCTTGATTGGCTTCATGAACATCCAAAATAATTTTACCTCATTTATTTACTTACAAATATGTGGCTATGCATGAAACTTAAGTCAATTTCAATGTTTTCCTTTAATTAACATTATGAAACACCGAGTAACTCTCAGTTTTGTCACTTAGGGGCCACTGGAATCACCAACATTTATGTAAGATTTATTGAACCAACATACGGTTTATTAAGGAACCATTAATAGCTGTGTCAAAGACAGAGAACCAAAAGTCCAAGGACTCAAGTAAGAAGTAAGAAGGAACTTACTTCTTACCTATTGAACAACCCAGGCACAAATTTAACTGATCAGCAATAAGCTTTAATCCAAGGAATAGGTCAGGAATTGGATGATGGTCACTCTGCCAACTTTAACACATTCTTTCCTAAGTCACTTAGAGTATTACCACTCTGGAAATCAAGGAGTTCAGAGTCAAAGATTTCCTCTTGAGCAAGTGAGATGTAACTGGAACATTTATTTCAGCTACATTTGATTGACAAGAGCATAGATATATCATTGCAGCTTTTCAAGGTGCACTGGAAAATTCTGTCCCTAACTGGGCAGCCAAATACAAGTTACAAATTTTCTGCTATATAATGAGTAAAGAATTCTGGTGGCCAACCAGCAGTATCTTTCAATTAGGTCTATAACACAATTGGTCTTCATTAGGTGATTTAAAGACCTTTTGAGAACACAAAAATATTCCGATTCAGAGTGGGAAAAGTACACTTAAAAATCTGAATTATCCAGCTTATTTTTATCATGTCTGCCTACTGGTAACCTTATTCTAAACAATAATGTAAATGGTTAAAATATTAACAAGCTACTTGTTGATCTTTTACCTTGTACCAAATACTCTGTGTGTGGGCTTTTCCTGATATATTGAAGATATGATGCTTGGCTTTTCTCAGAGTGATGTGTACAAAAAAGAGCCAGGACAAAGTTATACTTTTTATGACAACTTGGAAGCAATATAGCACCAATTCTACCACTCTTTTTCATTAGAAGCAAATCCACAGCCTGGCCCACACGGAGGGGAATAAGGCTCCACTCTTTAAAGAGAAGAGTGTCAAAATTTTTAAAGAATATGAATCAATGAAACAAGATGGAATTGGGAGGGAGACAAACCATAAGTGACTCTTAATCTCACAAAACAAACTGAGGGATGCCGGGGGGAGGGGGTTGGGGAGAAGGGGGTGGGATTATGGACATTGGGGAGGGTATGTGATTTGGTGAGTGCTGTGAAGTGTGTAAACCTGGTGATTCACAGACCTGGGGATAAAAATATATGTATATAAAAAATATATGTTTATAAAAAATAAAAAATTAAAAAAAAAAATATATATGTTTATAAAAAATAAAAAATTTAAAATAAAAAGAATATAATGTATTAAAACCACAATATATGTGAATACATAGAGTACGGTTCAGCTGGAATAACATATGTATTTACTAAAAAAGTGGGCGATAAATTTCAGAAATGAAAAACAGTTTGACCTTGAATATTTGGTAGAAGGGTTTGAACTTGATTCTTTACTTTCATTATGTATGTATTTATGTATGTATTTTTGAGAAATGGAGTGATATGATAAAAATGGTGCTGCTGAATGATTAGTGTGACCTTGATATGAAGGATAAATTTCAGAGGGGAGAAACTAAAGGAAAGGAAGCTTTAGCTTTGCTAAAGCTATATAAGTGGTTAGTAATCTTTATAAATTTTGGAAATGCACCAGTTCCTACTAAACTTATCAAGATAATTTTCTAAGACTTATTTTTTCAAAAGACATTCTTACATTTTTAAAAATTATTTGTATTAACATATAATATATTATTTGCCCCAAGGGTACAGGTCTATGAATCTTCACGTTTCCACATTTCACAGCACTCACCATAGCATATACCCTCCCCATGAAGTCATGTTCTCTAGATTATTTATAGCAGCAATTGTCACACTCCTTCTGCAAAGAACCAGATAATAAATATTTTAGGTGTTCTGACTCATATACAATCTCTGTCATGTATTCTTTGTTTTTTGTTTTGTTTGTTTTTTATAATCCCTTCAAATGTGAAAATCATACTTAGCTTGCCGGCAGTACAAAGACAGGCAGCTGGCCAGATTTGGACCGTGGAATATACTTTACCATCCTCCCGTCTCTAGTCTTACATTTAATTTAGTTTTGTATTAATACTGTATATAGTTACTGAGCACCTTTATAATCAGAACACTTTTTAAATGCTATTGACCATGATATAACAACACCTCACCTATATGGAGCACTGAGGTATACCAGGCATCTTGCAAGGCATGGAGCATGATCTTTGTGATTCCCACAAAGGCTTCAGATGTAGAAACTCAAAGGGGTAAACTGAGTCTTAGAAAGATTAAATAACTTGCTCAAGTGGGAAAGCCAGTAATGAGACCCAGGTCTTTAAGAAATAAACCTTGTACATATAAACCCTGTGCATGTAAAGAAGAGCAAGATCTACCAGTTGTCTTCATGAGAGCTATACCCTGTAAAAGGAAACTGGTCAACAGAACTGCTTTAATCAGGCAGAAGTCCATAAATGCAACTGTAGAGGTCCCCATTATAATGAGCAGGAAGGATGAAACACAGACTGCCTAAACCAGCTTTCTCATCCTAGCCCAATTCCTAGCTGGATAAACTTATGGAGTCATTAAAATTCACTGATACTCTGTTACTTCATCTTTGATATGTATTTATTTCAGATGTTTATTATTATAGGTCTTCAGCTCTTCACTGCTTCTTCATGGATATAGTGAAAATATTGGCCTCACACAGTTGGTTAGCTCCAAAGTTTACACAACATTCTCCTCAGGAAACAGCAGATACGTGGCAAGCAAAGCCAGCCCATACCACATTCTTAAGAGAGGGAAACTTGGAAGTGCCTTTTTGGAAGACTCCATTCTTGATGTTAACATAATTACCCTAAATTCATTTGCTTTTCCAAAACTAGCCCCTTTGCTTGGGTGTCACTTGTTCGTAGAGAAATGGGCATCACAAAGGGAGAAAGGAAAAAACGTGGAACAAAGACGCTAGGCCAGGGGAATACAGTGCCTATTTGTAAAATTGTTAAGTCATTTTGTGGCAAGGAATGTGGTAGTGGAACATGGTAGTAGAAGAGCTGAAAGTACTCATTCATATTACCTGTATTCCTCCATTTTAGCAAAAGACTATCAGAAAGCCATTTTTATCAAAATATTTAAATGCTTTCCAAAAACTAGGGATAATTTTAGAAAAAAAAATTCCACTTAAGTTCATCATCAGACTAAATAGTAATGTTCTTCTCTTTTTGTATGGTTGTACATTTTATATATATGGATATAACCTATCAGATCTGTATATAGGACATTATATAAAAAATTTTTTGATAAATAATTAACCTCTTCCACACATTCCCTCATCAAAAAGAATTACCATGAGTTAATCATTTATATCATTTGTATCTACTCATATTTTGCTAACACTTGAAGAATAGAATCATTTGCAAGGAATAGCTTTTTAGCACAAAATATGGTTTCCTTCTCATTTTTCTAGCACACTGTTACCATTTTATGAGAACAGTGTATATACATGCTCATATCATCATTATCAAAATGGGCCAAAAATTTGTATATATTGCTCTAGAAACCCCATCATAAACAAAGTTCATTAAACAGAGTTCTTTAGGTCAAATTACTGGGTATTTCTTACAACTTTCTAACAAGGTGTAAACCTCATAAACTTAGAGCTGAATAATGTCTCTTACTTATGGAAAACTCTTTGGTGAGCTGAAGTGGTATTAGAGCCCTTTGTAGCTGCCACATATCAGGAATGGTAAATATCAGGCAGCTAATTTTAATAGATAGATTATATATTTTAATAAGTTTTTGTTTTATTTTCATTTATTGAATGAACAGAAGTTTATTCATAATAAAGTGAAATTCAATTGCATATTAATTCTGAAAATAATGGAAACATTCTAATAAACTTGGCTTTGATCTCTATGTGTGAATATGTGTTAACATTCATTCAATTATTATGTCATAATGCATTTTAAAGATTTTTTTTTAAATTTATTTATTTGACAGACAGATCACAAGTAGGTAGAGAGGCAGGCAAAGAGAGAGAGAGGAGGAAGCGGGCTCTCCACGGAGCAGAGAGCCCGATGTGGGGCTCGATCCCAGGACCCTGGGATCATGACCTGAGCCGAAGGCAGAAGCTTTAACCCACTGAGCCACCCAGGTGCCCCTCATAATGCATTTTAAATCCACAGTCTAATACTTTATTGGGTACAATACCATGATCATATAGAGCAATATTTTTATTTTAATTTTATGATTATAAATTACAATTCCAAACTGCTTCCAATAATTAAACTTCTACCTATCTAGATAAGTCTGTCATGTAATTTAGTCCTTTTAGGTGAGAAGTAGTTGGGCATTGAAATACTTGTTTTGATGGGCCTTGCAAGTAAATATTAAGAAATATATTGATAGAGAATAGTGGTTGTGGTTAGATAATTTGGATGAAAAGATAATGGACACTGTCCATTTAACTTAACTACTAATACCACTGAAGGTGACCAACTATTCTAGGAGATCAATAGCAGGTGACGCCACCTCTCTCTTACTGTTCCCACTGACCATGGGGAACCTGTGAAACTCCATGAACATCTTTAGTCTAATAATTTTCAAAATCTTTCTGCCACTCATTTTCCTTGTTCACCCTTGCTGATGGTGAAAGCTGGCTCTTACCCATGATTTTTTCTGATTAAACTGAAACCATCCTTAGAGAAAATTGAAACACTCATGCTAATGGTGAAAATTCTTATTTACAGAGAATTCTGTGTATGCAGACCTCTATACACCAATAATGTGTTTTATATAGGTTGCAGATATTTTTTCATCATTTTCATCATTTTTTTTCTTGTGGTGCAACAGGTGTTGGGGGGAAGAGAATTTCCCTATAGGATATGGAAGAATTTTTTTTAGTTTTCAAAATTAGAATATTGTCAAGTTTTTATACAAGATACATACAGTCCATCTTGTATTTACTCAAAGGAAGGCTATGAAAATTATCTAGATATAACTAAATATTTTTGCTATTTCTCTAATTTCCTCCTTTTTGCTCCACTATGATATCAGAAATTTCATACAAATGTGAAATCATCTTTTTTCCTTCTCTTTAAAAAAATTTTTATCTAAATTCAATTAGATGAAATAATCTATATTTTTTTAAAATTAGGTTATATGATAGTTTAAAAGGCCACTTATCAAACAATAAATATATAATGATAATTTTAATTGTTATGACATTTGATGAAAAGTTTAAGACTCTTTACCAATTGTAAGTAATAACTATCATTCTTATTTCTATTTCACTCAAGATTTATCAGCTAGGGGAAATGATAAGATCAGTAATTTTTAAAGTATATGTGTTAGAACATCTATTCTATCAGCAAAATCATTGATTGAGTCAGTATATTATGTAATTGTTCAATTTAAAACACATTTATTCTTCTAATAGTCACCTATTAATATAAGGTGATAGAGTTTAACAGAGTTAATATGCTGTGGTATCAATAATTGAGGTAATGCAATCTTTAATTTTATGCTTTATCTTTTTACATTTTTTATATTATCTATTTCCATCATTAAGCCCTTGCTTTAAAAAGTTAGTTTGAGGGGCACCTGGGTGGCTCAGTGGGTTAAGCCTCTGCCTTCGGCTCAGGTCATGATCTCAGGGTCCTGGGATCGAGCCCCACATGGGGCTCTCTGCTCAGTGGGGAGCCTGCTTCCTC
The DNA here is from genome assembly GCF_030435805.1 of Mustela lutreola. Lineage (NCBI taxonomy): Eukaryota > Metazoa > Chordata > Mammalia > Carnivora > Mustelidae > Mustela > Mustela lutreola. Next base: position 58,089,812 of record NC_081301.1, read on the forward strand.
CTCTCTCTCTGCCTGCCTCTCTGCCTGCTTGTGATCTCTCTCTCTCTCTCTCTCTGAAAAAAAAAAAAAAAAAAAGTTTAAAAAGTTAATTTGAATAAAGTCTTAATGCCTACCAACTTCTCCCAAATTGCTATAATTGAGCTTTACCAAACCATTTTATTGTTAAGTTCATTTATATTTATTTTGAAGTTTTTTGTTGGGCTAGATCAAACAGTTGAGTTTCCATTTTATGGCATATATTTGTAGACAAAACCTGCTATTAGAGCTTTATAAACTGTCTTTTGTATACATGCCCTTAATCTTTAAACATAGTTGTATAAACTAACATAAGTGGTTTAGGAGGTTCTTAATCAGATAATTGGAAAGAATGAAAATTACTGGGGTGCCTGGATGGCTCAGTGGGTTAAGCCACTGCCTTCGGCTCAGGTCATGATCTCAGGGTCCTGGGATCGAGTCCCGCATCGGGTTCTCTGCTCAGCAGGGAGCCTGCTTCCTCCTCTCTCTCTCTGCCTGCCTCTATGCCTACTTGTGATCTCTCTCTGTCAAATAAATAAATAAAATCTTTAAAAAAAAAAAAAAAGAATGAAAATTACTAATATCAGTTGCTTCTATTTTATTTTCTTGTTTAATTAATTAATTATATTTTTCACACTTTGTGTTATGGCAACTGTGTTGTTTTCTTACTCTTATTCTGCTATTTTGGTTACAGTATTTTTATATGTCTTATTTTTCCACTCCTGGTCATAATTTATTTTTCTTATTAATAAATTTGTAGAAAGTAAAAGCAAAAATTCCAAGTAACTGTTGCTTAAACAAGAGAATTTTTTTAAAGATTTTATTTATTTATTTGACAGATAGAGAGAGAGAGAGATCACAGTAGGCAGAGAAGCAGGCAGAGGGGGAGGGGGAAGCAGACTCCCTGCTGGTGAAGAGCCCAGGGCAGGGCTCTATCCCAGGACCCTGAGATCATGACCTGAGTGGAAGGCAGAGGCTTAACCTACTGAGCCACCCAGGCACCCCAAGAGAATTATTTTTAACTAAAACCTTACTTGTTGTAATGCCATCAACAAGTGGAGATCCATCAGAGATTGTTGAAGACCTTAGTTACCTGCCAAGGTCTCATAGTTAAGATAGCAGTCTGACATCTTAACATGGACACTTCTGATTAATGACACCCTGGTTTTCTTTCTTCTCCTCCTCCTCCTGCTCCTCCCCATCCCCCCCCCCTTCTTCGTTTTGTAAGGGAGTTGTGGAGGTGAAGGTTGATTTTACAGTTTTTCAGTGCTTGCCAGCTAGGACATATGTGCCCCTGGCTGGTTATTCATAGTTTTTTTTTTGTTTTGTTTTGTTTTGTTTTTTAAGATTCTATTTATTTATTTGACAGAGGGAGAGAGATCACAAGTAGGCAGAGCAGCAGGCAGAGAGAGAGGGAGAAGCAGGCTCCCTGCTGAGCAGAGAGCCCAATGTGGGGCTCGATCCCTTGACCCTGAGATCATAACCTGGGCTGAAGGCAGAGGCTTAACCCACTGAACCACCCAGGCGCCCCTGGTTATTCATAGTTTAATCCACGTGATTAATCCATAGTTTAAAGCACATGATACAATTGTTATGATTGTTCACAATCAGGGAGAGGGCATGAGATTAGGTTGGTCCCAGATTGGCTCATACCTTTGCCACAAGGTTTGTGGATTTCATACATGGGCTTGATTATGGGATTGAAATGTCATCTCACAATGACCGTTATCTCACTCAGGCCAGCCAGCTGTACTCAGTACTTCAGAGGGCTGAAGAAGAGAATTATATCCTCAAGCTCACTATGGCAAAGGACAGAGGAGACTTCTTGTAGAGTAGTACGTGTATGTTTGCTAGGGCTAAGCCTGTGAGATTGGTTTGAGAACTACGGAGGTTCTCCTACTTCCAAGTCTCTAAACATTTTGTTATTAAAATTTCATATTTCATAATGATACCTTTGTGGGATACCTGGGTGACTCAATCGGTTAAGTGTCTGACTCATGATTTTTACTCAAGCCATGATCTCGGCTCAGGTCATGATTTCAAGGATCGCGAGATTAAGCACCCTATAGGGCTCTGCACTCAGCATGAAGTCGCTTGGGATTCTTGACCTCTCCGTCAGCCCCTCTCCCCACTCACACACCCTCTCTCTCTCGCTAAAATTAATTTCTCAAAAATGAGAAATTTTAAAAAAATCCATAGTGATCCCTTTGTTACAATAATATAGCTTGATGTTCTAATGAAGAGCAAGGATATGAAATAATTTCTACAGTTTTATGCTCAATAATTAATACTTGTCTTTTATGTTCATCAGTTCATTTTTGACATATTATAAAGATTCAAGTTTAATGTAAACCTGCATTTACAAACTAATATCTTTTGAATACCATGATTATCTCAACTATTGGATAACCATAACAAATTAGGCAAAAAGCATATCCCTTTGAGAAAACAGATATAGATTGAAATAAATAATCAAAGTAAGCATCCATTTAATTATTCTTGGTTAACTTTCTGCCTGTGGTTCTTCACTGGTTTGAAAAACATATGCAGTTGAACTTTCTATCAAAAAGTTAATAAATTCGGGGCACCTGGGTGGCCTCTGCCTTCAGCTCAGGTCATGATCTCAGGGTCCTGGGATCGAGCCCCACATCGGGCTCTCTGCTCAGCAGGGAGCCTGCTTCTCCCCTCTCTCTGCCTGCCTCTCTGCCTACTTGTGATCTCTGTCTGTCAAATAAATAAATAAAATCTTTAAAACAAAACAACTCTAACTCAAGGCAGAATGGCCGGAGTGTCATGATGGCTATGGAAACGCTACATAGCACAACAAAGAGGGAAATTAATTAAAAAAAAAAAAAAAAGTTAACAAATTCATCTATACATATATCACATAATTTCACCAAAAATATGTTAGTTAATCTGAACCTAGAGATTCTTTAGACACCTATAACCAAACTCTGCTCTTAGCCCCTGGGTCGGAGTTCCTGCTTCACTTGCTAAAATTATTTAAAATTTAAAAATTAAAAAAATAGTTAAAATGACTAAGCTTTTAAAATAAATAGTGATTTAACTATTCCTTTCTGTGTGCCTAAATCTGAATTTGATCCTTTCAACTCTGCTGTTTAAAATATAACAACTAAGCTTCTTTCAATGTATTTTTCTGATAATAATGTACACACATACACTCATACACACACATTTACTTGGGCTTCATTTTTGTGGGTTTTTTTGTTATTAAAATTGTAAGTTCATCTTTATGTCTGTTGTCATGCATATTGCATATTGGTGGTGCTGGATTGAAAGTTTTTAAGCTGATGTGGGGAATTCAGTTGGAGAATTTAGTTTCAGACAGGTTTTACTCAGTAGTTTCTAAGAATTGAATAATTGATCTGCTGTGAGGAAGAGAGCCATTAATATAGTGGAAGAAGCACACCAACTTAAATAGATCTAATGGCTACATAGAGACATAATAAATGTCTAGAATCCTATTCCTCAAGCTCTAAGGCAATAAAGAAATTCACAGTTTCGACGGAGAGAGAGACCTTGGTAGTCTCTCCGCATTCGTTCACTGGAGACCATAGAAAATTCAGTTTTAATAAAATGCGATGAGTTTAGGGTGGATTGAAACTGTCACAGATAGACTAAATGAAGTTGAAAAATGATTTATTTGGAGTAACAAATAAGGTGTTTCATGTATTGGGTTTAGTTTCTTTACCCTATGTAAATTCAGGGAAGGGAATAACCATATTCTTGGCAGGGGTAACATTATTTACAACTTTTATGTCTGTGTACCCTGAAGTTAATAAAAAAGATATTCAATGTGACTTTTACCACAAGATGCTTTTCAGAAATCTTCAGCTACTGGAGAAATTATTTACATTGCTTTATGGATCTGCTGTTTTCTCATCTTAGAAGTTAAAAAATTTAATCTGATGCCCAATAGATATGAAAACATATCTCCAAATGTGTTCATGTTGTGATCACAGATTAAATTTGCCTTTAAAATGTACCTTAGGACTTGTGATATCATCTGCTTTAGAGTCCCAGGGAACTCATTGGGAAAGTATAACAGTTATAAGTAATTGTCATCAGTTCTGCAACCTCAAGATATTTTTATGGATCCCCATACAATTATTTATTGCGTGGGTTTGTCTATCAGCCAATCCAAAGATGCATGTTATATTTAAGAATTTATTGCTTTAACAAACAGCGGCTAATCAATGATCTACTCTGTACAGACATAGATACATCTTTTAAATTGTACACCTTTTTCTTTTGATTTTTTTTTTTAATCTTCCAATCCACGGTCATTTTATATCTCTGGTTTTAGACTTAGTAATATTTTTGAAAGCTCACATTAGATGGATTTCTTATAGGGTAAATTAGTCTGGTGCCATATTTCTCAAATATATGAATTTTTTATATTTAAAACTTAGGGCACTTAGATAAATCTGAAAATATGATTATTAGGTGCAAATATATTAAAGTGAGGGCTTGACTCAAACTCAGGGCTTTAGAATAAAATTGGTAAATGTCCCACACTTATATTTACTCTTATTGAGGTAGGACACATATGAAATTTTTATTCTGTAAATTACTCTGAGTAGATATATAAAAAAGAAATTTTATATGACAAATTATTCAGGACCAGTGTTCCTCAATCATTTTTATTATCACCAATCTAAGGAATATTTTTACTTAATCTTCTCAATACCCACAAAGTACTAATACCTCAAATGAACTGTTAATGTGACAGGTTTGGAAGTTCACAAACCATTTTCATAGCTAAGATTTTGCCCCCAAGAGCCAGTTAATCCCTTTGAGGATGACACTGCCTCCACTGGGAATGCATGTCTTTGACTATCTCTCAGATTTCTTTTTTTAATTAACGTCTGCTTGATAGATTTACTCATTTAGAGATCCCCTCAGATAAATTACCTTAGGTGAAATAGAAGTAGCTCCAGTCCTTGGGAAATTTATTATTTCCAGACATGATACTGTTGTGTAAAATAAAATAAAGTGGTTTAGCTGCAAGTTTAAAGTAAGATGGTTCAGAGGAAACTGAATAAATGGAAAACAGATGAGGGTCATTTTTAGATAGAAAGGTAAAACTTCCTAAAATATGAAAATCTGGAGTTGGATTTCAAAGCATGTGGTAGAGTCAAATTATTGATGATTAGAGTCCTCAGAAGAAAGAGAATGGCAAAGACAATTTAATAATAATTAAGTAGGATATAACATTAGCACATGGACTGGAATGTATGAGCTTTAGAAGGAGAAACTGGAATGTAGACTGAGTTACCTGACTGATGGTTAATCTTAAAAGCTAAATAGGGTACTTTATATTTAATCTCTAAGTTAAATATCTAGGCTTAAGAAAATGTACGGTAGTACATTTTTATTTGGTCTTGACCTGATCGGAGATTGCTTTGAGGGAAAATAATTATTGTTGCAGTGGATATACATGATTATGTGTATGAGGTAAAGAGAGGAATTGGAGGGAGGAATAGGATCACAAAGAAATAAATCCACATCATAGAAAAAACTTTTAGCCCCTAATTAAACTATTAGATCACTGCTTCTGAGGGACAAAAGAGATAAAATTCTTAAAGATAGGGGCTGCTGGGTGGCTCAGTGGGTTAAGGCCTCTGCCTTCAGCTCAGGTCATGAGCCCAAGGTCCTGGGATCAAACCCCACATCAGAGAGCCTGCTTCCTCCTCTCTCTCTGCCTGCTTCTCTGCCTACTTGTGATTTCTGTCTGTCAAATAAGTAAATAAAGTCTTAAAAAAAAAATTCTTAAAGATAATGTTAGTAAAAACCAAGAAGAAAAATTTTAAAACATATTTACAATTTTTAATTATTTTAATACACATTAGTTCAAAATTAATTTGACTTACAAATTCAGTTGAAATTTAATTTCAGGGAAATTTTGACTAATCCTTCAAACTTGATAAATTTTCATTTCACTATTCCATTTGATGTTTTTAGTCTGCCTGGGGTGACACAAACTCAAAAGCTGATTTTTACAGATTTATTTCAGTTTTTACTTCGATCCCCTATAAATGCATTTTGAAGTAACTTCATTACTTATGGTGTTAATATCAGCTTACCTATTATTAACTTGCAAAAACAAGAGGTTACATTAGTAAAAATAAAATAAATCATCAACTGAATACAGGAGGAATTATGTTTCTTTTAACATTTAAAATGCCCATAGCTGGTATCACATTTGGCAGTAAACTTATTTTAATAAATTCAACAAATTTTAAATATTTGCAGTACCGGATAAAGAAGGTAATACAATAACCTCATTAAAAATTAATATTTATTAAAAAATGTTCTTTGTTCTAAGAATTTATTATGTATTATCTCAATCCTTGTGACTGCCCTGTGAGTGAAAACTGTTCTTATCCTTCTTTCAGAAATGAGAAAACTAATCCCAGAGACTTTAATTGACCTGCCCAAGGACACAGCTAGTTCATAAATGGAGGACAAGAACTGAACATATTCCCTCTGGCTTCTATGAACCAAACTTATATCAGAGTTCTGCTCTATTAAATAGGAAATCTCTGATTTTTTTTCTGTAAAATATAATTTTGAGAAAATATTTTTTGAAAGAAAAATCTGATGTTGCTTTCCTACTTGTAATGATTTGGAGCATCTATTGCCAACAGGATAAATCCAAACCCCTTAAAATTGCACACCAGGCTTTTAGTGTTCTCATGCTGCCTCTTTCTGTAGCTATGCATCCTCCTGCTCAAATACTGCCTTTCCTCCCACCGTTTGTAGCTCTCACCCTAGAAACACTGAACTATTTTCAGTGCCTTGAACACGCCATGCTCTCTCTTATATTCTCACTCCCTGGAATATCTTTCTCCCACATATTGCCTCAATATTCCTCATCAGTCTTCAAAACTAGTTCAGATGTCACTTCATCTCTAAAATTTTCCCTAAGCCAGCCCCCACCCAAGCATGGTTAATCTCTTCTTATTATTTGCCTTATATCACTCTATAACAGATTATACTATCATCAGAAATTATTATCCCAGAACATATATATCTTCATGAATTCCTCTTAAGGGTCTTTTATACCCTTGGAATCTACAGTACTGCCTGGGCATATGGTAAAAACTCAATAATGTTGGCTGCATTAAATAATTTGAAAATGTTTACATTTCTTTAAACAACTACAACAAACCTTTCAATTTTAATGTCTTATTTTTGGTTAAGATCATTACTATGTTTCCTCTGAATAACATTATACAATTTTTTAAAAAAATACTTTATTTATTTGACAGAGAGAGGTCACAAGTAGACAGAGAGGCAGGCAGAGAGAGAAAGGAGGAAGCAGGCTCTCTGTTGAGCAGAGAGCCTGATATGGGGCTCCATCCAAGGACCCTGGGATCATGACCTGAGCCAAAGGCAGAGGCTTTAACCCACTGAGCCACCCAGGTGCCCCCACATTATACAATTATTTTGAAGTGTTTGGTGTTAAAGTATCCAATAGGAGAAATTTTAAAAAATGGAAAATAAAAGCATCTAAACTTTTTTTGAACTAAATCCAGTTTTATCAATTGCTTCACATTTGTATACCCTTCTCTAGGTATGACCAATCTCAGCCTTTTTCGATTTCTTACCATAAAAATCTTGGTGAGTGTATGTAATGTGGTGTTATCACATTTCTTAACAACCCTCCTTTATTTTAAATAAAGATGTAGCCTCTGCAGGAGCAACCATTCTCAACCCCACTAGTGATCCTGTTTCTGAGGGAAGCCCTGCAGAAGAGAAGCCTGACATTTATTGAATATTCTTCTTGTGCCACATACAAGATTAGGAGATTTCCATGTGTAGATAAAAGCACAACTTTTACTTCATGTAGCATAAGTCCCAGTTCCATTATTTCCTTGGTTAAATTATTTACTCCCCTATGTTTCAGATTTTTTTTTAAATCTCTAAGATGTGGATAATAATAGCATTTTACTCATAGAATAGTTGTGATAATTATGTGATAGCTCTTTCACGAGGTCTTCCATAGTAAAATGGTTGCTCTTGTTATCATCACCATCACCACCATCATCATCATCTCTAGTGCAGATTACTTTCTCTGATTCAACTATGAAGTTTGTAGAAAGTAAATTTACTTTGGATGATTACAAGGGGCATCACAGCAGAAAATGTTTCTCATTTGTCGTTATATTCATAGTGTCAGACTCAATATCAGAAATATAGCAGGTACTTACAAAGACTGCTTTCACTTCTGATACCAGCTGTAAATTTGGGAATGCCCACGACCATCTTCATGCTCAATAATTCGGTAGAAGGACTGGCAGAGTTCACTGAAACCTTATGCTTATGGTTATGGTTTTATTACAATACAAGAATACACATTAAAATCAGCCAAGGGAGAAAGCTCATGAGGCAGAGTCCAGAGGAGTTCCAGGTATGATGCTTTCAGTTGTTCTCTTCTAGTAGAGTTGTGAAAGTGCTAACTCCTTACAGCGAAGATGTGTAACATACCGGGAGTATTACCAGCCAGGGAAGATCACTCAAGCCTTGGTGTTCAGGGTTTTTATTGAGGACTGGTCACATAGATACAGTTAAGCCTGGAGTTTCTGGCCCTTCCAAAAGCTGAAATGATAGTGCATGGCCCAAAGTCCCACTAAAAATCACATTGTTAGTGTAGACTGTCCAGTGTTTCCAAAGTCCCCAAATAAACACATTCTTCAGGAAGAACATTACAAAGATTAGAGATGAACTCCCAGAAGCTGAGGACAAAGGATAAACCTTCCTTTGGGTGAGATTAATGCTTCACTACATGGCATTGAAAAATAATTTTGAGTTAATGAATTAGACTTTGGATCCAAGTAAGCATTAAAAAAAAAAAGGGAGGGGGGGGAGAGGTAATCACATCATCCATGACTTACACTTACTTAGATTACACTGATCTTGATTTTAAGAAAGAGTGCAGGTTGAACTAGACTAGGACAGTGAATCCAAGAATTCTTATCTGTAAGTTGTATTTGTAATGCTATGAGAGATGAGGGGCTTTTATACCAATGGACTGAAACAGAAAAGGTTATAACAAATGAATAGTTTTGTTTTGTTTGGTTTTGGTTTTGCCACTCTGGCTTATGTTTGTTTTCTGTCACAATCACTAGGCTGATGCATCTAAAATATAAGTAATAAAGCACACAAATCATGCCTGGGGTCCATTTTTCCTCGTCTTCTCAGGCTATAAGAAGAAACTAACTAGAACAGAATTATAATTATGAATTGTGATTAACTATACCTTAATTTTCACAGTTGGAGGCAAAGAAAAATTCTATAAGCCATTCCTGAAAGCTAACTCCAACATCTCAGGGAGGATGGCTTTGGGGACCTCGGTTTTCACCTATTGACCCAGTTTCCCTCAAAACATTAGAGAGAAGCTGAAAATTATAAACCTTCATTCTCTCACTGAATAGGTGCTCACTTCTTTCGGGAACCTCATCTCCAATACTTATTTTAGGCAACTATGTAATATGCACAGATGTATCCTGATTATTATATATGTTTCCTAGGCAAGCAGATGGAGGCCAGAATATATTTTTTGACTTGAAAGATATTAGAACAATGTAAAATGTATTGTAGTTCAGTGACTACTTAAACTTTTACCTGATGCTAATAAATGGGTATAGATAGTTTCAAAATTGTGCTAGTTATATTAATCTACTAGTGTTTTCTTTGTTGCCTCTCAATAAGAAAAGTACTGAGGTCAAATTGTAATAGGTTGCAAAACAACAATAGTAAGACTAAGTAACAAGGACAGAGCTTTCATGCCCTAGTTACTTACTGGGATACTTACAGCATGTTAGATTGGCACAACAAAGGTATGGCAGAGATACCGTTACCCATGCCCGTTATATAGCTAAGGAAACTACAACACAAAGAAAATAAACAACTTGACTCAAGTCATGTAAGATATTGACTAGTAGAGCTCTCAAGTCACATAAGATATTGACTAGTAGAGCGAGGGTGCAAATGCATAGCTGTTTTTGTCCATATGTGTGTGTGTGAGTTTTCCCATTTATTTTTGTGGTTTTGTATAGAAAGAGAGCAAGCCGCTATTCCTATAAAAGCATTGGTGTGGGGGCAATATGTTCTGGACTATAGTTATTCAAAGTTGGTGTTGGGGCAAGCGGTATACATTTCTAAGCTATTTTCAAAATGGCCCTGTACCTGTCTGTCCTTTCCCTGGGTGCATAGCTAGATGTGTAACCTGCAATTGTCAGGGAGATTATTTGGCTGAATGCATCAAGAGCCTGATTCCAGGGCTTCAAGTACGGGGGAGGTGCCTGCAGTGTTCACTATGTAATTTTGTTCTCAGCTCCCTTCAATCTATGCCGGCCTCCCCACTGGGCCAATTTATACTGCAGTGTAAAGTAATGAACAGTTACAGTGTCCCTGGGGAAAATCAGCAAGTTTTACTCAGTATTGCATTACAGCCAATTGTTATGTATACTTCCCCATTAGTCAGGTTGAACAGACATAAATGAAATCCGCAGATATTTCCCAAATCTCATTAAGACATCACTTTACACTTATTTCCACCAAAACTTTTACTAGGTGGCTAAAAGATAACCAGATACATTGATTTTACTTACACTGTCTTTGCAATTCTTTTCCTGGAATCTGGCAGAGGGATTAACAGGATTAAAGCTCATTTGGAAAGAATTGGCAGCAGACTAGAATTTGGGGGGGGGGTGATTAATAATTTAGATAATTAGGTCTTAAATAATCAACGTGTTTTACAACCTTCCCCAACCGCTTGAGGGTTCCACCTTCCCCAGCAGCCTCCTTCCTCAAAGCGTAGCTCATTCTTCCAACTTCCCTGTGATCATAAGATTTTAGGGAAATTAAAGTAGCATTACTCTTTCTGAGCTAAAATTTAGAGGATCCTGCTTTCCTTATTAGATCACACTCATTTTAATTGAAATGACTATTTAAAAGTAAAACAAAACAAATCAAACAACAAAAAACTATCAATCTATCTTACATTATCTAGAGTAAAAAGGAAAGAAAACATGACAGGCTTTTCATGGACCAGGATGCTGTTAGACTTATGAGGGGATTGAAACAAGAGACCAGAAAGTTCTAGAAGGTCGGGAAAATTATTTATTCTTCTCCCTCTCTTCATCTTCATCTCTTTTTGCCTCTCTAGGATCAGTGTTAATGTCTTGCTACTCAGTACAGAGCCAGTTCATTGGTTTCTCCTGGACATTGCATATTTTTATTGTTTTATTCACCTTTTTCATCTGCACTTGTAATTATTTCACTTCAGTCAATAGTGGAAAGAACGATGGCCTCTTTACCCACTTGTAATTCCTTTAGAATGAGAATTTATTCCCCCGTGGGTCAGCTCATGTATATGACTATCACAAATTTGGCTGTGAGGCTGACTATAGTATAGGAGGTGGCTGAGCAGCCATTAGTCCTCCGTTACGTGGACATTTGCCTCTCAAAGCATGTATACGTTTGAGGTCAATAATCGTATTTTGTTTTTTGTTGTTTCGCCTGAAACCTGCACCTTCTATTGAAGAAGTGATGATAGTGTTTGATAAAATGGAGGGTAGTGCCACTGCCCTTCGAAAGCAAGAGCAAGAGGTTACCAATCGCACATTTCTTGTTATTTACCAAGCCGCAGAAGAGCATATGCAGGCAGCAGCACCTGGAGTCACTGACAGCTGATCAGAAAAATTGGTGGCACATAAGCAGGTTCAATAAATGTACCACTGTGTCCATTAATACTACATTTTATCAGCACCATACAAAAATGCTTGGATTAACTATCTTGATGCCTAAAATATTCTACATTATGTAGGTTTCTAATTTCATTTTAAAAGTGATTGCTTTTTATATTCACCTAAACAAAAATTTAACCAAAACAATTAAATCACTTATTTAAAATAAATTTGTGTTTATTTTTCTAAAAAGGTAATTAAAAATGTGCCTTAGGTGCCACAAAAGGTTATTTTGATAAAGTTTTTTAATCACCACCCTCTCTATCTTTATTAGGTTAAACATGTTACTCATTAAAGGAACTGTTGGATAGAATATCTGGTTTTAGAAATTATGTATGTCATGATGGTTCATGGTGCTTATCCTATTCTATGCAGCTTCATTTAATTCATGTGACAGTTTTACTAATGAGAGAAGTTAGGCTTAGTGATATTAGATAACTTTAACAAGACCATATAGTTACTAGATAATAGTGTTAATTTTTTATATACTCTTTCTTTTAAATATTTTATTATTTATTTATTTACTTACTTATTTATAGTGAGTGGGAGGGAAGGCAAATCTGAAGCAGACTCCATGCTGAGTGCAGAGCCTAATGTGGGGCTCGATCTCACAACCTCAAGATCATGACCTGAACCGAAACCAAGAGTCCGGTGCTTAACTATGAAGCCAGCTAGGCACCCCAGTTTTTTGTATACTCTTTAACTAAGAAGAAGGAATTCCTGATTTGTTGCCCAGTTATTCAGTGTGGGAGGTTGCTCATTCTTTGAAAACTTAAAGCGCAGCTATTAACTAAACTTGGACCTCACATAATTCAGTAGAAGTTACATTGAAGGACAAGAGAACTTTATTCACGTCTGACAAATTAACACATAAACATCTATTCAAGGGTATTTTATAGCCAAATGAAATTATCACATTTGTGTTTATATTACACACTCTGGATTATATTACACACTCTGGAAACAGTGAAGCAAATAATTAAAAATTCTAAGATTGCAATATTACTAAAAGAAAAGGCAAGGGTGTGATGTAGTAAAGAGTGAATCAACTAGGAATTGTGGTCAATAAAAAAATACTTATCTTGTATGATTTATTATATAGAACATACTTTGTAGCTCAATTAGTCAAACCCATGGTAACAGCTTGCTCATCCTTCAGCTTTGTCACCATCAAGGCCTCCCTTACAAAGCAAATGTATATAAAAAATCTGCATCTCTTTTACTACCTGTTATATATCTTCAAATAATTTTAGTTTTGTAATTGTAGCTATAATAAACTGAAAACAAACTATAATCAGGTAATAAATGGATTATGTAAATAATAAATATTACATCTAAATAAGTACAGATTAACATCTACCTAAATTCTTAATTCCAAGAGAATTCTCGAAAATCATCATCAGTTCATGAATTACTTAGATAAAGCATCTGTAGGAGGGGTTGTTGGGTGCAACAATATTGACTAGGCTTTCTTTATGAATCTTAACCTATAAAACATTGGTACCACTGGTATATTACTCATGGTGGGAGGCCCAAACTCCAAAAGCTCAATAACCACTCTGCTTCACAATAATGGATCATTCTGTTGCACACAAGTTCCTGCCCATCCTCTGCTGAAGGCCTTGGGACTCTGCTCCATTCTTTCTCTTCCGGCAAATGTCTGTATTCTCCAAACAAAACATGCTTTCTCATGTGGCCATGATTCACCCCTCCACCTGAATGGCCCCCTTTCCAAGCCTTCTCTATCGCTCTTGTGAACTCGATTCATTCACAAAGCTTCAAATTAGATATCATGTCCTGGCAGAATTCAGAATGCCCTTCCCTGGACTACCATAAAATACTTACTGCAACTCCAGGAGGGCATTTTCATCCAGTTTTATCCTTTCTATTTATGTTTCTTCATTGCAGTGTATTCTTTAAAGGAAGAAATCTGTCTTATTTGTCTTTATGTTCATTTCATCTTGTAAGACACACAGATGATAAATTAAAAAAAAAAGTTTGTTAAATGACAGAATGAATAAAAGCATACCTGGGGTAAGCTTCATATAGTAGGGACTTTGTTGTCCGAGTTGATCTGTTTCAGAGTGAGGCTAACTCCCCTTCATGCACAGTAATGGGGAGTTCTTATCTCTTGAAGTGATATGACATGACCAATATTTAACAATCTTGATGTACAGAAACAGCTATTTTTATATGGTTCAACATTATACCACTTAATCATAGAATTAAACTTATGTTTACGTGGCCACTGACTAAACACATACTATGGTTATGGATTTTATTCATGATTTTTACTCTGTGTCAGGGAATGTTCTCATTTCTGAGGATAGAGCTGTAGCTAAGTAATTGTATTTCTAAGCCTTATGAAATTTGGATTTTAGAATTAGAGACAGAAAATGGGTTATTCAAATAAATAGTTTAAATCCAGTAATGAAAAGGAGAAGATGCAGGAGTCAGATAAGATGAAAGAGAAGATAAAAAACATGGTAAGGAAGAGAAGAGACAGAAAGAACAGTATTTAAGGAAGTCCTCTGCAGCAGGTAACAAGCTGAGCAGAGACTTGAGGGAACTATGGGGTGAGCCTTATGATCTGGAGGAAAAGCAAGAGGATATAGCAAATGCAAAAAACCCAAGATGACATGTTGTGGCAGCAAAAAATGTCTGAGAAATAGCCAAGAATTGGATCGCAGTAAGGATTTTGAATACTGGTCTGGGGGTAATGGGAAGCTTGAAGTTTATGCACAGAAAAGTTACATGATCTGAATTATATTAGAAGAGATCACTCTGGCTGCTAACTGCTGATGAGACTTTAGGGGACAGTAAACCCACTAGAAATAGAGATCCAGGTCATTAATAATGTTAACTTGGATGAGGGTTGTAGCAATGAAAGGACTGAGAAACGGACAGAATCAGGATATATTTTAAAGGACTTGCTCACAGGGATTTGCTGCTCACTGTACAGGCATTCATATCTGTCTTAGCTGTGAATAAAAGAAGCAGCCCGATAGATGGGAATTGTCCTGGTACTGTCCACTACACCTTAGTGATACCTGGGAGCTTCGCTGACATTCATGGCTAGACAGTGATGTCCTCATGTTGAGCACAAACAATATAACAGAAGACTCACATCATGTTACGACATCAGGCCATTCTGTGATTATAGTGAGTCCAGATAAAGGAAGACCATTCTTTAAACAGATCCAAATGCAGATAAATACATATTGTCCAAACCATAAAAATGACTAAATGTCCCCCGACCCTGCTGTCTTGCCATTTCTCCAATCACAGAGCCTTGCTTGGTTCCTCTGTCTTCTAGATAAGAATTATTAAGATATCGGGACTCCTGAGTAACTCATTCGATTAAAAGTCTGCCTTCAGCTCAGGTCATGATTCCTGATGTGGGATCGAGTCCTGCATCAGGCTCCTTGCTCAGCAGGGAGCCTGCTTCTCCTTTTGCCTGCTGCTCCTCTCTGCTTGTGCTCTCTCTCTCTCTCTCTGGCAAATAAATGAATAAAATCTTTTTAAAAGAATTATTGAGATACCTAGTAGTAGAATTACCCTTGCTTTCTGATTCATTCTATCCAGAGAAAAAAGTCTTACTTTCCCTAACACTGTAAGTCCTTCTCACAGCTTCTTACTGAGATACCCCACAGTTCCCATTGTAAGCAATCTCCTCTGTTGAAGAAGCAATAAACCAAGTTTTGCTCAACTATATTATTACTGGTGGCCTTTGGCTGGGGGCATTGACAGATATTGATAGTAGACCAATAATTTTGTAATACCTTGGGAAATTTTGTTGTCTATTTTTAAGCCTAAAAACCTGCAGCAAGATCCATATTAAAAGTCTTAGCCAAATATTTAATTTTAGTCCTAAGTCTCGAGCCTGCAGACGTGTATCATATGAATAAAGCAGGCCTGGGGAACAAGTCTTCTCCAGGGAATCTGCCATTTTCTAACATGTGTTTAGTCCCAAGAACCTCTCCCTTTCACTTATTTCCCTACCTCGAATAGAAAATGATTTTCTCATCTCAGAGAACATAGCCAAAAGTGAATACTATTTAATTATTGTTCCTCCAAGTAGTCTGCATAACCTTCATAGTCAAACACTTATCACTCTATTGAAATCACCCTAGGTTTCGCGTACAATGCTTGCATTCTCTGGAAAAGACCTATTGTTTTGGCAAACCTTTAGGAAGAGATAAGCCTCCTTTTAACAGTTTTCTATAGATGGTGTTCTTCAACTGCTTTTACTCAGCCAGACAACCAAAGTCTTCACACGTCAATCCAGAGAAGGAGAGATGAGGCTGCTCTCCTCCAGCTGAGGTCTAGCCTGGATTTCAAACATGTCAGGATGTGGTACATTGATTATAATAATGTGGAGGTGACATAGTGAAAGTCAAGGGTTTGACAGAGTCTAAGTTCTATGATTTGTGGTATGTTTTAATCATTGTAAATGTTAATTTCCCTCTCTGTAATGCAGAGATAATTAAATGAAGTGAAGAGCATGTGGGATAATACGTATGAAAGTGTACTGCCTTAAAGAATACTGTCTATGTGTCCCTTATATGTAGAACTATATTTATTTTCCTTGTTTGTTCCTGAAGGTTAATTTATCTAAAATTTAATTGTAGTTGGGAGCTACATAAAATTATCTAAAGGGAAGAAGGATAATTAACTCAAGCTCATTAAATATTAGCTGTGCATTGACTGCAAAGTCTATGGACCTTGTAAATTAATAACAGAATCTTTAGATCAGAAGAGCCATTGTCTGCAATGATGGTCTCCACCTGTTCTACTCTTTCAAAGTTCTCAAAGTCAAATGATATTAGACAAAAAATGATCTGAAACAGATGAGTGCCATAAATTTAAAATTAGATTGTGAAATTGAAAAACTAATGCGCACGTATGATTTTAGAAAGTATTTTATGGTGTGTTGATTAGAATGATGTGGAGGTGAAGACTGATGTGCGATGTGGAGAAAGTAAAAACTATGGAGCCACAGGAGACCCTAAGGCAATATGCTGTAGTTTAGGGTATAAGTCTTTTAATCATTCCAATGTTGATTTTTTTATCTGTACTATAGAAATTAGGGAATAGAGTGCAGAACAAATTAGGTAACAATTATGAAATACTTTGCTCATTAAAAAAACACTATGCAATTATTTATAGAGGAGCTCTTGGCTATGTGATAAAGGAAATAGCTAACGGTGATGCCAAATTGCTCTTGGTGGATTTGGCCAGTGCAAATGTTTACCTTGAATAGATTTCAGTTGAACTGGATGTTTTGAAATATGGTTTGTAATGTTATATTATATTAAAATAGTACTCTGATAGACAGTGAGAGAACATCTAATTCCCAAAATGTCGGATCCTTTTCCAGGGAGTAATTTACATACTGGGAGAATCTCACTGTGTCAGTAATATTTAAATGAGTCACTGTTATTTGTAAACCTTTAATTATGATAGCTAGCATAAAATAATATGTGAAAAACATGATTATGTGGTTATCACTCTGTTTAATAGGGTTTGCAGCCTCTATGTACACATAACAGCTGCCAGAGCAAGCCCTCAATTAATTTTACATAACAGGAGCAATTTTACACAATTACTTGAAAATCCTTGGCCATGTTCCATTTCTCTGACATAAACATATGGGCCAAAATCACAAGAAATGATCACTCCAATGGGATCTCTTATAATAATAGGTATATAGCTATAACTATAGTTAATATTTTTTTCAGATTAAATATTTCACCTTTTATTCTATCTCACTTGATGTTTAAGGGTTATTTTCATATGAACAATATGAAGTAGTTACTATCAGAGATAACATTTATTGAGTGCTCTCTAATTCTAGATTCTCTGCTAATCATTTCAAATGCATTAACTCCTTCCATCTTAAGACTACCTAAAGAATAGATACCAGTTATTTTTCCTCTTAGGAGGAAACACATTTAGCAAGGTCAAGTAGTCTGACCAAGGTCACAATGACCAATAAGCAGAATATGCAAAGCTTTAGGACAGGTTAGCTAAAGACAATTTTCTTAACCACAAAACCCCCAGTTTCTTTCTGCCACTATTCAATATGCTATTGTCAAAGCTAAATTCAATGCAAGGATTATTTTTTTTCTAAGTATAATTATAAATCACTTCAAAATGCATGTGTTTATTAGCTGTGACAATTAGTAACATCATTTAGGCACCATCAGCTGTTTTTTTTTTTTTTTTTTGCTAATTATCCATTTAGATATTCATTCCACAAGTATTCATTAAGCACCTAGTACAGTCAATCCTCTGTGCTTGAGTTGACATATTTCGTTGCTCCTCTTGCCAAGAAATGCAGACGTGTGCTCTCTAGTCAGGAAGCATATTTCTTTCTAATCATTTTATCTCCGGATGTACTTCCTATTTGGGAAGAAAATGATTACAGTTGAGTCCATATTCTATATATAACTAACATCCATGAGTCTTTTAATCACACTCCCTTTGGTTATCGTCTTATTTCCTTGCATTACAAATACCCATATTGTAACATATATCATATTGCATCGTAATTTCTACTTACTTATTTGCCATTTTAATCCTTAAACTCCTTGAGGAGAGATATATATTCTAATTATCTTTATGTTTTTAGCATCTCGATTATAATCATGTGCTTACTAATAAACTGTGGTGTCTGAAGGAAGAAAGGAAAGAAGGAAGGAAGGAAGGAAATGCCCAGTGTACTCTAGAGAATTTAGGATCAATGCTTAAAAGAATTCTAGGAAAAAACAATATCATTCTATTGCTGTATCACCAAATACCAGTAACAGCATTTCAGCTGGAAATGACAAAAATGGCCTCAGTGTACTTAAGCTGCCATGCAGGGTGGATCCTTTAAGGCTTTCACATGTCATGCACTGGGGCTCAGGGTGAGTAGTACAATAACACAAAATATGATTAAAGTAATAGTCCTTACTGGGGAAATTTACTCTTCAGGTACCAGCAGGAGGAGAATGCCTGGTTAACCTGATCTTCACTATCAATACCCAGGGAGGTGAGATGAAGCCAGGTTTGGAAAACCTATTCTTGCTAAGTGCCCAGCCAGCCCCAGGAAGCTTCACACTAGGAAGTTAATGAAAACAAGGGGACCTATGCCTTGTGGTCTGTTTGAATCTGAGTATGTATATTTCCCCAGTAAAGCCTGTTCCTGGGCCCATATTGAACCATACTGTCTGACTGGATAAATTGCAAGGCACAACCAAGATGTAAGAAAAAAAGGTAAATGTATGGCATATGTCAGCTGAAAAGAACCTAGATGTTATTGGAGACTTTGTGTTTCCCATTGTTGCTAGAATACATTACTGCAAACTTAGAGAATTAAAACAACAAAGATTTATTATCTTACATTTCTAGAGGCCAGACATCCAAAACAGATTTTACTGGACTAAAATCAAAGTGTGGGCAGGGCTATTTTCCTTTTTGGAAGCTCTTGGGAACAGTCTGGCTTTTTGCCTTTTCCAGTTTCTGGAGGCCATCCACATTCTTAAGTTTGTGGCCTTCTTCCATATTCAAGACCAGCAATGTTAATGGAGTTGTTCTCATATTGTGTTACTCTGATACTGACTCCTGTCTTAAGGCCAACTGATTAGCAGCCTTAATTCTACCTGAAACCTTAATTGTCTCTTATACGTAACATAACATGACATTTTCACAGGTTCCAGGGATTATGGTATGGATATCTTTGGGAATCCATTTATTCTGCCTATTACAGAGCTCTCTCTCTTGTTATTATTAGAGCTAACTTTTATTGAGTGTTAACTAATTCTAGGTTCTCTGCTAGACATTTCAAATGCATTACACCCTGAAGTCTCCAAAATTCCTAAAGGAAAGTTTCTGTAGTTTATTTTGTCTCTCTTTTACTGCGTTAGGGCTTTATCATTAAGTTCTATAAGACAGGAAGATGGCTGCCAGCAGCTAATGAGATAGAGCTTCCTAGGTTTGGTTTGATAATGGAAGGAAAGTTTCCCTTTCTTCCAAGGTGTGAACTTGGTTCCTGGGCCTATTATTTTCTGAATTGTTTCATGTGCACAATCCCTGGAGGCATCAAAATGAGATGTTCTCTATCCCCAGACCTTAGTCACACTTTCACCCCTGTATGATGTAGGTAGATTGGTGATGAAAAGAGAGGCAGGCACAGGGAAAGGAACTTTCTCCAGGATACCAGTTAGGCTAAAACATGAGGGAACCAACAGAACAAAATACCCACTCTATAGCAATGGAAGGAGAAAAAAAAATCCTGTTTCTACTAGAAAGTGTGTCTATTGGGGATGAATAATATATCTACATACTTGTGTTGGTGATCCTCCCACTCAGGGTAAGTCAGAAATAGAGACTCACTTTAAAACTTGGATCTTAGCTTGGCTGTATATGTTTTATCATACACAGTGCATCTTAGTTATATGTGTATAATGAAAACCTAAATAATGATTGAATTGTGTGGCTTTGGGTTTTTAAAGTAAAACATAGTTCAAAAAATTAGGTCAGTTTGCTTTTGCCTCTTTCAAAGAAAAAAAAGTGTTCTTTTTTTTTTTTTTTTTTAAAGATTTTATTTATTTATTTGACAGAGAGAGATCACAAGTAGGCAGAGAGGCAGGCAGGCAGAGAGAGAGGAGGAAGCAGGCTCCCTGCTGAGCAGAGAGCCCGATGTGGGACTCGATCCCAGGACCCTGAGATCATGACCCGAGCCGAAGGCAGTGGCTTAACCCACTGAGCCACCCAGGCGCCCGAAAAATTAAAAAGTGTTCTAAAGGCAAATAGTTATAATGACTTAAAAACATAGAAAAATAAGTGTGCAAAGGATATTATTTTAAGAAAATGGAATATGTAATCTCCTTGTAATTTTTTAATGTGTAAAACATTTTCTGTTGTAATCATAGATGTCATGTCCAAGTCTTTAAAGAAAACAAGCCAATATTCTTGCAATTGACCATCTTTATTAATTCCCACAAGAGAATCTCATAATGTCAATTCCTTTTAGTATACGTGCTGCCAAAGCAGGCACATGTCCATTCCTTTCATAATAACCACCTATGTATCAGGCACTAAAAATTGAACATTCATGCATTTGCCATTTTCCCTTTATGATAAACTATAAGTTAAGTATCATGTATATTTTATAAGTGAATGAACTGAAGCTCAGAGAGATTATTTTTCTCAATAGCACATAGCATTTAAGCAGAGCCACATCTCTCTGACAAAAAATACTCTTCATATTCTATCATGATGATATCTCTTTATATTGGGAAAAAAGATAAATTGAATGCAAGCTTGGAGCTTGTAGTTTTCTATCTTACTTATATTAAGAGTCACTGAAATGTACCATCTTTTTTCTTGCCCCCTCATCATATTTACTGACTATATGAAAGAAATATGTTATGTTTCCATCACTCACAGATTGGAGCACCCTTCTGTGAAGGATATATGCTGGAAACTACCAGAGGAAATAACTATTAAGAAAACTCTACTTCTTCTTAAGGAGTTTTAAGTTTAGCAGAAAAGATAAAATATGCACATGTACACAGACACACCTGCATAAGATGAGAATATGTATTATATTTTCCAATGAGAAGCATATGGAACTTTAAAAAAAGAGAGAATGAACCCACTTTGGACTGGAGTAATTACCTTTATAGGAAAAAAGAACCATGGTTTTTTATTCTGTTCTCCAGTTTGGGGCCATTTTTTACCTTTGTAATTCTATAAGATGTAAAGTTCTTGATATTTTCTTGAAAATAGTACTCCAGTATTTTTGAAGGACTTGATTTTACTTGAAATTTGTATCTTGATTCTTTTAGCATTTTGTCCATATCTTTTTTGTTTTGTTTTGTTTTGCTTTGTTTTTAAGAGAGAGAAAGAGGTGAGGGAGGGAAGGGCAGAGGAGAGGGAGAAAGGGAATCTTTTTTTTTTTTTAATTTAATTTTATTTTTTCAGTGTTCCAAGATTCTTTGTTGATGCACCACACCCAGCGCTCCATGCAATATGTTCCCTCCTTAATACCCACTGCCAGGCCCTCCCAACCTACCCCCAAAAAACTCTCAGTTTGTTTCTCAAAATCCACAATCTCCCATGGTTCTTCTCCCCCTCCAATTTCCCCCAACTCCCTTCTCCTCTCCCTCACCCAATGTCCTTTGTGTTATTGCTTATGCTCCAAAAGTAAGTGAAACCATATGATAATTGACTCTCTTTTCTTGAGTTATTTCACTCAGCATAATCTCCTCCAAGTCCCATCCATGTTGATACAAAAGTTGGGTAACCATCCGTTCCGATGGAGGCATAATACTCTATTGTATATATGGACCACATCTTTATCCATCCATCTGTTGAAGGGCATCTTGGTTCTTTCCAGTTTGGCGACTGTGGCCATTGCTGCTATGAACATTGGGGTACAAATGGCCCTTCTTTTCACTCCATCTGTATCTTTGGGGTAAATACCAGCAGGGCAATTGCAGGGTCATAGGGAAGCTCTATTTTTAATTTATTAAGGAATCTCCACACTGTTTTCCAAAGTGGCTGCACCAACTTGCTTTCCCACCAACAGTGTAAGAGGGTTCCCAGGAGAAAGGGAATCTGAAGCAGGCTCCACTCCCAAAACAGAGCCAGACACGAGCTCAGTCTCACAACCCTGAAAATCAAGAGTTGGGCACTTAACCATCTGAGCCACCCAGGCACGCCTGTATCTTTTTTTATCACATAGAAAATGAAAGCTGTAAGGAATCATAGGAAATCACCAGGTCTAGAATAATCTCAGTGATGTCCAACCTTTTTAGTAAAAGTTTTGAAATGATACTCTAAAACCATCTTGGTAGGCTAAACCTTTATTCTTGAGATAAAGTTTCTCTTTTGTTTATGCTATAATTATTATTTCTTGATGTTCCTGTTTCCAAGATGATAACAGCTGATATGTATTCTTCCAGTATAATTCTTTCTATTACTAACTTCTAACTGGAGCCAGACAGTTAATGCCTATATTTTTAAAGTCTATTTGGTGACTATGCCCCCAAATCTTATTACTAAAGATTTTGTCTTGTCATCTGCAGTGAATTGTTACTTACAAGTAGCACAGACAAAATATATGCAAAACTGAAACTCTGTTACCAGGATGCTTTGATAATCTGATAAAATGTCATCCAGTTTCAAAATGAGACTGAAAAAAGAAAGGTGAGTTAAAATGGGAACAATAGAAGACATAGATTCATCTGTGTTCCAAATACTTAGTCTACCTATCTGAAGTGAAGCATAAGTCTTATCAATCATATCAATTTACATGGTATTTATTAAGGAACTATAGAGAAAGGAGTAAAAGGAAGCATGCAACATAGATGTATCCCTTGAAATGCCTTATAATGAGATAAGGAAATTAGGATGTGAGCTATGAACATTAGCTAATAAAAGTAAATTTGATGAAAAGATTCTCTTTCACTTAAAATTGCTAAATCACCAGGGATATGTGATTCTTTATGTTTAACTATTGTTTTAAAAGTAATTTCCCTAATATCTTTAAAAATAACTGAACAAACTGAGGATATTTCGATTGAGGATAATGCCTGGTGGTCAATACTGGAAAGTTCATAGTTTTTACCTTTTGTAAAGTAACTAAATATAAATCCAAGTTAAAGTATGTTCACAATATATTCCCATGCACCCTGTTTTTATGAATGACTGCTATTAAAATATATAACTGATGTCTTAAAGCATCACCAGTGTATGAATACCATTATGAATTATATTAAAGTAGTAATTTGAATATCACTGTCACTTTCTGTCTCCAACTGATTCAAAAGCTTAGCATCCCTGGAAGAACTATAGAGAATGTTCCTTCCTTTCCACTCAACACCACACCTCCTTAGAGGCCTAGGGCAGACTCTCTCAAAGGTTTATATTTTTTAAAAAGTACCATTTTAAGCTCTTAATATTTTATGCAGTGACCATCATCTTTGACAAATGTCATTCTGTTTGGTTGATTGTTCATTTTGTCTTCTATCCATGTTAATAAATGGATACAAATAGATTTCTTAGGGTTATCTGTCCTACCAACTTTCTCAGATGTATTTGTGTCAATTTTGTTTCAATATGCAACTCCCTTCTAGTATATACACTGGTTTGATTGTTGAGAAATTTATTTTAAGCAAATTAAGAGCTTAATGTCTGTCCCATGGAATATGGTGATCATGGGTCTATGATGGGGAACAAATCATAATCTTTATCTTATCCTGTTTTTCTGCATGAAAGCTGCAATATTCAGTCCAGATTGTTGTTCAAAACTTATCAGAGCAAGTAATGTTTCAGCGGTGGAAACAAAAATGAGTAAAGCCTAATCAGTCCTGGAATCTAGAAGTTCCAGCTAGAAAATTACAAAGCACAGGCAGTGGAATAAAGAAATAAAGCACAGAATATTAAGGCAACTAGAAATAGTTCAATGTAACTACATTGATGTTTGTGATACTCTGAAAGAGGAAGAAAAGAACCAAGAGCTTGGGAAAGAAGGACTCTGGATGTCTTATTAGAAATGTGAAGATTTATGTGGAGTCACTGAAATTAAGTGACAGGGTCAGATTTTAGGTATTAGAAAGATCAGTCTGGCATAATTGTGGAGAATCGAAGCAGCCTAAACTGAGACTTGGAGACCAAATAAATATCAGTTTTGGAAATGACAGTGACAGTGGCAGTGGACTGGAGAGATTAAGTGATTTACTGGGTTGAAGGATGAAGAGAGGTAGAGTACAGGAAATATTTAGGTTTCTTTTTTGTGAATGAGGAAGATGGTGCCACTATTCTCTGAGATAAGAAAGACAGAAGGAATAATTTTATATAAATTAAATACATCACAGGAAGCTTTGGATTTAGATCTTATTTTTATCATTTTCTAGTTGGGGAAACCCTGAGAGCAACAGAGATTAATTAAATTATTTCTCCATAGCTCCACTGAAAGATGCCAAAATAAATTACTTCTGCCTGACCTAAACCCATAATTTTCCTTCACACCAATGCTATCTATACTGATACATAAAAATCAGAGCCAAATAATCTGTAGACGATCACTTTGTATGTGATAAACAGCTTCCTGGTTTCTTATAAAAAGTATCCTAGTACTTACAAAAAGTGAGAAAAGGATAAAATGGCCCCTTTCCAGTGCTAATGTGTGCTGGTCTTTTGTAGCCAGATAAGAGATTAGATTAACAGAACCAAAAATAGATACTTAGTCTCACAGACTTTAGAATCTCAAGGAAATGATCTCCATCACATTGTAAGAACTTTGTGCTTTAACTCTCTGAAAATCTGTTTAGCCCATTTCATTATAATGAAAGTGTGATATGGTAACAAGCCAGTTGGCTGCAGTCAAGGACTCTGCTGAAGGCTTCTACAATATATAAATGATGAATCTGGCTTGCAGAGGGAATTTGGTGGTTAAATGAATTCCTGCTTTTGCAGCACAACTTTTGTATGTTTCCTAGGCAACGAAAATACCTAAGATATGGTGGCAGTTTAAGAAGAAAAGTGCTTTACAACTAAAGGAAAAAAAATACTTATTATTATTTTTTTTAATGGTAGTGTGTGGCCAGACAATATTATGATAAAAAACTTACTGAATGGGTAATTTACCATGATGTACAATTGAGAGCTTTAAAAGAAATAAGATAGGGCTAGGGTGACTGTGTTTTATTTTTGTATTTTAGTTCCTTTTTTTATTTAGTTAAATATTCCTGATTTTACATTATCAAGTTGAACTTTCTACTAATCCCTTTCTATTTTAAGCAGCTTGTGCATTTTTAAAAATTTCTACCATATGTCAATTCTCTTTGGAGAAACTGTCTAAGTGTGAAATCTACCTGTGAAAAACTATTTCTAATGTGTGAAGTGCATCTTTCATACTGATGAAGATGATAAAAACTATTCTGATCATGGCATAAAGGACCCACCATAATTGAATTCAAATATACTTGGCACAGATATCTGGAACTCAAGCTAAAGAAAGCACATAGAATGTTGTTGGAAAATTTGAGCTGAGATGGTAAGGGTCTGAGAAATAATTTTACAATGCTTGCGTTCATTTTTCCATCTTCAAACTATTTTTATCAGAAATTAATTGTGCATTTTGTTCCATTAAACTTAAGAAAATCCTGATAATTTCTCAATATGAAAAAATCCCAAGTTATAGAGGACTTAATACTACTTTCTTTTTGAATAAAGGCAATGAGATGTAAAATGATGGAATTTTTTTTTCTTTCGATCAGATGATAGCAGTGTTTGGTGTTTGCTATAGGATATCTTTTCCAGGGTACTCAGGTTTCAGGAGCCTGCTAACCTTTCTTAGGCAAAGAAACCAAAAATATCATTCCTAAAATTCAAGTGGATCCAATACACTTGAAAGGCATGTTCAAAAGCATCTTGCTCTCATCTTTTGTTCTTTGGTGTTTATATTGACCCAGAACCCAGGGTGAATGTTTTACTATTATGGATCATTAATTTCTAACAAATGTCCATAAAATCTCAAGTTTACATTGCAAACAATGTATTCCTTATTGATATCGTGCTTTAAAAAATACAATGTATCTATGTGTTTTTTCTGATTTTTTGAAAAAATTAATTAGAAATCAAATTGGCAAAAGTAGCCTTACCAAAAGGAAAAAAAAAAAAAAAGGAAAAGAGAGTCTCAGATATTCTACATAGATTTTGCCTACATAAATAGAAGTACTTTGAATAAAAAAGATTCAGACACAAAATAGGTTCTCCATAACAACACAGAAATTTGGAAATTTCTAGATGGGTTTATGAGAAATTTACCACATATTTCAAACTATATTATGTTCTAACATTCTTGATAGTGAATAAGCTAGAAAGAAAAGTTTGAATAACTCAAAACTAATATGGAAAAAATAATATATAGTTTTTAAGCAAATACTCTAATTTGAACTCAATTATTCTTTTAACGCAAGTTGATTGGACATAAAAATATCGTTATTTCTATAAACATTTCAAGTAGAATTTCATGCATATATTTAAAAGGTGGAATATTTGCATGATGTTGACAAGTTCATATTGAATATGAAAAATGAAGCCTGACCTAACTGAACCTCAAGAATAATCTGTTTTGAGGATTTACATAATCAAAGTAAATTTCAACAAACTCCTCTAATATAAAAGTACATGGCCCTGCATTTAAATTGTATCAAAGAATAAACAGATTCATTACGTCTTGTTGTCCTGCTTATTAGAATAAAAGGAGAATTTTCTCTATTAATACCAGTAATAGGTATTTTTCACAAATGAATTGGTTTATTTTTATCTATGGACACAATAAACTAACTAATTGTGTTTCCCTTTTACACCAACCACTTATAAATTCAAAATTAATTTTGAGGCCTACCTCTATCAAGTAAGTAGAATATCAAAACATGCCTTTAGTGTATTAACTTTGCTTCTTAATTAGTCTTATTTGTTCTATAATTTATCTTTTGTTCTTACTTCCTTATGCTATGTTTATTCATTCCTGAATTATTGGGATACGTTACTTGCTGTCTTATCCAAACCCAAGACTTCCAGGGATGCTGCAGGAAAAGAAAGGGCATAGAGTGAGTAATGTCAGCACCATGGCTGACTAAAGCATCCCTGGTCATGTCCCGCCATCCACATTACCAATCTGTCATTAATCTACAGACAAAAGTGGTTTTGTTGGAGTTACATAGGGATCCAAAACCATATATTAGGAAACTAAGGAAGAGTCTCACTCACCATTTCAGTGATTACTAGGCATGCACAACTCAGTCCTGGTTGTGGACCCTGCAGTGGCAAATGGATATCTATAGACCTCTTGTTTGTGGTTCAGGAGCCCCTGGAAAACTCCATCTCAGACAATCACCCACAGATAAGAGAAATTGTGAAGTTCAGATTTTTAGTCAAGAAATTTGTCCATAATTTTGGAAGAAAACAAAAACAAAACAGACAAAAAACAACATATAAGTTTGGACACATTGGAGAGAATAAAAGGGATAGTTTGACTTTACCAACATTAACCTTTCCCAAAGCAGTATGGCTCAGGGCCAGTAGAGATCTTCTCAGCCTGTGATTTTTCCTGTGGGGGAAAGTGAGAGAGTATTAGTGAGCACCAGCTTCCACAGTTGTGAGAAATTCTACCAAAGAATATCATTTCTCCCTTGTCCCATCCAGATTACTGAATCATGAGCTGCATGAATTGGTGGGGGATGGAGGAGAATACAAGGAAGCCACAGGTAGAATGCTCAGAGGGCATTACAGAGATGCAGATTCTACTAACTAACTGCATTGCAGACTCCATCAAGAGATGTCCACCCATGAATTGCTGGGGACACTGGCTCATGGGCACCACCTGCACACCTTACATTACACACAGACACAGACACATATATTCCTTGTGTCTGTACTCCTATGGACACTCCCTATGGTAGCAAGAGTAAGCTTGGCAAATATCTAGCGAACATGCACAGAAAACCAGCCAGAGCATACAGGCCAAGGAGAGACCACAATCTTGAAATTTAGTGACACCCTTGGGAAAACAAAAAGGAGCAGTCAGTCTGGTACATTGCAGGATCAAAGAAGGCATACAAGCTTAAGAATTCTGCCGCAACAGGGAGAAAGAAGCTTGGAGCAGGTATACCCAGAGGTATGAAAAAGCCTCAGAATCCCAAGGAGTACTGATGAAAGATATTTATCTCTTGAAAGAAGTTAGTAGAGACTGTAAGAGGTGTCTGCTACTTCAAATGTGAAGACAGCAACACAGAACTTCAAAAACCATGAAAAATCAAGGAAATATGACACCACAAAAGAAACAATAGTCTTCCAGTAACTAATCCCCAAAACACACAGATCTGTAATTTACCCAATAAAGAATTCAGACCAGCCGTTTTTAGGAAACCCAATGAGGTACAAGAAAACATGGAGACAATTCAACAAAATCAGAAAAACAGTCAAAAAAAAGCAGGGGTGGGGGTGGGGAGTTAGACAAAGAGATAGAGATCATAAAAATAAACCAAAAAGAAATTCTGTAACTGAAGAATTCAGTGAATGAAACAGAGAATATGAATGGAAGAATGGATCAAGCAGAAGAAAAGAATATGTAAGTAACACAGCATTTTAAGTTATCCAGTTAGGAAGATCAAAATAAAAAAGAAAGAAAAAGAGGAGAAAAAGCCTGAATAATCAATGTAGAGTGATCAAAACAAACAATTATGAATTATTGGAGCTTCAGAGGGAGAAGAGGGATATACAGGTGGTAGAAAGTTTATTAAAAATAATTACAGAACTTTTCAAATTAGGGGAGAGATTTAGATATCCAAGTTTATGCAGCTTGTAGGTAACCAAACATACTCAACTTAAAGAGATTCTCTGCAAGACACATTGTAATAAAGCTGTCAAAAATCAATATGGGCTTCCAGTTATGAAATGCTTAAGTCATGGGGATGAAAGGTACAGAATAGAGAATATAGCTAGTGGTATTATAATAGCATTGCTTGGTGACAGATGATAGCTAAACTTGTTAGCATAGCATAACATATAGAGTTGTCAAATCACTATGCTATACACATGAAACTAATGTGACACTGTGTGTATCCATACTTCAGTACAATAAATAAATAAAAATAAAAATAAAAACAAAGAGAACTTATAGGTAACAATAGAAAAGAAGTAGTAATTTGCAGGAGAATCCCATAAGGCTATCAGTGGATCTCTCAGCAGAAACCTTACAGAGCAGGATAACGTAGAATGATACATTCAAAGTGCTGAAGGAAAAAAAAAATCCTGCCAACCAAGAATAATTTACTTGGCAAACCTGTCCCTTAGAAATGAGGGAAAGATAAAGACCCCAAACAAATAAAGACTAAGATAATTCACTACTAGATTTATTAAATAAGACATACTGAAAGGAGTATTCAAGCGGAAATAAAAGAACTAATTAGTAACATGAAAATATACAACACATTGATAAAGACAAACACATAGTCAAATTAAAAATATTCCAATACTGTGATATGGTTATATGTTGACCACTTAACTCTAGTTTAAATGCCAAAGGACAAGAGTATTAAAAGTAATGATAGCTACAGTGTATATACTTTTTACCAAATATACAATGTAAAAAGAGATAAATTGGGACATTGAAGAAAGAAAAGGGGAGGGAGTTAAAGAGTAAAATTTTTGTATGCTATCAAAATTAAATCATTATCAAAATAAAATGTGATGTTATATCTATAGGATATTCTGTGTAAGCTTCATGGGAACCCCCCAAAAAATACCTACAGTAGAAACAAAGAGATGAAGAGAAGGGAATCAAAGCATACCACTATATAAAATCATCAGTTCACAACAAATTGCAGTAGAAGAAGAAAGGGACAAGGGAACTACAAATTAGCCAGAAAACAACTAAGCTGGCATTAGTAAGTTCTTATCTATAAATAATTACTCTAAATGTAAATGGATTAAATTCTCCAATCAAAAGGTATAGAGTAGTTGAATGAATTAAAAAACAGCACTCAATTGTATGCCACCTACAAGAGACTCACTTAAGCTTTAAGGATGCACATAGGCTCAAAGTAAAGGAATAGATAAGATATTCCATGTCTCTGCTAGTGAAAACCAAAAAAAGGCAAAGGTAGCCACACTTACTTCAGACAGCATAGTTTATAAGCCAGAAACTGTAACACAAGACAATGAATGTCATTGTATAATAATAAAAGAGTCAACTTATCCAAAGGATATAACAATCATAAATATATATGAATCTGACATTAGAACAGCAAAATATATTAAGCAAATACTGACAAATCTGAATGACAGAAGAGACAACAATGCAATAATAGTAGGGGAATTTCAACAATGGATAGATCATCCAGAGAGGAAATTGATAAGGGAATGTTAAATTTGAACTATGCTTTAGACTAAATGGACCTAGAAATCATATACAAGACATCCCATTCAACAGCAGTTGAACTCAAATTCTTCTCCCACATACATGCAATTTTTTTCAGATAGATTATAAGTGAGGCCACAAAAAAGTCTTAATAAATTTAAGAAGAGTGGATTCATATCAAGCATCTTCCCAAGCACAATGGTATAAAACTAGGAATCAATACGGGCGCCTGGGTGGCTCAGTGGGTTAAGCCGCTGCCTTCGGCTCAGGTCATGATCTCAGGGTCCTGGGATTGAGTCCCGCATCGGGCTCTCTGCTCAGCAGGGAGCCTGCTTCCTCCTCTCTCTCTGCCTGCCTCTCTGCCTATTTGTGATCTCTCTCTGTCAAATAAATAAATAAAATCTTTAAAAAAAAAAAACAAAAAACTAGGAATCAATAACAGATAGAAAGCTGGAGAGTTTACAAATGTGGAAATAAACCAAACACTTCTGAGCAATTGGTGGGTCAGATAATAATTTTTTTTAATCTCAAAACAAGTTGAAATGGAAAGATAACACAAAACTTATAAGATGTCACAAAAGCTGTTCTTAGTGGAAGTTATAGCAATAAATACTATCTCAAAGGAAAAAAAAAAACTCAGATAAACAACATAACTCTAAATTTCGAGGAACCAGAAAAAGACAAACTAGGCCCAAAGTTAGCAGAAGGATGGGAATTAACAAAGACTTAGGAATCAATAAAATTTCTGAAATAGAAACCAGAAAAATAATAGAAAGGTCAACAAAACCAGGACCTGTTTTTTGAAAAAGATAAACAAAATTTACAAACCCTCAACTAGACTGAGGAAAAAGGAAGAGTCAAATAAATAAAATCAGAAATGAAGGAGGAGGTATGACAACTGATATCAGAGAAATACAAAGGGTCATAAAATAATATTATAAACAATTATATGCTCCCCAAATTGGATAATTTAGAAGAAATTGACTAAATCCCTAGAAGTAGGCAAACTGCAAAGACTGAATTATGAATAAATAGACACAAAAACAGATCAATAATGAGTAAAAGGATTGAATCAGTAACCAAAAATTTCATCAAAAAAATAATACCCAAGTCCAGTCAATTTCACTACTGAATTTTACCAAATGATTAGGAAAATTAAGGCTAATCCTCAAACTCTTGCAAAAAAATCTAACAGAAGGAAAAAATTCTAAATTCATTTATAAGGCTAACATCACTTTGATATCAAAGTCAGAAAAGGAAACTACAAGAAAAGAAAACCACAAGCTAATATCTCTGGTGAAATATGAATGCGAAATTCTAAACAAAATATAATAAACCAAATTCAATAGCACATTAAAAGTGTCATATACTATGATCAAATAGATTTGTCCCTAGGATGCAAGGATAGCTCAACATACACAAATCAATAAAATATAACCACATTAAGAGAATAAAAGCAAAGACCATATGATCATTTCATTAGATGCAGAAAAAAAATTTTTTGACAAAATTCAGCATCCTTTCATTATAAAAATTCTGCACTAATTGGGTACAAAAATAGCATACCTCAACATAAGGAAGGCTATATATAACTAGCCCACAGCTAATATCATTCTCAAGGTGAAAGATTAAAAGCTTTTCCTTTAAGATCAGAATAAAAATAAAGGTGCCCACTCTCACCACTCCTATTTAACATAGTACTGGAAGTCATAACCAGAGCAACTATGCAAAATAAAGAAATAAAATACATCCAAATTTGAAAAAAAGAGGTGTTTTTATTTGCAGGTTAATCAAAACTATTAGAACTAATCAATAAATTACGTAAATTTGGAAGATATAGAATCAACATACAGAAATGTGTTGTGTTTCTACATATTAACAAAATACCTGAAAAAAGAAATTTAAAAAGAATCCCATTCACCGGGGCACCTGGCTGGCTCAGTGGGTTAAGCCACAGCCTTTGGCTCAGGTCATGATCTCAGGGTCCTGGGATCAGCCCCTCATCTGGCTCTCTGCTCAGTGGGGAGCCTGCTTCCCTCTCACTCTCTCTGCCTGCCTCTCTGCCTACTTGTGATCTCTCTCTGTCAAATAAATAAATAAAATATTTAAAAATTTAAAAGAATCCCATTCACAATAGCATCAGAAAATATTTAAGAATATGGGGTGCTTAGGTGGCTCAGTGGGTTAAGCTTCCAGGTCTTGATTTTGCCTCAGGTCTTGATCTCATTGTGGTGGGTTGGAGCCCAGCATTGGGCTCTGGGCTTAGTGCAGAGTTGACTTGTCCCTCTCCCTCCCCACTTACCCCTCCCCCTTACCTTGCTTGTGTGTTCTCTCTCTCTCAAATAAATAAATAAATAACATCTTTAAAAACTATTTAAGAATAAATTTAACTAAAGAGGTGAAAGATCTGTACACTGAAAAGTATAAGACTCTGATGAAAAAGGTTGAGGAATGTGCAAATAAATGGGACAGTATCTCATGATTATACACCAGAAAATTTGATATTATTAAAACGTCCATACTACCTGAAGCCATTGTAGATTCAATGCAATTTCTATCAGGATTTCTATGGTATTAAAAAAGAAAGAAAGAAAAGAAAAGGAAAGGAAAAAAAAGAGAGAGAGAGAGAGAGAGAGAAATCTCAATGAGCCAAAGTGGTCCTGAGAAAAAACAAAGCTGGAGTCATTAGATTTCCTGATTTCAAATAGTAGTATGGGGTTGTAGAGATTGAAACAGTATGTTACTGGCATAAAAATAGAAGAAAACATCAATGGAACAGAATTAAAAGCCCATAAATAAATCCTAACATATATGATCAACTAATATTTAACAAGGGGACCAATAAAATTCAGTGTGAGGGGTGCCTCAGTGGCTCATCATTAAGCATCTGCCTTAGGCTCAGGTCATGATCCCAGGGTCCTGGGATCTAGCCCTACATCAGGATCCCTGCTTAGTGGGAAGTCTGCTTCTCCCTCTCCCACTCCCCCTGCTTGTGTTTCCTCTGTCACTGTGTTTTTCTCTGTTAAATAAATTAATAAAATCTAATTTTTGAAAAGCAGAAGATTGAAGATCACTTATTTTACACCACTCAAAAAAATTAACTTAAAATGGATGAAAAACTCAAACATAGGACCTGAATTTTTAAAACTCCTAGACCCAAAGAAAATGCAAAAAAAAAAAAAAAATTCTTTGATATTGGACTTGGCAATGATTTTTTTTAATATGATACAAAAGCACAAGCAACTAAAGCAAAAATAAACAAATGGGACTATATCAAACTAAAAAGCCTCTGCACAATGAAAGAAACAATCATCAAAATGAAAAAGCAACCTACAGAATGAAGGAAAATATTTGAAATGCATATATCAGATAAGAAGTCAATATCCAAAACATAAAATAGGAAAAAAAAAAATCAGACAATCTGATTTAAAGATGGAAAAAGGAATTAAATAGATATTTATTTAAAGAAGACACACAAATGACCAAAAGGTACTTGGAAATGTAGTCAACATCACTTTCAGGGAAATGCAGATCAAAACTGCAATGCAGTATCTAACTTTATATCTTTTAGAATAGCTGTCATCGGGGCACCTCGGTGGCTCAGTGGGTTAAGCCTCTGCCTTCGGCTCAGGTCATGATCTCAGGGTTCTGAGATGGAGTCCTGTATCGGGCTCTCTGCTCGGCGGGGAGCCTGCTTCTTCCTATCTCTCTCTCTGCTTGCCTCTCTGCCTACTTATGATTTCTGTCAAATAAATAAAATCTTTAAAAAAAATAGAATAGCTGTCATCAAAAAGAGATAACAAGTCTCTTAGCAAGCATGTGGAGAAAAGGGAACACTTGTGCACTATTGGTAGAAGTGCAAATTAGTATAGACACTATGGAAAACAGTATGGAGATTTCTCAAGAAATTAAAAATAGAATGACCATATAACTGAGTAATCATATATATATAGTGAATTTTACTCAACTATGAAAAAGAAGGAAATTCTGTCATTTATGACAACATGGATGGATCTTAAGGACATTCTGCTAAGTGAAATTAGTCAAAGACATATGATATGTGGAATACACACACACACACACACATTATACATATATGGAATCTAAAGAAGCCAAACTTGTAGAAACACAGTGGAATGTATGATTACCAGGGATGGGGAACAGGGGTGGAGAATGGGGAGGACTTGGCCAAAAGGTATAAAGGTTCAGTTGTAAGATGATTAAGTTTTAGGTATCCAGTGTATAGCATTGCGATTACAGTTAATAATGCTGTATTATGTAATTGAAACTTGAAAGACAGAGAGTTAATTGTAAGTGTTCAATTACTTACAAAGTAATTGTAAGTGCCACAAAAAAAAGATAATTATATGTGATGATAGCATTGTTAACTAACCCTACTCTGATAATCATTTTGCAATGTATAATAAGTGTACCGGATCAACATGTTGAACACCTTAAACTTAGACAACGTTACATATCAATCATATCCCAGTAAAGTGAGGAGAAATTTAACAAAGAAGAGATAGGTAGCATATCTGCAATTAAGAATATCTTCTAGGAAATGACATAATTCATTTTGGCTCTTCATACATTGGCCATAACCTCTACTAACCACAACATATTCTGAGGAATGTAGCGAAGCCCACACAGTGTTGGGTAGTGTCACTCTGTTAGAGTAGGTTCTCAATGACGTGTCTTCAAAGAAAATGTTGTGCAAATTAGAGTGTATGACATTATAACAAAAAGCAGAGAGATGACGTTAATGAAGAAATCCTAGAGTTAGAAGAAGGCTAGTGAGTATGCCACATACTTGAAACAAATGTAAGGATAAATAGTGAATTCAAAAGAGGGCACGATAAGCTAATCTCAATATTTAGACAATTTTAACAAAAATCCCTTCACATTTTGAGCACTATCTCTTAGTATTCAAAAGAGAATATCCTAGATTTTCAGAGTCACCTGGTAAAGTATCTCAAAGGTTTCTGAGAGATTCTATCATCCCATATCATAACTTCAAGTACTCTTCTCCTTGAAGGGAAAGTAACAAAGCAGAATTATTCATTAGGGATTATGCTGATAAAATATTCACAGTTCCTATTAAAGCAATAATGTGCCAGTTTTTAAATTACTGAACTATTCTATTTGTTATTTTCAAGGGAATCTTATTAGCAAAGATAGAACACACTAACATGATTTTGCTTTGGGATTCATCACATGTCTGATTAGAGAGTATTTAAAAATGCATTTCAGATATCCTCTCCTTACTTGCTATAAACGAGTTGAAATGACAATTAAGTAGTCTCCGGGTTATAAAATTCAGAGGACATGAAGGAACATTGTAACTTGTGAAATTGTACTAGCAATGCACATAATAATGTAGACAGTAAAAATAAATAAAAGGATCAGAGTTACAGTTTTAAAATAGATCTAATTCTGTATGCACAGAATCACCCCCAGAAGCATTCTGGAAATAATTTGTAGCGCACAGCATCACCTTGTTCCAGAAACATACTAATGCAAGTCTGAGGCTCTACTTAACAAGGAAACATAGTCACTTGCCCATTGAATGACCCAGTTAGCTTTGATCTGAAAATATATATCTTATCAAACAGAAAAAGTAAGTAGTCTTTTTTCCCCAAAAGTTTAAACTTCAATAATTGATTCATGCAATCTACATAAAGAACCCATTCTGATATAAGCAAACCAGATCTGTAAATCTGTATTTTAAAACAAAGATGACTTATCTAGTTGTCCAATATCTCTTTAGTTTAATATAATTATCTAAAATAAACTGTCTATGTTACTTTCACTCAATTTCAAGGCATTTTCAAAATGTTGGGCAGAAATTGAATTTTCATATTAGAAAGTATTAACAGTTTTTATTTAGTAAAAGCTCACAAATTAATTGCAAATAGTCATACATACCAACAAAAAAAGTCAACTGTTTGTAAAAGATGGATGTCCTAATTATAAACTAAGTAAAAGTTCATATTTTCTAATCAGGTAAGACCTAACACAAAAGATGTGAAACCAGCAGACATGCCGAAAATAAAATCACACTTTATTACCATCTCCGAACTCTTTAAAATGAACACAGAGGAGAAAGAGGGTTCTGAGGCCTGGAAAGATTGACTTTTAGCTCTCCCTAATCCAGGTGTTGACCTTGTTACGTGGAGGGCCCTGAGGCATCTGGTGTCTGGTTCATCTGGTCGAGGGACTGATAGGCATTCTATAGGTAGAGTAGCAGCATGAGTGTGGACCAGAGTGGCTGCCTCGTTGGACTAGCCTTTCCCAAAAACAGCATCAAGGAGAATGACTTTTTTATAACCAACTCCTCCGGTTATGGTGTTTGTCAAAAGGCATGGATTTATAAGCACAGTTGACCTCTAGATAAAGCCACATCACTAAAACCAATCACGGTCATAATTCTGGTATTGTACTTGCCGACAAAACTTAAACTTCTAACACAGTTGCCTCACTTTGTTTGTGACTTAGAACCTATAACATAAACTTATTTTTTTTGACAGAGAGAGATCACAAGCAGGCAGAGAGGCAGGCAGAGAGAGAGGAGGAAGCAGGCTCCCTGCTGAGCAGAGAGCCCGATGCGGGCCTCGATCCCAGGACCCTGAGATCATGACCTGAGCCGAAGGCAGCGGCTTAACCCACTGAGCCACCCAGGCACCCTAACATCAACTTATTTAAAAGTCCATCTGGTGACCAGAAAGGGACTCTCTTTTCTAAGGAAGTATTTACTAAGAGGACTTAAGCCCCTCAAGAGGGATTTTCCTAAGAATTCCTATTTAAATATAACTATTTTCAAATATCTCAGCTTAGGAAACGTAGAAAAATATCTGTCCTAAATAATAGCATGCAGGTATTGATATAAACAAAGATGTTTATGGAGATGTGCAGACCAAACAGCAAGCTGGTAGATATACTGTGATTGAGGCGAACTCAAAACCTGATGGAACATAATGATAATGTAAAGAAATGAATTGGATCAGGGATAAAACACAGAAGAACAGGGGTGGTGTGGTGTCCTTCATGGTTCCAGAGATTAGCTGCTGCTTAGCTCCAGCCAGTTGTTGACGTGCAGAAATGTAGGCTTGGTATTGCCAAATCTGATTTTTAAGTAAACCGAGAAATATGGGAAGACTACGAAAAGTGATGTGTCTGAAAAAGAGTAAGTAGAACAAATACGGTAAGGGAAGGAGCAAGAAAGGAGAAAATGAAACAGAGAGCATTATGGTCCACTAAGGAATGGGGGAAGGCCATAGCTTCCAGCAATAAGGGACCTAACTCTCCGTTTTCGCCTTGGTGTTTGAAAGACCTCATCTTAACGAATGATCTAGTGTCCAATGTGTGTTACTTATTTCACTTACTTATATGTTGTTTCACAGAGTAAAGTGATGATCTAATCAGTGCCGAGTAAATATGCAGGGGAGGCCGATAAAGCTCATATACTAAAAGGTTTGTTGTGATCAGATAGATTGTAATCTGCAAGTTAGATGCCAGGAGCTGTGGACTTGCAGAGAACAAGGAAAGTTATTTGAAAACTTAAGTACATTTTTGGGTAGAGACTAAATTCAAGTCAGTCCACCAGATGAAACCTCATATTTGACTCTATAAAGTTGAGTGCTTCTACTGAGTTTATGCACAGTCTAAGCACGCTAACCTCATTTCTAACTCCGTAGATGTGCACGACTTTATACTGAATTTTTATGAAATTCATCAATTTGAAATTATGAAGGTAAACATGTTGTATATATTTAGTTCCAGCTTTAGGCCTATCTTCTAGTCGACTTTCTGTAATGAAATTTTATAAACATTAATGGGAACACTAGCTTATTGAAAACTCATGAAATAACTGGAACATATTTATCCTTTTTTGTAACTTGCTAAGTGCATGTTTACCATGACTCAGACACTGTGCTAAGTGCTGAGTATGTAATGGTTTAGAGTTAAAGAATAGGCAGCAATGCAAAAGGCAACAGGAAGATGGTATGGGATGAAACTGTTAAATTTGAATTTAAGATAAAAAGTACCAACAGAAATAAGAGAGTCCCCTTTTACTAATAAGTGCGGTGAGCTACAATTCAGATGAACATCATCAACTATTTGAAATGTGAAATTACATAAAAATATAAAAATATCTATGCAGGGGCGCCTGGGTGGCTCAGTGGGTTGGGGCCTCTGCCTTCAGCTCAGGTTATGATCCCAGCGTCCTTGGATTGAGCCCCTCATTGGGCTCTCTGCTCAGCAGGGAGCCTGCTTCCCTTCCTCTCTCTGCCTGTGTCTCTGCCTACTTGTGATCTTTCTCTCTGTGTGTCAAATAAATAAATAAATAATCTTAAAATATATATATCTATGCAAAAATTTCTGGAAAGAAAAAGAAAACATTAACAGAAACATGAAGATATATGACACCCTTATCAATAGCTCTCCAATAATGTAAGATGTAGAAAAGGCAGAGGACAATGATCTGCATAGTTTAATACAATTACATTTTTTTTAAGTTTTATTTTTATTTATTTGACAGGCAGAGATCACAAGCAGGCAGAGAGGCAGGCAAAGGGAGCAGGGGAAACAGGCTCCCCGCTGAGCAGAGAGCAAGATGGAGGGTTGCA
Source organism: Mustela lutreola (assembly GCF_030435805.1). NCBI lineage: Eukaryota > Metazoa > Chordata > Mammalia > Carnivora > Mustelidae > Mustela > Mustela lutreola. The sequence continues at coordinate 58,129,153 of NC_081301.1, forward strand.
TCCCAGGACCCTGAGACCATGACCTGAGCCACAGGCAGAGGCTTTAACACACTGAGCCACCCAGGCGCCCCACAATTATATATTATTAATACTAACAAGCATACCTAGTTATGTCACAGGAGTGGAAAAGATAATGTCTTCACTACATTTTTTTTTTAATTGTTCAGACATCAGGGCACAAAGAAACCTCCATAAAACTTCCAAAAGCTAAAAAAGGATAAACTATAAATGTGTAACAAATAATAAATATCAGATATAAAGTACTTAAATTTTTTTAAGTTAAAACTCCTTTCTAGGCCATTATTCAGTCAAAAGGAAAAAATATAATTTCCTACTTTATTTACCTATCTAGGAAAAATAAAATTAATGATACTACTCTCCATAAAAGGATGCAACCAGGTTTGAGCACAAGCAAAATCATAGCTTAAGCATTTTTTCAACACCGACCAAGAAAGTATAAAAATAAGCAGATTTCAACCAAGGAAACAAAAAATAAGCAGGCAGGACAATTTTAATAAAGCTGATGCATTAATGCATTTCAAAATGGAAAACAAACAGAATAAATTGTATTAAGATCAGTTTTTCTAATAAATAGTAAATTAAAAAGTGATGCACTAGGTGAAGCTTAAAGATTAAAAAAGTGTATGTTTTGCATTTATGAAAGAAATATTTTGACATACACACACATGCGTGTACACACATCCTATCCAAAGAGGTCCCCAAAGTTGCCAAAACTGAAAAAATTGATTTTTATCCCAAATATTCTGCTCCTGATAATTTCTAAAAATACTTTTCTCTTTAATCTAACCCTCTGAACCCTATTTTCCATTCCCTCAAGAAGGTGGCTCTCATAAATTGCTGTTTAGTATAATCTTATATATTGTTAGCATAGTCTATTTTTCGCCGAAATAACCAGCACTCAACTCAAACTAGTTTACTAATAGCAACAACAACAAGGAAATGTGAAGGAGAATAAATGTGGGCAGGATGAGTTGCACACTTTGCATTAGGCAGGGTTTCATCCGGGACTTTTTTCATTATTTTCTTGCCCCTTCTTCACATTTTTCAGCTCGGCTTCTGATTTTGTATTAGCCCTAACACTTCCTATCACCAGCGGCTTCCGGACTTCTCTTCCTGCCCATCACTCCACACTGTAAGTGTGGTTGGTAAAATGGTTGCTAGCCATTAGAATCACATCCTCCAACTATGAGATACATAGGTCATCTTAATAACCCAAGAGATAAAGTAGATAACATAACAGGATCAGGAGTCAAAATGGATTCAGACTTTTTACCATCAACTCTGAGAGATAGAAGGCAGTGGTTATGTAATCCTGAAATGAACACCATATGCTCTGAAAATATTCCAAGAAAAAGGTTTCTATCCTAAAACTTTACTCTCAGCCAAATTTTTAATCATATACAATGATCAATTTTCTATAATGCTGTATTTCCAAAATTTACCCCATGTGCATCTTTGTGAGGCAGATGTACTGAGATGTCCTTCAGCAAAAAGAAGTAAATCGAGAAAGAGGGAGAGGGAAATTCAGGGAGCAGGGTATCCATCACAAGAGAGAGAAGAGATTCTAAGCCAAAGGAGAGCTGCTTGAGCAAGGGAAATAACTAGTCCAGACTGGAGCAAGACGATAAAGGAGTCCAAAGGGATATATCTAAGAAAAAAATTTTGAAAAAAGGTAAATAACGAAAGGCATTTTAAGTGGTATCAGAGAGTTTGGGGCCAAATTATTTTAGAAATTGAGATGGTTGAAAGCGGGGAGGGGAAAATTGTGCAAGAAAAGAAATAAAATCTTAATATCCAGTTTTCTCAATTTTATGTCGTATTTAGCCAACTCTAAGACTGTAAACACTGAGTAATAATCTGACCTTATTATTGGCTGAAGAGAGAAAGAGAAGTATATGTGATGAGAGATTATAAGATATTTAAATATTTATCTTTCATATTAAGCATTCAATATGTAATATCTAACATTGAAAGAAAAATAAGATATCACTTAGAAACATGTATATGTATGAACATATTTTTTAAAAGCATTGAAGAATATAGTCACTGGGAAGCATGAATTGAGTTAGATTGGGGTACTGCTGTTTTTATTATAAATTTAACTTTTGAATTTCTTTGCCTATTCTATTTTGATAAAAATAACTAAAATAATGCATTTTTAAGAAAGAGGCAATTTTTCTGCTGGTTCAAACAGACAGAAACACATCCAAACATCACATGCCCAACTCTTCTTACCGGGGGAGGAGCTATTGATTAGAGAGAAACTCATTACATGTCTGCCTCTGTGATCGAAGGAGAAGGGTATTTTATTAAAAGACAGTAATAAAATGGGAAATGAGGTCTTTCCAACTAATATGAAAAAAGGTGCATGTAGGTGAAATATGTTTAATACTTAGGAAAATGGACTGGCTTCTTCATATATCAAATATCATTTAAATATAGTATATTTTTGAAGATTTCCAGTTAGATGAGTAAACCCTGTTCAGAAATTTTATAGTCAGTCCTCAATGTGAAATTTAGTCTTGCTTAATGATTGGTTTGATTAGTCCAAATTCAACATATTTTAAAATTCTACATAAACATTTCCCAAAGCAAAACATGCAAAAGATTAGTAGAGAACCATTTGATTTTTAGATTGACATGGAACAATAGGCATTATACAATGTCAGTGAATAGTCACACTAAAAATAGAACATCCCCAGGAAAGTGAAGTGTTTCATAGTGTTAGAGCTTCCATTAGAAACTAAATTAATACATTCACTCTCTGTAGAAATCTTCAGTGAGGTTTGGTTATGCGACTTGCTAGTGAACATGTGCTGTGATTCTCTCTTTCATTGATTAATTAATTTTTTTTTAATGAGGAGAAAAAATAAGTCAGAGGCTATAGAACATATGAAGAACAATGAAAATAATGTTCTGAAATATGTGATTTGACAACACTGCTGAGAAGCAGCATGGTGTAATTGTTGGAGTTTCTCGTTCAAGTTCTGGCTCTGCCATTCTGAGCTGTAGGACCTCAGTCAGCGTTCTTGATCTTTCTCTGCCTCCGTTTCAGCATGGATAAAGGAGGGATAGTATCAGTGTCTGTGCCACACTGTGCCTATGAATATGTGATGAAATAATATATGTAGAGTATTAAGATAATGCCTGGCACACAATTAAGCCCTAGCTAACTAGAAGCTATCCTTATTGCTCTTTCCTTAATCCCACGTTTCCTTTTGATACAGCACGCCACATATCTTTCTTAACTGAGAATTTTTGTTGTTGTTCATTTGAAAAAAAATTCTGAAGTACTGTGGAACTCACTTAATGCTATTCCTTGGGGGAGGGCTCTGATGATTATTTTTGCATCTTTAGTGTCTGATCCAGAATCCTTCATGCCTGTGAAATTTTCAGTTCATAGAGATATGGAATAGAATGGAAGGGCAACAGTCAGCTGTTAGCACTTAAAAGAAAGAAATTAAAGAGGCTGAGCCTCAGAAGAGAGGTTTTTCTACCAGGTGTGTTTCTTGAAAATTTATCGAGAATCATTTCCACAAGCCTCAGTTTTGCACGTATCAGAAAACACTTGTCTTTCAAAGGCATTTCTAGGAGCTTCTTACTACAGCGGTAGCTGTTCACAGAAATACAGCCAGATCTCTCCTGCTTTCTTTGTTCTCTTTCTCTCTCAGGTTAGCCCCCGACATTGCCACCACACCATCAGGACACAGACATTCCTGGCTGTTAGAATTGAAACATACTTGTCATTTCATGTGTGATCTTTTAGAAAAATAGATACAGTGTACCAATTGAATATAATACAAAGGATAGTGGGATCTTAAAACATTACAACTGCTAGGAATTTGCTGAGATCCAAATGCTTTGTTTGTGATCAAGCAAGTGGATTGCAAGAGGTAAAATAGTTTGCTTGAGTTTGAATAGCTAGTAAATGGCAACATAAGAACTAGTATATGGATCTTTTAAATCCAACATTAGCACAATTTTTTTTTTACCTAGTTTTTTTTTTTTTTACCTTGTTGTGAAGTTGAGACATATGGTACTATAAACTTAATTGTTTCGTTTAGTTTTATCATGTATAATAAAAAACACACATTCTCAACAGTAAATACTACTTAAGCCACTAAAACAAGTAAGGCAACCCTGTCTTGTTTGCATTTTAACTGACCATACTCTCTGTTTTTGTTTCATGTTTAAGAAAATTACTAATTTTATCAGGTAACTTTATGTTGATGAAAATTCTTGCTATGCATCAATAACTTTTTGTAGCATGATGTATCATTAGGCCTTTTCATTACCATTCCAAAATAGGTCTAAATTATGCCCAGGCTTTGATCTATAACATTAACATGACCATGTGACTATATAAAGATCAGTTGTTGTTGTTGTTTTCAGTTTCTTCCTATAAGTGAAATATAAGGATCTAGCAATTACTATGTAACTATAAGAGAGCAGAATTCTCTCAGACTACTCAATTACAACACTCTCCACTCTTTTTAATGTATTGCTATCCCCTCTTCACACCCTATTACTTTCACCATATTGCTTTCATAAAAGCACCTCTAATTGATCAGTTTAGACCAAATCTATTGGATTGAATTTATTTCTGAGAAAGGCGAGAGACTATGTTTGCTATCAATCATGTGTTATTTCATTTTAGTAGCTGAATTTATGGGAAAAAAGAGGGAAAACTGGGATTATATATATATATATATATATAGAGAGAGAGAGAGAGAGAGAGAGATACATCTCCATCATTGTATTCGGATGTAGATTGTATCCATGCACATCTCCAGTTAGATATTTGTGGAGGATAGAAAAGCATTGTCTGTGAGCCAGATGACTTAATTTTAGATGATATCTACCTTCCTTCATTATTAGTAAATTCTAAAAAGAGCCATTATTAGTCATATGTATTATTAGAAACACCATATGTGGAAGAAAACTCATTTTTTTATCTTTAATATTTTAGAGAAGACCTAGCATTATGTGACAAAACAAAAATAAGGTGTCCCAAGGCTATTTTTGCTTGTACTCAAACAATTTTTGTCTACCAAGCTAATAAGTATCATTAACACCTGCTGTTACCTTGACTAATTTCTAGATGCATATTTAATATTACCAACTCTAACAATAAGACATTTAATATGTGTTCATATAATAATAATAGGAATAAAATAATATTGATAATGATAGATATTCATTGATCAACAGCAATGTGCTGGCATTTATTACATCTTGTCTTTAGTAATCCAAATATCCCTAAAAAGCAGATGTCCTTAATCCCCTTTTATAGCTATGTAAGCTAAAACAAGGAAGTATTTTTCTCAAGATCTGATTAAGATCTGTCTGAACGTAAAATATGTACTCTCTGAACCCTATTATATCTTTCTTAACATAAAATAACACTTTGAAGACTCTAGATGTTTAAAGGAGGAGAATCAATGAGTAAAGGAAGCTTTTTGCATTAAGAGAAATAGCTTTTCTACACTCTGCACTCCCTACCTTCTATTTTTCCTCTTTTTTTTCCTATTTTTATAAATCCCTTATCTCTTCCTACTTTTCCATCGATTATACGTTTATTTATCTTCTGTCTTCTTATTCTCCTGGTGGGTTTCCAAAGGGTAGAAATGCATGATTTCAGTTCAGTAAAATAATTATGGTGCTTTATTTTCCCCATATAGCCGCATGGTAGTGCGTGACTCAGAGAAGACCTGAGTAGATAAAGGAGAGCTAAGTGGATTGGACTTCCCTTTCCCCTTCTTCTTATGCTATCTCCCACTTACCTCCCAGATCAAGATGATGACTCTCTTAAACTTAAAAACTTTCCTTAGGTAACATCCAGGATCTTTGTATAATGCATCGACACAATTTTAATTCTCTCTCTCTCTTTTTTTTTTTTTAAAGATTTTATTTATTTGACAGAGATCACAAGTAGGCAGAGAGGCAGGCATGGGGGGGGGGGGGGGGAATAGGCTCCCAGCTCGATCCCAGGACCCTGAGATCATGACCTGAGCTGAAGGCAGAGTTTTAACCCACTGAGCCACCCAGGTGCCCCTTGAATTCTCTTTTTAATTTCTCCCTTAAACTTTGCCATCCAGTTAATTTTTTCCATCATTACTCTGCCTGATTCCAATGGTCAATAAGAAGGAGTTACTCCACAGTCCACTCCTATTTCTGTCAAGAAGCCAGGATTTAGAAGGCCTGTGCCTTCTGCTGTGTTTTTACCTTTTTATTTTTCTTTCCCTTTCCTGGAAATGTAATGTGCAAACAGAAAAATATGCAAATTATAAGTCTATAACTAGAGGAATTACAAGATGAGGCCACCTACCTAGATTAAGAAACAAGTCTAAGAAATGACCCTCTTGTTTCTTATTAATCACTACACCTTTGGTCTTCCTTTCAAAGGTTAGTATCAAATCAAAGTATTTTCACAAAGTTGTTTTGTTGAGAAGAATTATGAGGGGTTAATGCATTCATATCTGTGGCATCAAAACATGTTTCAAGTGTGTGGGAATAAGTGTCAACAACATAGACCATTGCTTTAGCTGAGTTGTGAGCATATGGAGGTTCATTACATCACTCACTCTGCTTTTGACTATTTTGAAAATCTTCATACTTATAAATATTAAAATATCAAAGTATGAAATGTAGCAATCTTATGTTGTCTCAGCATGTATTGGTAACATTATTCAATGTGAACTACAGCCATTCGCTAATCTACTCTACAGCTATTTCATTCATCTCAACATACCTGACTAATAGATCTTTCACTTAGTCTGAAGTAGGGTACTCGTTCCACAATTTCTGGGGAACAGTGTGGACCTCCAGCAAAGTGAGTTTAAGTAGTGCAAATGTCAACTTAGTGCTGCATCACCATCTAGAGGTTGAAATGACAAATGCAAGCTTCCTCAAATTAATGAGCCATCTATAAGCTTTTGAATCTGAATATACATAGCTGTTGATGTGAATGTGGAGAAAATAATCTGTTTGCTATTGTTTTCCCTCCAGTTGAGTTTCCAGAAAGAGATCATAGCACAAAGCAGGAACCACCTGTATCTACAGATGGCATGGGGAAGCATAAATCATAGAACCATTTTTCAGCGGCACTACAACTTGATCCTACCAGAGTTGAGCCTCCCACATGTCAGACAAACCACCTACAGAAGGACCACAGTGGTGTCAGTGTTTTTTTAGCACCATTCCTGATAATGAAATTCATGTTGAACTCAACGGGAATGACTTTTCTTTTCTCTTGGCAGTCAACATTTTACGCCAACTTGCAATTGACTGTTTAGATTACACTCTCTCCGTAGGCATGACTATGGAATACAATAGAGATATCCTTGGGATTTTTGAGACTATTAATAAATTTTTACTTCCATTGTTCTGATAGCTAGAGATAGCATCCTTTTTCATCTAAAAGAGAGAAATCATTGATTCAGTGTTATGTGAGACAAAATGCAATGCACTAATTAATATTATTAATGTTATTAATTCATTGTTCAAGTATTATTTAAATAAATCAAAGGTCATGAAATGAATTATAGAGGTTAAATTATTAGTTAAGCCTAATTGTTTTTTCTTTTTTTATATTTAGTAAATGTTTTCTGAGTTCCTCCTGTATACCAAAAATTGTGAGAGACATTTTTACTTGTGAGAAGGCCATACTCTAGAGCAGCTGATACAAAATACACTCAAGTACATAGGAAATCTGAGTGATAAAGTTTACTCTTATTGGGGAAATGGAGAGTGCTAGGAAAGACATCATTTTGAAGGGTGAATAAAATTCTCAAACTAAAAATGTGGACAAGGACATTGTGGACAGAACAGAAAGTATATATTAAAAAGATTTTAAGGGCATCAAGTAAGAAGTTAATGTGGAAAAGAAATGGTTGTGGCTGTGGCTGAAAAAGTAGTCTGGGGTTACATTAGAAATGGCTTCATGTACTTCACTAAGTAGTTTGAGCTGAAATCTATAAGCAGAGAGTGGGTGATTTAGGTCTTTAAACTGACAAGTCACAAGACTGTCTATCTAAGCTTTAGAAAAGCAAGTCCAGTGAGAGTGTCCACAAATAATGGGAGAAGTGAAAGTCATGGGACTCTTGGAGGGTATTCCATTACCTCAAGAGAGAGAGATGGTGATGTGTTACGTTGAGGTACTATTAGTTGGTAAACAAATATAATTTGGGGGGGAAAAGAGACCATTGTTGAGAATGTCTTTGACATTCTTAACTATATTAATGAGCAGATGGTAACAGCACTCTCTCTAACACAGAACTTCAGGGAAAGAAACATTTTTGTGTGAGATTTTGACGTGTTTGCTTTCCATTACCATTGTATTAAGGTGGGTGTCTAAAGGACAATTGGAAATACATTTTTAAATTTCCAGGAAGCTACAAAAAATATAGGTACCATCTGGAGATGCTGCTACTAGATTAGTTCATTATAGCAATGTGTGCTCAGTGCTAAGTAATGTGAATCCAGGATACTATGTTGGAGAAGAAAGCCCGTCCTCCTTTTGCTCCTACCATGCCCCACTTCCTTTGGCATTCTTGAAGCCATAATCATTCTGCAACTTGATAGAGTATTTATTTGCCATTGTTCTGTTTGTGACACTTCAAGTTACTGGAAGAAATCTGTTCTTGAGATTAATCAAAAATATAGTTGGATATAATTTTTCAAACCTGTGGAAATCTCAAGCGTACATGTCCCTTAGACACTCATGGTGGAGGGGAGACAGTTTTGGGCATCCGTTAAAATAGATGTGGATGATGTGCTTAATTTTGCTGTTCCTTGGTTTTATTACGTGTAAAATGAAGATGATTTTAATAATAATATTATTATATTAGTTGTTGGGATGTAATGTATTTTGAGAAAGTTAATATTTATATAACAATTGGAACAGTACCTGGAACAACTTAAATGCAATGAGAGTGTTCTCTAAATAAATACTGATTTCTTTAAGAGTTTTCCATTGCCTCTGTCAACATGTATGAAATGAAGGGACCCAAGCTCGACCTTACCATTGTAAAATATATTGGATCACTTTTTTATTAGTTTGTTAGCTATTTGAATCCTGGAATGACAAGTGAATCCAAGAAATGTTGATGTGGGTATTTCTGCATTTTTCCATTTAATCTTAACTGTAACATAGCTTGCCTTTTCAATTTTTTAAGTATGTGTTTATTTGTGTTTAATCCATAGGAAAGGTCGTAGGGAAAACATTGACAGTTGGAGATACCCAAACAAAGCATCACAGTATGTCCCTGAGTGAAGCTTGAAGAATTTAACATTCCATGTGACAATCATTCCAGTAGCAGTGAAAAATGTCACTTTTCAGTTTGTCCTAAAATAATGGCAACAGTGTAAATGAGACAGAGAGTATGTAAAAAAAATAAATAAAAAAATAAAAAACCCATAATGTTCATAATGTTTATATTCTCTGTTACTTGTTATGACTTTAAATTTTATTACTGAAATCTGAAAATCACACCTGTCAGGCACTTGTAAGACCCTGAGAGTCAAAAAATGGTCCTTAGACCAATAGTCTTGACCTGACCTGGGAGCTTTTTAGAAATTCAGATAATCAGCCTTCATCCCAGACCCTCTAAATACAATCTGCATTGTTAATGAGACTCTCACGTGATTTTATGAATATTATATTTGAAAATAACTGAATAAGGACACCTAGGAATCAGTAACAGATTGACAATAAATAGGATTGTTGAAGAATAAAAGCAGAACAAATGACCCTCCCTCTAGCTCCACTTCACTGAATTTCTGAAATAAACCTACAGTATACTCATTACATTTGTTTTTATTCCACAAATATTTATTAGGAACCTATTCTGTCCATGTTAGTCATTGTTCTAGGCTTTAAAGACACAATGCTGAACAAAGCAAGCAAAGTTCTTTATACTCGTGTGTTAATATTAAAACGAAGTCCAGGAGAGCTAGAAGAAACTCTTATTTAAGAACAGGTATTTAGGGGCACCAGGGTGTCTCAGTCATTAGGTGTCTGCCTTCGGCTCAGGTCATGATCTCAGGGTCCTGTGATGGAGCCCTGCATTGGGCTCTCTGCTCAGTGGGGAGTCTGCTTCCCCTGTACCTGCCACACCCCCTCCCTGCTTCTGTTCCCTCCTTGCTGTGTCTCTGTCAAATAAATTATTAAAATCTTTAAAAAAAAAAAAAAAGAACAAGTATTTAAAGAAGTGGATTTCTTATACAGGTGAAATTTTCTCTAAAAAACTTCTATGCATTCAGTTGTTATAGATTCAGTTACTGCTTATTTCTTGCTCAGATTCTGGGTTCAGATTGCCTGAGTTCAAATCCTGACTCCCTGACTTCAGACAAAACATGTAACCTTTGAGGTCTTCAGATTTTTCATCTAAAATATGGTGGAAATAATAATGTCCAAATCAGGACATTGTGAGGATTAATGGGATTAGTGTGAGAGATTGTTATTGTCGGTGTTAGTGAAAGGTTGGTGGTGGTATTTTTTCCCCCTGATACAAGTTTTGAGGAAGTAGCTCTAGTTTTGAAATATGTGGACAGTCTGTGGAGGAAAAACAAAACAAAACAAAACAAAACACACAACTACTAGTGGTTCTGAAGTATTTGCTTTAATCTATAGTAAATGTTAACTAAATTCTAGTAAAGACGACCAGCTTCTACAATGTCTATCAAGGACTGAAAATCTGTACAAGAAAATTCCTTTCCTGCATTTTGCACAGAGAGAAAGTATGCATGCTCATCTAATTCACTTTGAGATTTGCTCATGTTCCCAAATCCTTAGTCTTTAATCTCAACTTTCCTATTGATCAAGGTTATTGGTTAATGAGCAGGAAGTAAATTCTTGCTTATGTGGGCTTCTTTTTTTTTTTTTAATAAGATTTTATTTATTTATTTTAAAGAGGAGAGAGAAAAAGAGAGTACAAGCAGGGGGAGGGACAGAGGGAGAGAGAGAGAGAAGCAGGTTCCCCATTAAACAGGGAGCCCAATGTGGGACTCAATCCCAGAACCCTGGGATCATGACCTGAGCTGAAAGCAGACACTTAACGAACAGAGCCACCAGATGTCCCTTTGTCTTCTTTTCTAATCTCCCCGTGTGTTTTAGTGAAATCTCTCCAGGAGATGATTTTTTTTTCAATAGTATGATCATCAAAACATAACAAAACTGGTGAGCTGTCAAAATAGCACTTCTATTGATAGGCATTTTTTTTTTTCTTCTTGTACAGTGGAAATAGGATTTCTTTCTTTCTTTCTTTCTTTCTTTCTTTCTTTCTTTTTATTTTTTTTTAAAGATTTTATTTATTTATTTATTTGACAGAAATACAGCAAGAGAGGGAACACAAGAAGGGGGAGTGGAACAGGGAGATGCAGACTTCCCGTGGAGCAGGGATCCTGATGCAGGGCTTGATCCCAGGATCCTGGGATCATGACCTGAACTGAAGGCAGACACTTGAGGACTGAACTACACAGGTGCCCCAGAAGGACTTCTTTCAATTAACTCACATTCCTAACTAATTCTTCACACATTTGTAATTTTCCTCCCTGAAGTGGTTTCTGTTTCAAATCAAGAATATATAAACCAGGTGTGTAATATGTACAATTACATATAAGTTCACCGTTGTCTGGACTTGGCCAAGCAGTCCAAGTCCAAGTGGACTTGTCTTAAGTGTCTTTATTTTAAGACACAGAGTGTCTTTATTTTAAGTGTCTGCTCCACTCCCCAGTGGGCACTGTGCTACTAAATGCACAGCATTTCCTATATTACCCTATGTACCTATGTCTATACCAACAGTTCTCAAAACTTCGGTCCGTAAAAGAAACCTTTGCTGAGAATCTGAGAGGTCAAAGTATTTTGGGGACACTAGGGAGTTGTTGCTTTTTCCAACTCTCATTCTTTTGTGAGTGGACAGTGAAGTTTTTAAGAGGCTACCTGACATGTGATTTTATAATAAATTGGAAACAGATATGAGAATCTGTGTACTATTAAGTCAGATGTTATAGAAACTTTTAAAGATGTAAAATAATGCCACTTTTTACACTGGTTTTTTTTGGCTTGGAAAATAAAATTTTTATAATAAAAATGATTTTACATTAATAGTAACAAGATTGTTTTTAATTTGTTAGTGAATGTTTCCATTTATAATACAGTAAATATTATCAAATGAAAACCATGTCAATGGAAGTTTTAGACATCCTCAATAATTTTAAAGGGTGTAAAGTGGTCCAAAAACTGTAATGTTTAAACACTTGAAGACTCTCTTCTTGGCATGGTTGGGACAAGGGAGAAGGTAATGCTTACCAGGTAGTCATTTCTCCTCCATCCTGTGTGACAATTCTTTCTCAAGGCTTTGCCTTTGTAGACTGGAAGGGAGGGAAAGATAGAATGAGCCAAGGAAAATGTGAAATATGGATAATATGTGAATATGTGGATAAAAGTATCCATCCCCAATTATCAAGTTCCTATAGTATGCACAAATGATGTTATTTTCTGATTTAGTAAATTAAATAGAATCATAAATAAAACAGAGTGTGATTGTGACTGATTATGTGAGGTATTGGAAGGAACCTCTTTGAATTTGGATATGAGTTCAAATCCATTGCATTTTATAGGTAAAGAAATAGTGTTGATTATGAGAACTTGCTCTGACTCACTAGTTTCCTGGTGACCAAATGAAGAATCAGAAGTCAAGTTCCTGGTCCCCAGTTTTATTATATGCCATGTATTCTAAAAACTTGAATATTTATCCATATTTTCAATTAGGATAAATTATGGCCATAATTATATATAAATATATGGATAATAGTACTTTTCTGAAGAAAAACCTAGCATATAAACTATTAAATCTGGAAAGGAACATTGAGAAAATATAAATATATAGTTCTTATTATCAAAAGACCAGGTATAAAGGTTCAAATTCAATTTTCAAAACAGCATACACAATTCTCCCTGTAATTTTGGCAAATTGTTTCAATAGCCTGTAACACTCTTCATTCAGAGATTCTAGGGGCTTATAATTATATCTCAACTTTTAAAACCATATCATTATCCATTTAGTTAATAGAGTACATTGATAAAAATCACAGTATCCCCTGGTGTGCACTAAAATTGTTAAGCAGAATAATTTATGCAAATTACTTATAGAGTTAATATATGTTAAATATGTTTAATTACACTGCAGAACTTAGTTCGCTGCAGCACACACAATTATTTTTAATTATAAAAACAGATATTTTAGAGATTTATGTTCAACCCATCGCACTGCTGGTTAATACTGCTTTTCTTCCTTGCTCCCAGAAATAAATTAAAGAAAACAGATTAATAATTTGTGCCAGCATCTTCTTGTTACTGAAAAGCTTATGTATATTTTAATTTTAGCATTCTCCAAAATATAAAAAATACCAAATGCTTTCTGGGCCTTATTTAAAATAAATACTTACTATCGAGGGATGGTAAGGAAACTAACAAAAAACTGCTTAAGGACGTAATGATATTTACCTCTGGGGAGATAAAGAAGAGGACGGAAATTTTTGTTTTTATCATAAGCTTTTCATTACTCGATTTTTAATTATATATGTATTACTTTAATTAAAAATTAAGTGAAAGAAAATGCACCTATACATAAACAATAATAGAAAACAATATTTACCTATAATCTTTCTGACACTAAACATTTCTACTTTGATTTATGTAGAAAAGATGCCTGAACAATGAATGTTCAAATGTTAAAGACAGATCAAATGATGTAAGTAAACCTAAGACTTTCCTATTTTAGAATAAAAGCCCCTTTTCATTGGCATTATTTTTCCCCATCATGATGTTAGGTAAATTTGTAATATAAACACACATATGGGCAACAAAATCACATGTTACATTTCAATAACAATGATGTGATTTTTCCATGACAAAGTTGGGTTTACAAGAGACCTATGCATCTACCTCCTTTATATCAACCCTCAATCCTAAAAGTTACAAGTTTAGTACCATGTTTATAGAAAATAATATTCTACATGATAGGAAAATGCATTACCTAATGAAATTCAAAAATGTATACTTTTAATGGACTACTTCATTTCATGACTTATGCTACTATTAAATAAACAATGCTATTGAGCATAGGAAGCAATGAAGTTAGCTAATAAAATTTCAGATTAAAGAATGTTTAGGTAGCATGTGTACTTAAGACAGTATATACTGTACCAATGGTAGGATATAATAAATCAAATACATGATATTTAACAATTTTGTGTTATAAAACAACTTTTTTTTAGATAGGTTGCCATATTGAACACAAAGCTAATACACAGATCTTTCAAAATTAACCCACAGACGTTGCAGTTGTTAATTTTATACAAAAAGTGCCAAACTAGAGCAAACAGGACTCCATTGTCTTTACTTCTATGTTAAAATGCTTAAAGATTGCTTTAGTGATCAATGAAATTACAAATTCTTACAAGAAGAAGATTGTAAAAATAATTAAAACTAGTGCATTACTTATTTCGTGTTTTTCACAAATAGGTTTGGCATGAATTCTATTTATACATTGCAGGATTAAAGGTAGTTAATTTTTTTGATTGAAGAATTTCTGGCCAAAAATATGATCTTTTAATGAAGACAATCCTATTATTTCATTATGTGGAATTTCATGATCTCCCATTCTCTTTTGTCCTCTTTCCTATATATAGCTTTCTTGAATTTTATACATTAGCTTCCTAATGAAGTTTTCCTCATCCAGGTTTTGAGCCCTGTAGTTGAGGCTTCTGCCTAGAGAGCATCTGGAAATGCATCATCATTTTTATTGGCTCAGTGTGGTCCATATTGCTGTCAGTAGTTTTTACATGGAAATATCTTTCTGAATTCTCATCACACAATTATCTCTTTTTTAAAGATTTATTTATTAATTTGAGGAAGAGAGAGAGGATGCATATACGAGTAGAGGGGGGAGAGACAGAGGAGAGAATCTCAAACAGACTCCCCAGGGATCACAGAGTGCCCCGCCCCACGCTATACAGGGCTTGATTCCACAGCCATGATGAGATCATGACCTGAGCCAAAATCAAGAGTTCCACCCCTAAAGGTCTGAGCCACCCTCTTGCCCCACAATGATCTTTCTTTACTTAATACAATTAAGCACTGAGTACTAACCTCTGATTAATGGAAAAGTCCTCAATGATCTCATGGACTGCTTCAAGATTACCAGTTATTTTAATGTCAAGATACTTACTTTTTTATCTTTGTATGCACTCAATGCCTATGTCAGCACTTTGTGGATAGTAGGTATTTTAAATATGATTTAAAAACAATTTCCTCAGGTGCCTGGGTGGCTCAGTGGGTTAAAGCCTCTGCTTTCGGCTCAGGTCATGATCCCAGGATCCTGGGATCGAGCCCCACATCAGGCTCTCTGCTCAGCAGGGAGCCTGCTTCCTCCTCTCTCTGCCTGCCTCTCTGCCTACTTATGATCTCTGTCTGTCAAATACTGTCAAATAAATAAACAAAATCTTTAAAAAAAAATTTCCTCATTCCTATTTTTACAAAATAATATAATAATGCTCTGATAGTGATAACCATTATATTTGCAGTACTTAAAGATGCCAAGTTCTGCTTTAAACACTTTGCATGTGTATCAGCTGATTTAATCCTCACAAACCCATGCTGTAGATGTTAAATTTACTAATCCATTTTACAGGAACTGAGTACAGAGGCTAAATAATTTGCTCAGGACCATATAGCAAGTTAGAGCAAGGTTTAAGATCAGGCATTGGACACCTGAACTCATTCTATAGAGTACTGCGAATATTCATTAGAACAATGAATTCTCCTCAAGATACTTCTGGTAGACAGTTCTCCGGAGTTTAGCTTTATGATTGTTTGATCTAATCAAACACAAACACCCAAATGTGTACACCCCCTTAAAGCAGTGTTCTCAAAAGTGCCTGATGTACCGTGCAGAGATATGGGAGATGGTCTACTGCAGGGTTCAAAGGAAAATGCAGATTTCTGTATCTCTCTTTGTGAGCTCTCTTTCTTCTTAATTTTGAGGAGCGTTTTCTGTATTTTTATGATATAAACCCAATTATACTATAGTAGTATATTTATGTGATTTATAAATGAGTGATATACAAGTATTGGTGGTGGTCATATACTTTTAAATCATTTTTATGAGTATATGAGCTATAAAGTGGGGACATAATCATCTTAGAAAAACTACCCCAAATTTAGAAAAAAATAAGAATTAAGGTAATTCTCTGTTAGAATATGTTAGAGCAGTTATGTATATTCTTTCTGAGCCTCCTTTCCTCTTCTATAAAATGGGAATATTAAGTACATTTATAGTTTTATTGAGATGACCAAATGAATAAACTGTGTGTAAATTTTTTTAAAAGCATACATTTCTACAGGACAGCTAATTAATCAACTGTAACTACACTTTGATATGGCATTTTGAGTACCTGGGACAAGCCCACCTGAAAGGCAGTTTTGTGCAGGGGATCTTCTGGGCCTTGTTATGGTTAAGTCGTCTGGTTGATCTTTTGCATGGCTGGCATAAAATAGACAATTCCTGGGAGACAAAAAAATCTCTTAGAGTCACTGTCTTCTGCCGCTTTACTTCCTATTGCTGATATTTCTAAAATGCATTATAGGGTTTTAGGAAGCCTCACTAGCCTCTGATGAGGTAGATCTAAGCTTGGTTCAAACAAACAAACAAACAAACAAAATCTGAAAAGGAATAAGGTAGTTTTCTCTTTTCTTTAAACATTCCCCTCTTAAAAATGAAAGAAAGAAAGAAATCAAATGGATTAACAATTTGAAATGTGAATATATGCAGTTAATAGCCATATTTTTCCTGGAAGTGTCACATCATTTCCCATGCCCACCTGAGTGTATTCTTTAATTCCACTTTAGATTTTAGTTTAGTAATTTTCTACTGATAATATTAACCTATATTTTAATATCTTCCATTTTCTGTAACCTTTATATTTAGGTTGTAGAAATGCATATGCATTTTCCAAAGAATGATCTATAGAACATCAGTCCTGCGAGCTTTTTTTTATTTTATTTTATGTTATTTTATTTTATTTATTTATTTAACAGGGAGAGAGCACAAGCAGGCAGAGTTACAGGCAGAGGGAGAGGGAGAAGCAGACTTCCTGCTGAGCAGAGAGGTTGTCCCCATGGGGCTCAATCCCAGGACCCTGGGACCGTGAGCCAAAGGCAGACACTTAACCGACTGAACCATCCAGGCATCCCTCCTATAAGCTTTCTGTTGTTAACAAAGCAGTCCATGATCAAGTATGCCTCTAAAATATAGCACTTTACATTAGCATATTATTGATTCTGAGAAGTCTGAGTACTTTGAATATTTCCCAAATCTATATGACCAGGAAAGTATTTGGATTTTTGTTGTTGTTGTTGTTGGCTAACATCACAAGGAACTAAATTTTATAAAACATGCAGCAAAATATGAAAATATAAATTTCTGATTCAAATTTTTTTAAAGATTTTATTTATTTATTTGAAAGGGAGATTGAGAGAGATCACAGAGGGAGACAGAAAGAGAGAGGGAGAAGCAGACTCCTGGCTGAGCAGATAGCCCAATGTGGGGCTCCATCCCAGGACCCTGTTATCATGACCTGAGCCGAAGACAGATATTTAACTGACTGAGCCTCCCAGATGTCTCTCATAAGTTCTTTAGTAATGCAAATCAGATGATTAGAAAATGCCAAAGTAGAAATGAAATTTTGCAGATTTTTATTTTGCCGTAAGAACTTTGGTATTTTGCCAAAAGAAAATGAACCACAATATAATTATATAATAATATGTAATTATAAAATGGCTGGATTATATAACTATGAGAAATAATATATTCATAAGCCTTCTATGAGAAAATGTACATCTATGTAGTGAATATATTTTTTAAGATTTTATTTTTATTTATTTGAAAAAGAGAGAAAGAGAGCACAAAGTGAGAGTAAGAGGGAGAAGTAGACACGGATCTCCATTCAAAGAAAACCCGAGCCAAAGGTAGACACTTAAACATCTAAGCCATCCAGGCACCCCTAGTGAACAGATTTTTTTTAAGTTGACCTAATCATTCTCTTATCAAGTAACGATAAGATACCTGTTAAGGTCAGAAAAAGATACCATAGCCACATCCCAAACTATGACATCTAATCCACACACAAAGTACAAAGCACATACCCTTCCCATGTCCTCCCTTCCCTCTAAATATTCTTCTCAAGCCCAGTAAAACACGCCATGAAGATGGGGCTAGCAGAAGAGGATGTAATGTCACCTAGCTGTAGCCTCCTATTCATCATCTTCATTTATCCCTTTAAGCCAAATGATAGACAAAGTATTTCAATCACCTTCCCAATACAAACTGGATACAAAATAATTGCTGAATGAAATGCAATCAATATTTTTGTAAATTCATAGCTGAGAGTCAAAATAATTTAAGGAAAATCTTTGACAGAATCTCAAGAGTAGGTAGAATTGAATGTAGCTATTCTGTGTATATTTGTCAAAGCCATACATCTATAGACATGGGTTGTAAAGGTTATAGAGATCAAGAGACAATATCTGTGAAATATGGAGAATTCAACCCTAAACTAGCATTGGAGAATTCTACCCTAAGCTAGATTGACTGTCACATAGACTCATATAAAAATGTACAAACACATGCATTACCACTTTAAGAGTTAAAAAATGGAGATACCCTAAATGCCTATCAGCTTAAATGTCTATCAGTATTTATATACATATTGATGCATATACACAATTATACATCATAAATGATTTTCATAGACTTAAGACTAGCAAAATGTTTAATTATTAATCAAGTTGTTGCTCTATATATAACATTGGGGGAGGAAATTTTTTCTCTACCTTTAGATCTCTTCTAGCTGTTCTAAAGAATTAAATTGGCATGAGACAGGTTAATAAGAGGAAAAAAAAAACTATAACAACCTCATTTAATTATGTACAGAGAGAGGTCCAATAATGAAATTGAGAACCCAAAAACTGAGCAAGGCAGACAGTTTTTAAACTTTTTAGAGAAAGAGGCCATAAAACTGTGAGGAATTGACAGGACAAAGAAAACATGTTGGGAGTTTGTTAGTAAGGAGTTCTAAACAGAATTTGGGCTGGGGTAGTAAATTAGAAGTAATAGATTTATATAGCCTTATATAGCCATATATAGCCATATATATATATATACAAATATATATATGACCTTATATATAGCCTTAGATGAGAATTTTTCATCTGTGGTGATGTCTCTTCACTACCCGGTACAGGGAGGGTACTTTTCACAAAGGAGGTTTATTTCCTATTTTCTGGAGACAAAGCAGAAGTCACAGTGTTTTTCTGGAACTGTCTTTTAAGTAACTTTAATTTAAAATAATTAATATCCCAAAGTGGCACATTTGGGGGCAGCTTACCCTTTGCTTCTACATAGTTTTAAAACAAACAAAACAATATTGAGAGGTATTGTATATATAGGAAGATAAGGAAAATTATTATTACTAATTAAGAAGCTAATAACTTGAGGAAGTAAGAGCATGATGTAGTTTAGAAAGAGAATACAGCAGATTTCAATTTTACTGCTAAGGTTCTATTTTTAAGCTGAATTGTAAGTACGTGTACATTCACTTTATTATTCTTCACCTCTTTTTTATTATGTTTCAGATATTTAATAATAAATAAATAAATTATTCATTTCATTCCTGAGAAAGCCTTCAAGGGTTTCTAATAGTTTATTTAATTTTAACGGTTATTGGTTGTGTATTGAGGGGGACGTTTCCAAAATAATATAGAAAAAAAAGACCAAAAAAGCGTTTTATAATAGTTAAAATTTCCTTTTTTGAACATGAGTTTAACCCACTGAGCCACCCAGGCGCCCCTTGAACATGAGTTTAGAATAAATAAATTTAGTATTTGATAAATGATATTTTGTCGTGTTTGTCACTTTAATTTTAAAGAGCTTGCTCTTATTTTGTGAGAGGTAAAGAAAAGTCTTGATTTTTAAAGAGTATAAACCTACTTGTTTTTAACCTTATTTTTATTCTTTAAGAAGTTTTTTATTAATGACTTTGGGATGTTTCTTCTGGAAGTTTCCACTCATCCCCCACGTTCTCTAAATCCTATCTTGGGAGGCCGAAGGGAGTGGTAAAAGTTTGTTGTATTGTTGAGGAGAGAATCTGGTGGAATTAAAATAGTGGTTATAATGATGTAAACAAAGTGTTCGTTCAATTAATATTGATGACTTAGAAGTACTCTAGGAAGTGGAGTAAAAAGATCTGGGGTAATCAAATGTCAAGAAAGGAAAAACACTAGATTTTGCCTTAAGTGGTTCCTTCAGTATCGTTAGATTTTACCATAAGTATTTTGTTGTTGTTGTTGTTTACAGATACTGTTTTTATTGTAAATTTTAGAGCTACCTAACAAATCAGCCTAACTACAACTCTACCTCCAAAACCCTGATTTTAAAGGAAGAGATTTTAAAAAGGAGATTTTCAAAGGGAGAATTTTTTTTTAAGATTTTATTTATTTGACAGAGAGGGAGAAATCACAAATAGGTAGGGAGGCAACGAGAGAGACGGGGGGGGGGCGGGGGGGGGGAGCAGGCTTCCCACTGAGCAGAGAGCCCAATGTGGGGCTAATCCCAGGACCCTGAGATCATGACCTGAAGCTTAACCCACTGAGCCACCCAGGCACCCCTCAAAGGGAGAATTTTAACTATAAAGTTGTTATATAGCTCAGCATACTGAAAATGATTATTTCAAAGATGATTTTTATTATTTTGGATTTAAGTAAACAAGCTGATACCTTACCTCACATCCACACTTGATGTGGCTTATCAAATTTGAGGGGCTTTTACTCAACTATAAACTCTGTGGAATACAATTTAATCTTACTTTCATGATACAAAAGCCACCTAAAAATACTGCACCATTTAACGATCAGCATTATGGATATTGTATATGAGAAGCAGAGAAATGAGAGTTAATACAGGTTTCCCTCGATAAAATAGGTTATATTCTATTTTGTAAATTTTGTACTTACCTGAAGTCATTTAGATAACACATTAAATAAAAGCATTATCGTGAGAAGATAAGACAATGTCATGATTGTATCACCAAAAACATTGTGAAAAATGTTTACATCCAACACCTCAAATTGCTTGAACAAGAAATATATTAAATTACATATGATCTTAGAATTATAAATCCACACACTCACCCGTATATAGCTATTACTACTTGTGATCCATATTTCATTACTTTAACCTTACATGTAAGACAATTGTCGTTTTAAATGCAGGACCTCAACTGCTCTATCTACAGAGGTGATGTAAAATTTCTACCTGAATAGAAATAAATCATGTTAATTCAGCCCCAGTCAAATGAAACTTGGTAGAAAGGATGGAAGAAGAATAGGAATGAGAATGGTCAAAACAGACTATTGAGTAGAAGAATCTTCCCAATTGAAGTGTTGAAGTAATATTGGGTTAAGTACTTCCAGCTATGAAACAAGAACTAGAACAGCAGGAGTGTTTATATAATCATGCTAATCTACTGATGGTAAAATAAGAAAAAATAATTTTATATGTTTTGATTTTAGTGCAATGTTTGCTTACAAATTCAGTGAACACAATTCAAGTAATCTCAAAAATGAGGAGAAATGGTCTAACTGCCAAAAGTTAATGAGATAAAACTGGGTTGCATTGGAACTAAAGGTGGAGCTCTCAGATTGCTCAGATTATGCACTCCCCCCCTTTTTAAAAATTTATTTATTTGGTAGACAGAGAGGGAACACAAGCAGCAAGAGTGGGAGAGAGAGAGAAGCAAGCTTCCTACTGAGCCAGGAGCCCAATGCAGGGCTTAATCCCACGACCCTGGGATCATGACCTGAGCCAAAGGCAGATGCTTAACCACTGAGCTACCCAGGAACCCCTGCACTCCTATTTCCACCACATTCTTTTCTCAAGTGAGGCTTAATGAAATTGGGTTTACCTATCAATGCCTTCAAAATTAACATGGGTACCTATTATTGACTGAAAACTCAATCTTTCTAGTAAGATGTATTTTTCTAAAGACAGTTGCTAACCCATCTATGCATTTTCAAACTATCAGCCTGCACTGTCAAAGTACCATCTGGGAAGTTAACAAGTCTATTATTCTGTGTGTCTATTCACATTTTCCTATGTCTTCAAATTTTCATTCCCCAAAATCTTAATAAATTAATAAACAAAGGGAAATATGAGACGCATTTTCCTTCTGCAAATATGAAACAAATTTTAAGAATCCTCTACTTGACAAAGAAGTTAGGATTCAAACATCTGAAAGATGCTAACTACTGATTTCCCAGTAACATTTCTTGGATAAATAATGACTTTTTACCCAAGCCTCTGCACATCTGAAAGCTAAGGGTCCTGGCTATGTTTAAATCCAACATGGGTATTTAGTACCCTGTAATCAGTCATGGCTTACCACACAGTATCCTTTCTTAGGGATGAATAAGAGGTCTCTTTGAACAAATTCATTCCCTTTTCTTTAAAGAGGTTTTGCGTATGACTCTTAATCTCCATCAAAGTGTAATTGGGCACTGAGAAAAACAGATCAATTATTGTCAACTGTATGATAGACATGGCAGTGAGCCAGGCTAAAACATGATTCATTGATTTTAATCATGTTTAAATGAGCCATCCCAGAGAATATCATGTAAAATAAATATAATGTAAAATAAAGGCAGTAATTTTGATAACACAATTGTTTAGAATGACTACTTCCAAGATAAATTGACTTAGTTCTGAATGTTCCTTCTTAGTTCCTTTGACTGAATTTGTAAAGGAAATTCCTTGCTGATTAATTGCTGAAACATTTTCAAATTGTAAGACTTTCAAGGTTCATCTCCCTATGATAAAGTACAGAGGTGGAGGGGAGTCGATTCTGACCACTTAATGTAATAGATGTACTTATTAACTTATAAATTATTGTTTAATCTGTATTGCCCCATAGCTTGCTAACTTGTACTCCCCCACAAGCTAGTTATACCCATATATCTGCCTTAAAAAAGTATCATTAATATTTCTCTTTTCATTTTTTGAAAGATAAAGCATCTGAATGCTAAATTGCTTTGCAGCAACTTGATCTTAAAAATTTTTTAGTCTTTGCAGGGTAGACTTCTGGTGACATGTAAACCCCATCCTATATGTTTTATTTTTTTCTCCAGTTCTTCATCTTATTAAATATATGCAGTCTTGTTCTCTATCAGTGAAACAACCATGCTAAATAGTATCCCTTTCCATAAGAGAAAAAAAAAATGATAAGCTGGACTTCATTAAAATTGAAAAAATTCTGCCCTGCAAAAGATACTCTGAAAAGAATAAAAAGCCACAGACTGGATGAAAGTGTTTGTAAAAGACCCATCTGATAAAAGTTTGGATTAAAAGGATAACACAGACTAGGTGGCTTAAATAACAAACATTTATTTCTCAGAGTTCGGGAGGCTAGGAAGTCTCAGATCAAGATATGGTGTGTGGTAAGGACCCTTTTCTAGATTTCAGACTGCCAGCTTCTGGTTGTATCCTCACATGGCAGAAAGAGAACAAGGGAGCCAGGGACAAAAATAGCATTCCGAAGGGCTTGCTTCATTCTCAGGACCTAATCACCTTCCAAAGACTCCACTTCCTAATGCCATCACATTAGAGGTTAAGATTTCAACATATGAATTTGGAAGGACACAAAAAAATCTAGTCCATTGCAGACTCTTATGCAAAACATATAAAGAACTCCTGAAATTCAACAGTAAGAAAAGGAATAACCCTACTAACAAATGGGCAAGATCCTTAATATCCACTTAACCAAAGATATACAGATGGCAAATAAGCATATGAAAGGATGCTGTACATCATATGTCCCCAGGGAAATGCAAATCCAAACAATGAGTTACCACTACACACTCATTAGATTGGCCAAAATCCAGAAATCTGATAATACCAAATGCTAATGAAGATGTAGAGCCACAGGAATTCTCATTCATTGCTGGTGGGAATATAAAATGATACATCCACTTTGGAAGACAGTTTGGCAGTTTCTTACAAAACTAAACATGCTCTTATCATACTATCATGCAGGAATCGTGTCCCTTGGTATCTATCAAAGGAGTTGAAATCTTATGTCCATATAAAGTCCATACATGGTTGTTTATAGCTGCTTTATTCATAATTTCTTGAACTTGAAAGTAACTGAGCTAACTTTCAGAAGGTGAATGGATAAACTATGTACACCTGGACAATGGAGTAGTCTAGTGCTAAAAATAAATGAATTATCAAGCCCTGAAGAGACAGGGAGGAACTTTGAGCACTTATTCCTAAGTGAAAGAAACCAGTCTGAAAAAACTACAGACTGTATGATGATGCAACTGTATGACATTTGGAAAAGACAAAATTATGTGGACAATAAAAAAGATCAGTGGTTTCCAGGATCTGCAGGGAGGAAAGGATGGATGAGCTAAGCAACAAAAGATGGTTAGGGCAATGAAACTACTCTGTATGATATTATAATGATGGGTATATATCACTATACATTTGTTCAAACTCATTCAATGTACAATCAGGAGTCAGTCCTCATGTAAACCATAGATTTTGAGTGATAATGATGTGCCAGTGTAGTTTCATCACTTGTAATGAATGTACTACTCTGGTGACCTCTGGTCAGGGATGTTGATAATGGTGGAGGTTATGCTTGTGTTGTGGTAGGGAGCATATCAGAAATATCTCTACCTTCCACTCGATTTTTCTGTGAACCTAAAACTGCTCTAAAAATAATGTCTATTTAAATTTTTTAAAAATCCCCTCAAAGAAAAATTTTATTATTTTATTAACTATGTTAAAAAGATACTAGAAACAAATGAAGGAATTGAATATTTTCCCAAAGAAAATATGCAAATGGACAATAAGCACATAAAAAGATCTCATATCATTAGACATTACAGAAGTGCGAATCAAAATGACAATGAGATAACACTACAGTCCTGCTAAAATATGGCTATAATGAAAGATAATAGTAGTATTCTCGAGGATGTGGAAAAATTGGAATCCTCATACATTGCTGACAGGAATATAAATGGGGCATCCATTTTGGAAAATAGTTTGGCAGTTTCTCTAAATGATAAACATAGACAGGCCATATGACCCAGCAATGTCAGTCATAGGTATGTACATACTCTTCAAAATTGAACAAATATGTCGATAAAACCTCATACATAAATGTTCACCACATGGCTGCATTTCTTTCTGGGAACTCTAGGGGAACATACATTTTCTTGTCTTTTCCAGTTTCTGGAGGCTACTCATATTCCAGATGTTCACTTCCATCTCCAAAGTCTGCAGTGACAATGGCCAACAGTCTTTGTCAGATTATATCACTCAGATTCTTACTCTCCTTCCTTTCTTTCTCACTTATAAGAACTCTTACGATTACACTAGGCTCGCCTGATTGATCCAGGATAATCTCCACCACCTCAAGTTCAGCTGATTAGCAATTTAGTTCCATCTACAACCTTAATTATAATCCTCTTTGCCACATAAAGTAATATATTCACAGGTTCTGGGAATTACATGTCCACCTTTGGGGGAAATATTTCTGTTTATCATAGGTGACTCTTTTTTGTTTATTTGTCCTTATAATTTCTAAAAGATTATTATAAAATTAAGCCTAAATTCAACAGATATTACTAAATGAAAACATCTTTTTTAAACAAATTTTTTAGTAGACATTATTTTTTAGAGCAGTTTTAGGTTCATAGCAAAATTGAGTGGAAAGTACACAGTTTTCCTATATATCCCCTATCACAACATATTTACTCTTTTTTACGTATTCAATCATATATTAATCTTCCAATTAAGGACTCATTCTGATGACACTAAAAATATTTAGGGATATGGAAACAAATCTACAATGCATCAGAGAGGTATATGTTTGTGTGTGTATATGTTTTTGCTCATATTCCTATTTAGTAATTTGTTTATTCAGAAATAATTGATGGAGATATAGACCACAACATTAACTGGGATGATTTATCCTTGGGGACTGGAATTAGAGCTAGAAAATATGTGTATGTGACTGCATGAATATGTGGGTGTGTGTTCACACATGTAGATGTATACATATGTATATTTATTCTTTTTCATATTTGTGTTGTCATTTCACTCTTGTTATTAGAAATAACAAGATTTTTAAAATAAAGAATTAATGTACCACATATGATATGTAAATGAAAGAGATAAAGTACTTTTTTTTGATGGTATATGCTAAAGGTACATTTTTAATACAAGGAGAACAAGTTATATCCCACATGATATAAGTAATCAGGGTATATTATTAAGAAGGACTCAGTGGCCATTTCCTTGCTCAGAGTGAAAGGATTTTGACTCAGAGGTAATGAATGCCATACATGGGACAGTGTTTATCAATTGTAGTATGTATTTATCATCCTTTTTTAAGTCATTAGAGTTCTATTTTATAACCCCAAACACTATCTTCTGACATCCATTTTACCTAAATAAATGGTACTCTTTCAAACTAGGTAAAAACATTCAAGTTAAGAAAGTGGATTATAGGCGTATACGATCAGATCATTTAGATCATTTACAGTTAGAATCTCAGATCCTTTTTTTTTTTTTAAATTTTACTTATTTTTGTTTTAGAGAGTGTACAGATGGGGGAAGGGCAGAGGAAGAGGGAGTGTTTCTCAAGCAGACTCAGTACTGCTCACAGAGCCCAACACAAGTCTGGATCTCACAACACAGAGATCATAACCTGAGCTGAAACCAAGAGTCAGATGCTTAATTGACTGAGACACCCAGGCGCCCCAGAAGTTTAAATCTTAATATTGACTCATAAAAAGTGAAAACAAAAACCAAAAACAACAACAACAAAAAAAAACATGCCTAGAGGAAAAACAAAGGGTACTCATGAAAAGCAGCATTGGTCTGGACTAGCCCTAAGGAAAGGCAGTGGAGCCTGGAGATAGGCAAGAACAAAGAAGAAGAGCAGAAATTAACTGGGTGATACTGGTATGTATGTGGCTCCTGAGAGTAAAAATTATCAGAGACTGATAGAGTGGATATGAGCTATAGTGAGGAGAGAGAGAATTATCTTTTCCCCATGGCCTAGGGATTTGCCACAGGGATTTGCTTTATCTTAATGACATCACAGCTCTGCAGCACATGCCAGTACAAGATTTCAAACAAATTGACAATCAAAGAAGACAGATGGACAGACTCAAGATCAGTCAGAGTTGAGCAGTTGCTCTAAGGCCTACGCAGGAACACGACTTCTATGGAATTCCAGTACCCCTCCATTTCAGATCCACATCGGTGCCTCCTTTTCTGCTATTGACTTCAGCGAATGTAACCCAAGCTCAGGAAAGCAGGATGCTGCCACCCTCCTCCTCACCAGTCAGTCATGTTTTTTTAAAACATGGAAAAAAATTTTTAAATAAGTAAATTTAATACAATTTTATGTTGTCAGACATAAAAGATATTTAAGATATTCTATATATCTATATCTATATAGATATATTATATAGATATTCTATATATAATATAGCATGTATAATTTATAATATGTAATATAATATTCTATATATAAATAGTATATAATATAGTATATATAATGTAATATAATATAAGTCATAATTATATATTAACTATAAATATAAATAAAATAAAAATAAATATAAATATAATATCATTATAATTATATATTATTTATATAGTATAGTATATTTACTATATTATATTATAGTATATTATATATACTATATTATATTATACTAATATTGTGATGAGTTTCCTTATGCAAAAAATAGTTACTGAACACTTATGAGACAGAAACTCTGGTAGGTGATTAAAATTCATCAGTGTACAAATAGATTAGTCTTTTTTCTTTAGCCTTTGCAAAGCTTTCTTTTGAAGAGAGGTTGGGAAAGGAAAATAAGGCTAAGAAACAGAAAATTAAATAACAGAAGTATAAAAATATGGCATGAGTTTTACTGGGTGTAACATAGTAACCTAACATAAATATCTAACATAAATAAGGGGCAACAAGGAAAACATGGCACCAGGGATTTTTTCTTGTGTTTCTGACTTTTGTTATTTAAATGGAAAAGATACTTAATTTTAAGACAGTCATATCATATATATTTTTGTGCCTTTTGAGGAATTGTATTTTTGTCATTTTTTCATTTAACAAAAATGTATTTAATCTATAGCAGGAAATGCAGTAGTATAGCAGGAAATGCATAGTAGAGGAAAACACATGATATAACTTAATGCAATTCACAACACAAAGGATTGCTTAAATTACATTGATTTAGTCTATGAATGTCCCATATTCACTAGATAATTATACAGGCATATGTTGGAATTTATCATATAAAAATACTGCAGTGAGGAGATGCCTGGGTGGCTCATTTGGTTGAGCCACTGCCTTCAGCTCGGATCATGATCCCGGGGTCCTGGGATCGAGTCCCTCATCGGACTCCTTGCTCTGTGGGGAACCTGCTTCTCTCTCTGCCTCTGCCTGCCACTCAGCCTGCTTGTGTGTACTCTCTCTCTCTGACAAATAAATAAATATAATCTTTAAAAAAAATAAAAAATAAAAATACTTCAGTGAATAGAAAATTAAGAATAAATAAAATTATACTTTAGATAAGCATGTGTCTTTATTTGGGGACAAAATTTGTCTCTCTTTTTTTAAAAAATATTTTATTTATTTATCTGAGAGAGAGAAAGAGAATGAGAGAGAAGGCACGAGATCCCCATGGAGCAGGAGCCAGATATGGGACTAGATCCTGGGATTCCAGGATCATGACCTGAGCCAAAGGCAGCTGCTTAACCAACTGAGGCACCTAGGCACCCAAATTTGTCTCTTTTTATGTATTATTCAAATATTTTGTCTTGAAATACCTATCCTATGGGTTTTTAGCCTATAAATTAATGCTTATATTATTGTCTTGAAATACCTATCCTGTGGTTTTCTAGCCCATAAAGTGATGCTTATATGTATTTTTCTATTACTTCAAGGATTCAGTAATAATCATCCTTCTTACTATGTTGATGCCATTGTCAAGTCTGATTGCATGCATATTTTTATTTTAAATGCATAGAAATAGGGAGGAAAAAAAGGTCAGTGGCAAAACTGACGTTTTTAGATGTTTGAGTGTTTATTTGCAAATATTGTAAATTTCTTGTATATTCTACTTCATTAAAAATGATGACTATAGGGGCGCCTGGGTGGCTCAGTAGATTAAAGCCTCTGCCTTCAGCTCAGGTCATGATCCCAGGGTCCTGGGATCAAGCCCCACATCAGGCTCTCTGCTCAGCAGGGAGCCTGCTTCCTTTCCTCTCTCTTGGCCTGCCTCTCTGCCTACCTGTGATCTCTGTTAAGTGAATAAATAAAATCTTAAAAAAAATGATGACTATATTCTTGAATAAACAAAGTAAATAAATAAGGAGGACTTGTCACCTATAAGTGACAGAAAACAATTTCAAGGGCACACTCATGATGTCAACAGAAGTCAATAGGATCTGATTGTCTCCCAATGAAATGCATGTGAAGTCCATACTAATTAGCTTGTAAATCAGACTAATACTTGAGTTTATTTGGGTCAGAAAGACTACCTACTGTCAAGCAATCAAGTACTACCCCTTTAATTGCAATTTATTCCAACAACCACAATTTATTGATCCTAGCATACACTTATGCCACAGCAGTATCATTATTTGACTTTATTTTAACAGCTTCAAAAGGTTAGAAAGTTAGAAACCACTGTGAAAGAAACCATTAAAAAGTTGAGTTGCTGACATTGCTTTACACTCTGTGCCAAGCAATGTTCACTATATATGTGAAATTATTAAAAGGAGAAATAAAAAAGAACTTATATTCATTGGCACATCATATGATCTAGTGCTTTCTTGAACTGAATATTACTTAATAATCAAAAAACACATAGACAAAAACAAGGAGGATCAATATTTTGATTTGCATTTTACGGATAAGCTGCAGCTTGGAGACAAGTACATTTGCCAGAATTATGATGTTAAAATATTAAAACCATCTTTCTGACTCCAAAGCACATGTTTAATTTCTTGTAGGATTTCTGGCACAATTTTTGTACATTGTTCTATGATGTTGTGGTCAACCTGAAACACTCTAAGTGATATTGAGAAAGTGTAGAGACAGTTTATTCACATGAGTTTTGTACCCAGGATGGTCTTTAAAACACAAAACATCAATCATCTGATCAGTCATGTGTTAGCCATTATAAGCCAATTCTTGCTATTTATTTATTTATTTAAACATTAGAGTTGTGAAATTTTCACTTTGGAATTTACAGCTAATTAAACAATGCATGGTAAAATAACTTTTGTAACATCAAATAATCTTTAGGAAATATTCATTGGATATAAAGAGTGGTTTAAAGTTTGTCATTTCTTCCCCTCTCCACCCCAAAATTAAAAAGACATCTGACTTGGGCGCCTGGGTGGCTCAGTGGGTTAAGCCGCTGCCTTCGGCTCAGGTCATGATCTCAGGGTCCTGGGATCGAGTCCCGCATCGGGCTCTCTGCTCAGCAGGGAGCCTGCTTCCTCCTCTCTCTGCCTGCCTCTCTGCATACTTGTAATTTCTCTGTCAAATAAATAAATAAAATCTTAAAAAAAAAAAAGACATCTGACTTAATTTTTAATAATTAAAAATTGTATATATTTAAATTATAGAGCTTGAATATTTGATATATGTGTATGCTGAAATATTCACCACAATCAAGCTGGGTAACAGCCCTCACCTCATATAGTTAGCATGTGCATGTATGTGTGTTGAGAATGCTTAAGATCTAACCTTTCAGCTAATTTCAAGTTTATTTTTTCAAAGATTTTATTTATTTATTTGACAGAGAGAGAGAGACAGTGAGAGAGAGAATAAAAGTAGGGGAGGTGGGAGAGGGAGAAGCAGGCTTCCTGCAGAGCAGGGAATTGGATGTGGGGCTCAATCCCAGGACGCTAGGATCATGAACTAAGCCAAAGGCAGACGCTTAACAACTGAGCCACCCAGGTGCCCCTAATTTCAAGTTTATAATACGGTATTGTTATCTACAGTCACGTTGTTGTATATTAGATCTCCAAACGTTATTTAGATTGCATAATGAAAACTGTGTATCCCTGGGCCAACATCTCCCATATTCCACTCCCTGATAATGATCCTTCTATTTACCATCTCTATGAATTTTTTACTCTATGCAGTACTCGTCTTTCTGTATCTAGCTTATTTCACTGAGCTATTGTCATCAGATTCATCATGTTCACAAATGGAAAGATTTTCTCCTTTTTTAAAGCTGACTAATATTCCCGTGCGTGTTTTTTGTGTGTGCTTGCGCACATCCACACGTATGTGTGTGTAATCATATTTTCTTTATCCACTCATCGGTAAACAGACATTTGGGAATGTAAATTGGCAAAGCAATTATAGAAGACATTATGGAAGTTCCTCAAAAAAAATGAACTACTTTATGATCCAGCAATCCAACTTCTGGATATATATCCAGAGTATTTGCAATCAGTATCTTGAAGAGATATATGTATTATTGACAAGCAAAAATAGGGAAACAACTTAAATTGTTACTCAGTGGATGAATGGATAATGTAATTTTATACATACATTCTGAGTAGGCCTGAGTTGGCTGATTACCCATCAAAATTCTTTATTCACCCTCTGTAAATCCTTAACTAGATTTAAGCCAGACATAGTCTAGCCTACAGGAAGGGACTGAAAGGTGGAAGTCCTAAATTTCTTCTTTGTATCATCCAGAGTAGGTCTGTATTTAATGTTCCAGTTTAGTCACTTTCATAAAATTTTATTCATAAAATAAATAAACCAATAAATTGTGAAATGTTAATGAAATTAGAAATCACGGATCTAGTCCAATGTCTTATTTTTGCAGGTGAAGAAATGCAGAATCAAAGAAGTAAAGGACCTGTCTCGAAGTGACACTGCTAGTAAGTAATGTCTTGTAGATCTAGAATCAGATCTCAGACTGTTTGACCTGGATTCTAACCATTGCAGAATGATTTCTCATTTTAGACACAATGTTGAAACCTTGGAGTAAAACTGTTTCTATCCTTGTTTAGACCACACCTGGTCAGTGGCATTAGTTACATGCCACCTGTGTCAACTCTGTCACACATTCAGAAGATACTTAAAAAGTGAGGTATTGATGTTCTTTTTAAAGAAGAGACAGTATAGCTCGTGAGATGGTATGGCAAAAGAAAAAACTGGAATTCATCCTAAGACTTTCCATGCCCAAAGTGCTTAATATAAAACTTCCAATTTAATCTTCACAAATATATTGTAATAGAGATGGTTTTATCCCTATTTTAGAAATAAACAAAGACTCTAATGCAGTTGATAGTTTGCTCAAGGACATAGAGCTGTTCAATGTCAGAGCTAATTTCAAATCTAAATCTCTCTGACTTTAAAGATGCCCACTCTTGCACTATACAATTCTGTATTTAAGCGGAAAACAAATAAAGGCACTGATCAATACAAATAGTACATAGTTCCAAGCTAGTATGATATAACCAGTTGTATAATATACTGCATAGTTCAGGGTGCTAACAAAAAATTAAATAGTGCAAGATCAGCTGGGGTTGACACTGCAAAAAGATTGATATGCTCTTACTACAGACTCCCATCTAGCAATGCTTTGAAAGCCTGCTGCTATAAAGACATTATATATAATGATATTTGTGAATGAGTAGGAAAATACTGGCAACACATATATAATGACACTACTGGTGGAGATTGATAACTTGTCAAGATACAGTGGAATGTGGGTTTCAAAGAGGGAAGGTTTACTTTAGCTGTTGGGATATGAAAGAATTGCTGACCAAAGCACATGAATTTTGAGCTGCCTAGGATGTAGACATGTGGACTTGGATAAAATCATTTTCCTCCAAGAGGAGAATATAAGAAGCATGGAGGTGGAAATAAGTAGTGACATTTGGCAATAGAATATAAGCTAAAATCATAGAAAATGATAAGGAAGACTGAGACGTTAGGACTGAGATTCATTGGTAGAAGTCTTTGAAGCCTGGCTTTTAAAAATATATTTTACTATATAAGCCATAAGTAGTCATTGAAGGTATTGGACTTGTTATTATTTTTGTTTGTTTGTATAATCAGAGGTCTATCTTGGGGAAAAATTGTGAGAGCCTTATGATGGATAGACTACATGGGTGAAAAATTAGAAGTGAGCAGACCAAATAGGGGGTGTGAAAATATGAGGGTGAATATCCATACTTACTGTTCAACTGTTAAAGATAATAAGACATCGCCCTTCCCTGGTAGCTATAATCATTTAGATTTCTATAGTAACTTTGAAGGGGAAGTGTTACTGATTATACCATATCTTCAGGCAGTTTTCCCTCAAAGAAACAAAAATCTGCAGATTCAATATTCATTTTCCTCCCAATTGCCCTTTTTCTTGATATTTGTTGAATGAATAAATAGGTCCCTTTTCAATCTACATATCTACCTTGAAAATTCCCATCATGTAAGGGAGAATATAGGTGTCATGAGAGGTATTTTTTTTTTGGATTTCTTTATTATTCTTATCATTATTATCATCATTATCATCATCATGATGATCCTGGAACCCTAACTCTTCCTAGAGGAGTCTTTCTCAGTGAAAATGTTTCCCTGTGCTTTGAGGATCCCTGTTTACCTAAAATTTTCAATCAGTAAATTGTACTGATTGTTTACAGCAATCAGTAAATAGATTCCTGTTTACCTAAAATTTGTACTTCAGATGAAGGAAGGGAAAAGTAAGGGATACTTGTTTATCTCCTTGTTTATCTACTGAGTAGTATAAACAAAATGTTATCCTAAAGCATTTTTCAGGGATAACAAAGGAGCAACAACAATGAAAAAACCTCTATGCAAATTTCGAATCCTTTAGCTTCTTGAAGGTCAACTGCTTGGTTTTAACACTGGAACTGAAAGGAAAGAACCCTGAAAGCTCTCTGCCCTGGCACTGAATAAACAACACAGGACAACTCCTGCTCTTAATGAGGATTCCACTTTAAACCTACACCACTGACCTAATTTTAGAACCTTTCTTCTTCCAGGAATCATATGCATCCCTAAATGAAACTGAACAGTACCATCCCAATAGCCTGCTGCTTCCTAACTATGATCTCTCAAGTAATGGCAGCCCTCTGAACAATTTGTTTTCTTTTTGCTCAGTTGATTTCACACCCATGAAACTTTTTTCAGACATTTTATTCTTTCTCGTATGACAGTGTTGACCCTGGGTCCTCTTTAAGAATGTGCTTCTTTGAATTTGTATTAATTTGCCTATAATCAATATTTCTGCTGAATGTATCCCTTTATATTGTCTCTCTCTTCGACTTTCTTAGAGAGAACACACACATTTTTATCTTATCCAAATATGGGCTAACTCTCTCAAAGACAATGCCTTTGCCAGTAAAGATATTTTTGCCAAACTGATACATATTAACATTTCTGAACTTCTAAGAAAACAGCACTTTGATGTAGGGACTATTCAAGTAAAATAAATATCTACATATCTATGTATCTATATATGGTTTGACATTTTGTTTAGCTGGGTATTTGTAATGAAAAGATGAGTTAAAGGAGTTTGGGGTGAGAAAGGAACATAGTACTCCACCTTCCTCTAGAGACATAAGAAAGTCAGTATAGGTCAGCCTTGTGAGGGTTTGTATGAGCACAGAATATCCATAGCGCTGTGTCTGACACACAGGAAAATTATCTGTTGAGTGAATATGTGCATTATTGGCTTGTAACTGGCAGTCCTTTTGTCTGTTTCTTTGTCTATTTGTGAAAGTAGTCTAGCAGATCAGTTAAAGATTGCATTGGTATGGCTAGAAATCTAGAATTAGAATTGAGGCAGCTGTCTCAAGAATCAACCCTTTGTTTGCTTGAATGTCATTCATTAGCCAAAAAAGTGAGTTTGTGCAGAGACTCAACTGTCTCAGTTGAGTGGCCAATGGTGCTGAGAACTGGCAAGAAATGTGGTATTCTTGGCATTGTTTCCGGATTATAATTATGGTAATGCTAGCAAGACCTAGTGGCATTCCATTTACAGTTTCTTTTTTATACATTCCAGATTGGTCTTTGGGTTTAAAGAAAATAGAGTGAGCTTCATATGATAGAGATGAAATTTACTTCATGGATTTTATTATATGATGCAAATAAATGAAGGAAAGCATTTGTTTTGTTTCCCAAGAGGATACATTAATAAATTCTATAGAACTATGTAAATTTTAAAGAAAAAAAGGATTGTCAAAAACATTTTTTAACATAAAAAATATCATTATATTATGGGAGGTTGTTTGGCACAGAGATAAAGGCTACAGATTCTGGGGAAAATTAGTATGTGTAAAATAATGGATGTCACCATTTATTATTTGTATCACCTTGGAGAGGTTTTCAGATGTTTCTGTGCTTCATTTTCTTCCACTTTAAAAACGTGTACTTCATAGAGTTATTCTAAGTATTAAATAAGTTAATGCATGTAAAGTTTCTAACACATAAGCAAAGTAAGCTTTTGTTTTGAGTATTATTAAAGTTTGCTGACTTAGTATGATATTAATTACATCTGAAATTTTTGGTTTCTTGAACTTCCTAAATTATAATGGAAAAGAAATAAATTATGAATCCATATATGAAGACTTTTTTTTTTATATTAAAGTTTGCAAGAGCACAAATTCTATATGTTAGAATGTTATTAGTTTGCTTAGTACATATTCAGTTCAACTCTGCCTCATATTTTCCACATAAATTTTCTACTCCAATGCATAGTAAGTTGATAGATATTATTCTTTGGCACAAGTCTAAATCTACTTAGAATATGACATTAAGAAAAGTAAGACTGCTGCTTTGATAATTTATCTATATCTATAAACATATAAATCCATATATCTATTTCTATTTCTAACCCTAAATTTTTCAAGATCTTGTCATTAAATTTTATTTGGAACTTATAGTGAAATGCCTACACATATAATCTGATATTGTGGAGGAAATTGTGTTTTACAAATTGACATTTATTAAATCGACTTAAATAATTTTAATATAATACTTCTGCCCTACACATGCACACATTTAATAAACCAAATTTGGACCACTAAGTTTTGAAACTATAAAATCTAAAAGAAAATATCGTTTATTAAAAGGAGTTCTATATTCTAGCAAATTTCACGGTATGCCTATTTTTGCCAATGTCACACTTTGAAGCCAATTTACCTAGTCTGCTTTATCAAATGGCTTCCTAACTGTTCTTGAATATAGATCCTTGCTACTCAGAATCTCCCAAGCAGTTTGTTATTTCTTGATTGCAAATCTGGAAATATCTCATCTCTGTGTCTCTACAGGATGGCTTTTATAGAGAAGGAAATTCCAAAGCACCAACTGTTCTTTTCAGTCTCCTTCTAATGCTACTTCCTTGATTTCATTGTTGGGATTCGTCTCCCCTCCCATGATGCTTAGTGTCTTTTTTCGAATACTGCTCTTATCAACAACTGCACTATTGTTATCTGCCAACTCTGTTTTGGCCAGCTGCTAATGAAAACAACACTCTCTTTTATTGCTTGTTTAAAAGTTTGTTTTATAATTTCTTTTATTGTTTTCTTCATTGTGATTTTGTTTACTCTTTCATCATCTAGAACACATATAAAGATTGCCAGGATCTAATTTTCTTAACTGTGCACCCGTGCCCACCGACCCCAGTTCTTCTGTTAAATTCTTGCTTGTGACTGAATTCTAGCAGGGGAACATAGGCTAAGCTGTATGTTCTACTTACTGGTCCATGCAAACTTAGGCTAAGCTGTATGTTCTACTTACTGGTCCATGCAAACTTAGGCTAAGCTGTATGTTCTACTTACTGGTCCATGCAAACTTCCCACGCTTGATTCTCCTTGTTTTCTCCCCTCCAATGAGGACTCTGGGAGCCATATAAAATCAAAAAGCATGTACAAAAATTATAAAAATCAAAAAGCATATAAAACCAAAAGGCATAAAAAAGTAAAAACACGTTTGCTTTTTGTTTCATTTTTTTGACCATTTACTAATCTCCTTCCATCCACACTCTGGGATTCAGCCTTGACTTTCACTTATTTTTGGCTTAATGTTGGCTAGAATTCTATTATATCCAGTGAACATCACCAATACTAATTTTAGTTATGGACATGCACAGAGTGGATAATGCCCCACTAGCCTTATGCTGAGGGTTGCATTTGTTTATTTGAGCTTAACTCTATATATTTCCGTGCAGTTTTTTATACATACTTTTGAGAAAGTTAGTTTGCTAGGAAGAGGGATCTAAACAATAATAAGCTCAAAAATTTTAAGTGACACTTTAACCAAATTGAGGCATGCAAAGTGAGACTATTGGAAAGCAAAGGAACACTGAAATAAAAGTATTTGTGTGAGTAATTCAAAGAAGTTCCAGGTTCCTGGAAAAAAGAGAAGTAATACTAGATAAGTTCTGTTTAAAAAAAAAAAGGAAAGAAAAAGAAAGTTTGAAAACATTTTCTTCATAGGATGAGGAGGGTTACCTTTTAAAATTTGATATATTGGCATATTAGAACCTCTTTTCGTAGTTTTTGTTAACTAAATTGATGAACAAATTCCAGATTTTCTCCAATCTTTAGTTTACACTTATTTTCGTGTACAATACTCATCTTTAGCACCTTGCCCTCCAAAACACACTATTTTTTGTGTGTGTGTATTGACCATATTTTCTCACCATATAAACTGTTCTGGTTAGAAATCCAGTATTTCGTTTTTTATATGCTAAAGATGTAAATGAGGCAGACCTGGGTCAACTTTGACATAATTTTTGTAACATTTGGTATAAAGAGGGATATCTTTTGTAGTAACAGAAAATATAAATATCTTATATTTAATTGCAGTAGTTCAAATGATGAGAAGGTAGCAAGGCTCATTCAAGTGCCCAGATACAAGAGCTGATTACACGGTGTTTTGTGTTTTGTTTTGGTGCAAATTAATGTTCAGAGACAGAGATTCGCCTTTGCCAATAATATTTAACACAAGTTCACTGCAGGAATGTCACATGCCAATAGCATGAAGGATAATATTTCTTCATAAGCCAATAAGGATATAAAATACTCCAACCTAGTGTTAGATTAATCACACCGTTTTTCCAGGCAAGGAGAAATGAAGCAATAAAGTCCAGATTTGATTGAGGCACACCTTTATGTGAGTGGTACTCAGAAGAGGTGGCCAAACCACTTGGTAATTGACATCCAGCTACAAGTGCAAAGGTAAAAGTACCCTGTTACTGGAGCATGTTGCTAGGGAACAACAGCAAGTAGTGTTGACAGGCAAGAAGATCTTCATGGGGCCCCTGGACAGCTTTCACCACTGCTTGTAAAAGAGTCTCCTATACTGTGGTTAGGAACTAATTGCCCTACAGTCTTCATAGAGCCATTTTAGATCAGCAAAGTTTAGCTTTGCCCGCAATGAACATTCTTGAGTTTTCCTCACAAAATCCATGATTATAGTTAAAATGTCCCCTTACTATAAATGCTTCTTCCTGTTTTTATTGCTAAACCCCCAGCTGAACCCCTCAGCAGCTGAGCTACTGAGTTCTTATTAGTGAGAACAGATAAGATGATGACATCCTGACTCAATTTACTTCATTTTTATATCAAAACAGCCTAACTTCTAAAAACAACATTTTTTGGTCTTTGTCATAGATAAGTGGATTTGAAATCAGATCAAACCAATAAATAACACACAACAGTCCCAACAGTTTGAGAGAGGAAACCTAAATTATGCAAGGGAAAGATTCAGACATTTATAACAGAGCTGTGCTTCTTGCTATGATTTATTAGGAATAGCAAACTATTTCAGAGTAAACTTGACATAAAGAATGTAGAATTCCTATGGCAAATGAAATTCCATTGACCTAAGGGCAGACTGAATTGGAAGATAAATGATTTTAGCGAAGTCTCTGCTGGGATTGAGTAATTTTCCTAGGTATCCTAGTGCATGCCATGGAAATGGCAGACCTTAATTAGGTAGACTAGTATCCCTTCCTAAACTGTACCTTTTCTAATAGAAGTAAATACTATCTCTCTTCCAGCCTCTCCAAATCCCCACAACCTTCAAAAATGAAATTAGAAAACAGCAGATTCCACTTCAACCGGGCAGCCAATTAAACGGCCGAGGGTGTTTGTTTCTGTGTCCTTTTCAGAAACAATTGTATCATTAAATCGCTGAAATTGTGGTGTCAGCAGGAAATAGAGCAAATAGCTGCCAAAGGGAGAAAAAATATGAACAATACAGCTACTTTGATGTCTTCCTGCCCTCCTTTCCAGTGTCTGTTGCTGAACAAGCTACAAACAAAATGTGAGGAGCAAAGGCTTATGCGTGTGAGCCTGGGTGGTTGCAACCTGCCTTGCTGGGAGGCTTGCTCACTGGTTCCGCTCCCACTTGTCACCTTAGGCATACTGCACTAACTAATCAATGTTTCAAAACACAACTCCCACTGCCCTGCCTCTGTTCCTCTCCAATTACTGATCACTCGTGGAATTTACTCTCTCATCTTCTTTAAAAGAAAAAATCATTCTTTTATTCATTCAACAATTTCCTATGTTGTGGTAGTTAAGGATGTATCTGTGAACAAAATAGGCAAAATCATGCCTTTAAGAAGATTACTTGGAGGTAGTAAAAACACAATTAAGTGTATACATCATACATAAATCTGCAATTCTACAGTTAGGTCAGGGAAAAGAGTTAGACTACCGTTTTTAATTAGGTAGTGAGAAGTTTGGGGAAAGGTGTTTCATGCTGTCCTCAGAGGCTCATGGCATAGTGGTTAGTAAACTATACTCTTCCTACCAGACTGATAGGGTTCTTAATCCATCCAGCTCTGTCACGTATTAGTTGTATAACTTGAGAAACTTACTTTATTTCTCCGGGTTTCAGTTTCCCCATCTCTAAAGTGAGGACTATGTTAATACCTATTGAATCATACCGTATATCAAGGATTTATAACATAAGAAGTAGAACATGTTACACAGTGCACATAGCAAGAACATAGCAAATACGATGTAAATTTGTTCCTTGTTATGTGCTGAGAAGAGTGTACACCTCATTTTAGAGACATCTGTGTGTGAAAACTCAACAACATTTCTTTCCTCCTTGCTAATCTGAACCTCAGTTGTATGACCAGGAAAATTAAGATAATTCCTACCATTTAGGGGCATTGTCAGGATAATAAGAAGGTTCATATTTTATATTCATAGAAGATCCTTATAAATACCAGGCTCTCTTTTCTTCTAGACTGGGTTAAAATGCTTTGACATCTTCTCATACTATCTCAGCTAATGAAAATCACTCATGGTATTTACTACATACTAGCTTGTGCTGTCTTGGATTTCCTCCCTTCTAAAACATCATGGATAATTAGGAGCACACTGTTGTTTTAATAGCAGCTTTTGAAGGGCAGAAAAGAAACTCTCCCACATTAAAATACACCTATCAATTATATGATGTCCCCTGATGTTAAAGTGATTTAAATATGAAAAAAAAAAAGTAAAGTCAGAATCAAGGAAATGTGTGTTATTTTATGTTTATGTCTAATTGCTGCTACTGTGTGATTAACTACTCAGGAACTCTATAATTCTTTGTATCCTTCCCTTTGCTAAACCCAATGCCTTGCACAATAAAAGAACTCAGTGAGTATTTCCTAGATGATTGAATGGTTGACTGCATAATTCCCCACACAAACAAATTGATTTAAGGTTATCCATGTCAATTGAAAGTGGATCTTGGTCTTTCAAGTAGTGGGTATTTCTTAATTCAAAACTGCCTAGAGACCAAAAGTGCATAGTAAGGAAATTTTTTAAAAGCAATATGCTTTAAGAGCATTTAAATGTTTATTTCTGTTGATCTTATCATTGGTTGGGACTCCTTTTGATCATAAGTTAGAGAAACTCAATCGGACTAACGTTAGTAATAAAGCAGGGGTGGTTTCCATAAACAGGCAGGGTTCTAGAAGCAGCGTAAAGAAATTAAGAGCAGGGATGCAGTGCAACTCGGATTGTTCCACTTCGGACACCCTTTGTTTGTGCGTCTCCTCTTGCTGCTGACGAACCACTCCTAGCTGAGGGGCATCAGACCCTCTGCAGCAGGCATACAGACAAAACGCAGAGCTTATTCTGCTCTGCATTGTCAGATTCTCAGCTGGAAGACTTCAACAGCAGAGGATAATTCAAATAGTTAGGGGCTGGCGCCTCTTCTTTAAACCTTCATGGACAGCCTCCTTCAGGATGGTCAGGCCCTTCCAGCTTCTTTCACTGCTGAGTAGAAAGCCAATACCACATGGTTTAGGTTTTCGTTGTGACAATGCTGATTTTCTTCTATATTAATGTGTGTGTGTTACCAGTTAGTGTTTGGTCAGAGAAGC
This sequence comes from Mustela lutreola, assembly GCF_030435805.1. Taxonomy (NCBI): domain Eukaryota; kingdom Metazoa; phylum Chordata; class Mammalia; order Carnivora; family Mustelidae; genus Mustela; species Mustela lutreola. The sequence continues at coordinate 58,170,725 of NC_081301.1, forward strand.
AGAATCATTATCATGCTATGGAATAAGGGATTTATTACAGGGATCTTAAGGAATTATGGGTGCTGATGGGGACGTTTCCACTAGGCTGTTGCCTCTGTATCTGACGTTGAGCCTGAAGTTGCTGTAAGTTGGTTGGGTTATTAGGTGACTGTGAAGTGGAAGAGACAAGGACAAGCCAGGACTAATGAAGGTAAGCTGGAACTCCTTTCTGTCTCTCACCACCACCAATGCTGATGGTGCAGAAGGCCTGTAGAAGAAGTAAGCAAACTTCATCAAAGAGCCACATGAACCTTTCACCCCAACTCAGAGAAGCTGGAGGAGGGGAATCAGTGGAAGCTCCAGGACTTGCCTGCCTCCGTGCTGCCCTGTTCTGGTAAGGGAAGTTAGCAGGCTGGGGCATGTACAAGCTGCCCCAGAGCCTGACATCTTATCCCCACCTTTAAGAAGAAGAATATCTATCACTTCTCTATTTGCCCAATCATGTACAAAGTTCTCTTGTGGCCTAACTGGAAAGCATTGCTGGACAGGAAAAATTTTCTATGATTCAAGACTCTTTTGGCTGGTCTAAGAATTAAACTGACATGAGGTAGATTAGCAAGAGGACATCAAATTTAATTACACAAGTCTTTCATAGCATGAGGCCCATGGAAGTCAGGCAACTGAGGCTTTTAGGCCAATGGAACTAAAGAGAAGTGGGTAGGTGCCTGGGACTTCTAAGAGAAGGGAAACAATTCACAGGAAGTTTTGGTAAACTAATGTCTGTTGGGCCATACAGAAACGATGGGACATAGGGAGGAATTTTAACAGATTTTGCAAGGTCTCTCTCTCCCTGTTCATATCACGCTGCAGTTATCTGTGATGATAGCTCTCTTTCTGGAATAAGTCCTTTATCTAGATTCATTGTTAAGGGAAAGATCAAAGGTCCTTCCTGAGTCTTATGTTTCTTAAAAATAATCAGCCTAATATAATCTACATACCAAAGAAAGACATTTTGAAGTGCATTTTGTTCCCCCACACCATACAAGGGATAAAATTATGGGAAACGGTCCCAGCTCTTCTAAGTTGATGCAATAAAAGGCATCCCAAGCAATGTGTATCAAAAACCTTGAAAACATTTATTTCCATTGATCATATGATAAGCTATTGAAGCTATAGAAACCCAATCTAGACAAATTAACAAAACGAAACCTGATTGTTTTAAAGAGGTTTCTGAGGACTTCCATCTATCTGACATTTTTTTTTTTAACATTTTATTTATTTATTGGTCATAGAGAGAGCAAGCATAGAGAGAGCAAGCGCGAGCGAGCACAGGCAGACAGAGTGGCAGGCAGAGTCAGAGGGAGAAGCAGGCTCCCTGCGGAGCAAGGAGCCTGATGTGGGACTCGATCCCATGACGCTGGGATCATGACCTGAGCTGAAGGCAGCTGCTTAACCAACTGAGCCACCCAAGCGTCCCTCTATCTGACATTTTGACTAACAAAGTTGAAGGAGAATGGGGTATAAAACAAAAAGGAGCTGTCTTCTGCTTTTTAAGTTTTAACAAGTTGAACGTCTATCTTCATATTACTTCTCTCCCTATTGTAATTAAGTAATAATCCATTTTCTGTGTAGCAGTGAATTTTTCCTTATACTTAGACCAGAACTTATAGAACAAGTAATCAGGTTTTTTCAAGCATGACATTTTAAAGGCTTTCCTCTAGCAAGTCATTCCAAGTCACATAGGAAAATTCTCTTGACAGTAGCTATGTTGACTTGATTCCAAGACTTAAAGAGGCCTTATATAAGATAATTTTTCTTCTTCTCTATACACTTGTCTAAATCACTAACAAGTTTCTCTGGGCAGAGAGAAGTTCGTATAGGTATGTGTGTTTGTGAATATGTATATCTGTGTGTGATGCAAATTTTATTTTATTTTTATTTTCTTAAAATATTTTATTTATTTATTTGAGAGAGAGCACAAGCAGGGGGACGGGTAGAGGGAGAAGCAGACTCCCTGCTGAGCAAGGAACCTCATGCAGGGCTCCATGGTAGTACCCCAGAATCATGAACTGAGCTGAAGGCAGATGCTTAACCCACTGAGTCACCCAGGCACCCCTTGTGTGATGTACAGTTTTAAAAATGAGATTCTTTTACTCTCAAATCTTGAAAAAATTTGTAAAAGTCTTCTCTTACTTCTCTTCTTCCCTACACCTCTCTGTTTTTTAGTTCTAGCAAATATCAGGTGTAATTCAATAGTATTCATCATGAATACACCAAAATGAGAAGTTTGTCTTTGAGTTTGTCTCAGTAACTATTAAGACAGTGTTCTGGAATGGTTCCACTGATTAAAATGTTTGGCTCTCAGTATTTCTTAGGATTTCTAATGTATGCTTGTTTTTGTTTTTTGTTTGTTTGTTTTGTTTTGTTTTGTTTTTGTTTTTCCCCCTAGTCTGTGTAGGACCAACTAAATAAAGTGTTTCTTTTGCTGAGGATTTTTTTTTGTTTTTGTTTTTTTGTTTTGTTGTTGTTGTTGTTTTAAAAGATTTTATTTAATTGGAGAGAGAGGGAGGGAGAGAGCAGGGGAAGGGCAGAAGAAGAGGCAAGAGAAAATCTGAAGCAGATTTGTGCTGAATATGGAGCCCAATGTAGGGCATGATGTCACCACCACGAGATCTTGCCCTGACCTGAAACCAAGAGCCAGACGCTTAATGCACTAAGTCACCAGGTGCCCCTAGGGTGGTTTTGCTTATGTAGGAAACTGTAGAGGTCATTTACGTTTCTTGTCCATCTTAACCTAGTGGCAGGGAATTTTTATAATCAACATTTCAGAAATTATGGCAATAGTGTAATATGTTCCTGTGGCAAGGACTTGAGTCATTCTTCCAAAAGATATCAGAGAGTGGGGCTGGGTGTTTTCAGGAGCTCTGAGACCATCACACAGTCATCATAATAGGGCCTCTGGACAAGGTTGGTATTGGTTTGAGCTCTAGATGGTGATATATTGACATGAAGAACAGGAAAAAGATTGATCATTTCCTTGTATATCTTTTCTCAGGAGGTTTGGAAAGGGGAAAATTAGTTTCAAATAATATACATTGTAAATCTCCTAAGGTTTTGCCCGTGGAATGTTTTCCTCTCCTTAGAGCTTTAAGATATGCTTTAATACATAGTCACCTTATGCCAGAACTCTAGATTTTGTTATATTTGCCCAGCAAGTGGTCTTTGAACCTATTGTCATGATATAGAATATTCCAGAGATTTGTGCAAAACTGGGAATTAATTTTATTAAATCTACCTAGTACATAAATTTAAGACCTCAAAATGACTACAGTTATTACAAACAATTAAGATATGATAGAGAATATAATGCAAACATGTGAACATTTTATAAACATTTATCTCACAGCCATGACTTAGCTTACTGAGTGTTGAGTGATCTGGCTGTTTTCTTCAGATAAATCAACTTTCCTGATAATATTATTTTATTTTAGTAGAAAGAATCATGTTCATTCTTTAAAAGTGTCTTTGATCTCATTCACCTACTCAGCTCTAAAAATTAGGCAATAGTAATATGTTATTATTAGATATATATATCTTAGTAATATTTATATAACATGTGCAATGTATGTAATATATACATATGTGCATGTCTGTTTGTTTTCAGTGCCTACCGAATTGCCTAGGAGACAATCAGTAATTGACCAAACAAATTAAACATTCTCTATAACCATCACAAAACTCTGAACATAAGTTTGTCAGTTGTGCAGATATTTCACACCAGAGTGCTTATTGTTTTGAACTCCCATAACTATATTGTATTCTAAAGAAATTTTAGATTTTAAGGAATGGACATTGCATTATAGATCTCATTTATTGATATTCTAGTTATAACCTTAAATGGGAAATTGGTCTGAATATTTTAAAATAAAAAGCAACTTAATATAGACTGCATATTTCCATTTATAAGTGGAAATATATACATATAAATTATATATATACACATATATATGAATGAAAATAATTTTCATTGGTAAATTTGCAAATGATTTTCTTCTTCATACATTTCTACATTTCCTAAAGTTTCAAAAGTTGTTGTGTTTTACTTTATAATTAGTTTGCTAATAAAACCAAATGTGAGACAACTAGAAAATAAAAAGTAGGTGGGAAGTGAGTTTTGAATTCTATTAAAGAATGGATATAAACAAAGCCAGCCTGAGCTGAAGTAGTTTCAGTGACATGAAGTTGTATCTGTAATGATTAGTATTTAAATCAATAATTGGAAATTTGGGCTCTACAAAGAAACTTATTTCTTTAATACCAGGACCTCAATACTATGGTTGAAAACTGGTTTTCTAAAAGACAAATATTGAGATCTGAAACAGCATCTATAGCATACCATTGGGAATTTTCCTCTGAAATTTTACAATAATAACAAAAATTCAACTTTTGGAATTTGGCTTTATTAACGTATTTAGTACTATCCCATATATTTTCATTATTTTATTTCAAAGCTCTCTATTGTCAGAGTACTTTGAACTTTGTTTAATTAATAAATCAATTTATTTACAAATAGTTCATCAAATAAATGCCTTACAAATGTAAGTATAATCGGATTTCTAAATTGCCAACTTAGCCTACAGAGCCTTCACCTTGGACATCAGCATTTTATAGGATTACTTTCAGCTTTTTATTAAGGAACACAAAAATTGCTGAATCTAGCTGACAGGTTTCCTTATTTGGACTAAAATTTTTGAAAATTTTCCAGTATAACATGGTAGATTGCTTTTTAGTTGTGCTTTTTGCTTTAGCTTAGAGAAATGAAGAAATTTAAAGAAAGAGAAGACATATCTACACTAGAAGTAATCAGTGGATCAAAATCTAGGTTTGGATAAATTTTCTTTTTGAGTATTTTTTCTGATACCTTCTTCAATGTGAAAATGAAATTACCTGAAGGCAGTTTCCATTTTTTGCTTAAAAAACTATTACATAGTAGTTTGTAGATTTCATATTTGCTTTTCCTAATTAATATCAAGAAAAATATACTTAATATTTTATGAGAGTGGTACGATATGTCAATAGTATATCTAATGATCAATTTTTTTATCCAGCTCAAATTCTTCCTTTAATCATTATTCTGAAAAATCAAGCAAGAGTTAACTAATTATTATTAAATGTAAGATTAATTTCATAGATTGAGAAAAATTTATTCAGCTTGGAGTTTTATTATTTGTAGTATTTTAAAAGGTAAGGTTTTTTCAGGGTCTCATTACTTTTCCTTGAGTTTCTTATAATAAAGTTTTCAAAGTAGCAAAGAATTTAAGCAACATAAAAATAAATCAAAGGCATCGTTCAGCAGTTTGCAGTTCCCATTTATTGATACCTTTCTCTCTCTTTTTAAATAATGGTGTAAACCTAACTTAGTGTTATTGATGAAGATAGGGTTAAGGACGGCATATAATATAAAAAATAACAAAGTAGCATGCACTTACTCCAAATTCATTTCCCAAAGTCAAAGACAAAAAATATGGCCAGAATAGAGATTTAAGTGCTGCATAAATGTAACATAAACTTTCTTTTTTGATTATCTAATGTGTATTATCCCTGCTTCTCAAAATGTGTCCGGGAGTATTACCGACAGCATTAGCATCACCTGGGAACTTGTTAGAAATTCAGAATCTCAGACCCCACTCCAGACCTACTGAATCATACCCTGCATTTCAACAAGACCCTCAAGTGATTTGATGCATATTCAAGAGCACTGCTCTAGAACACCTGTTTTGTTTTGGGTTTTTTTTTTTTTTTTTCCATTTTACACTAATATCCTGGGAACAAGGAAAAGGTGCCTATTTGGAATCTAGAGTCATTCTGGCCTAAGTAACTACTTTATCACATAATATCCAAATGACGTATCATTTAACTAAGTTGAGTCTCCTTCAAAAAAATGCATTGATAACAATATCCATTACAAAACATTGTTATGAGCCTCGTCTAATTACAAAAATGCATTTTGCATGTTAAGACTATAGATGTATTAGTATAATTTAAAATTCAGATTTGTCTTATTAAGTTAGATATTACACTGTCAAATTATTTCCAAGGTTTAGAGTAGACCACGTGCAAATTTCTGGTAGCAAATCTTGTAGGTGGTACAGCATCAATACACTTCTAAAGCTTGAGGAACAAATGTTATGTTTTCAAAATCAAATATTGGTCAGACAAAAAGTCATTGAGTGCTTCATTGAAGGCAAGGATTCCCAGAAAGGCTACCCTTGATCACAGAAAATTCTATCTCAGAAAATGTACTCTCTTAGGGAAAACATGGAGATCTCGGAGAGATGTTTATAAAGCCATTGGAGGAAATGGGATTATCCAGCTGAAGAGTCTAATCATTTTAATCAACTATAGTATCAAAGGAATGACACTGTCCCAACAGAAATTCTGCATATCCATTTAAAAGTGCTAATATTAACAATAATAACAGCTTACCTATTTATTGGCCCAGCAGAAAAAATACCTTGTCTTTGAGTTTTTTCTTGCAATGAAGTCATACCCACTTAATTTTCATTGATTATTTTTTGCATTAAAAATGAATGGTATTTCCTAAACCTGACATGGTAAAAATCATTGCTTAAACTACCATCAAGGAGATGTCGTAAGAGATTTTAAAAATTACTGGTATTTGTTTGAATGTTTTGTTTTTGTTTTTTTTCAAGTAAGAGAAGTGGTTACCAGGGTATCTAGTAACTAGATATTTTTCCGATAAAGGATTGTGTATTGATAAAATCCCTTCGTGAATGCTGTCTACTCTCTCTTTATAAAAGGGTCAATTTTCAGGTTTATAGGAGTGTTTTCATACTTCATACCTAAAATTACCTAAAAATACTTCATACCTAAAATTCTAGGAAAGTGAGAGATGAGGCATTATAATTTACCAAGAACTCACTCTTAATAGAAAGATGTGAATCAATATATTTACCCATTTAAATGTTTCTAGTTCTGCTAACTTAATTCAGAGAAAAACAATCATCTGGTTTATTTTTAATTTCTCTTAAAAGATCATGCAAATACATTCTTAGGGCTATTATTTTTCCTTAGAGAATACATATTCTTCTGATCTGTTCCTCTAGATATAATCTTAAAATAAGTTTTTTGGTGATAGCTGCACTGGTCACCTACAAGTGTGTTCTCTCTGCTTCTTGGTGAATAAAATTCGTGTATGATATTCCTATATTTAAAAAAAAAAAAAAAAAAGAGGAGCACTCCAAGTCTGTAGCAATATATTATCTTTCACCAAACAAAATATAAGATCAAGGCTAAATAGCTACTAATTAAACTTAACAGTTATCATTATCATTATCATTAAATTTCCCATTTTAAAGTATCTTATCCCTCTTAATTTCTGTCCCTCTATCTCTGCCCAAATGCAGAAAGAACTGGAGTTTACATTAGATTTTTATTTTTAAAGGTTGTATTTATTTGAGAGAGACATAGCAGGAGAGGGAACACAAGCAGGGGGAGTGGGACAGGGAGAAGCAGGCTTCCCGCCAAGCAGGGACCCCCATGTGTGGCTCAATCCCAGGATCCCAGGAGCATGACCTGAGCCTAAGGCAGATGCTTAACGATTGAGCCACCCAGGCACCCCTTTACATTAGTTTTTAAGTGAATAGCTAAAATGCTCATTTTAAAGCAATAGATTGCTTAGGAGTGAAAGCAACACTTTTGATAGCTTTCACAAGATTGTGAATTAGGTAGTTTGTTTTTGTTATTTGATAGAATCCTCACCCTATTCATGGTTACTTCCATTATTGAACACTTCTTCACATCATAATGGTTTTTCCCAGGCCACCACCTTAAGGAGCACATACCAAAATTTTTCTGCAAATGCCCACCAGGGGAATCCCTTCCCGTGGTATAGCACTTGGATTTCTTTATCTTTCCCAAGACTAATTGTGTCTATTTCTCAGTCCTCTAAAGTGTACCATTTTGTACTGAGTCTGTTGGGTGAAATTTGAGATACTAACCCAAGTGAGAACAGTGTGCTGATTGATGTGTTTGTTGCCATCTTCCCTCATTTCAAATATATATGTGCTCTTTAACTATTTTCTGAAGATTTTAACCTGAAGTGCATTCCTCAAAATGGGGATCACAAGTATAGTACACTGTAGTAGTTATAGTAGTAAAATTATAGAGTAATGTTTGATGGTCAAAACTGATTTGGCATTTCTTTAATGAAAGCTCAATGGTAGACACAAATGAATAAGCTTGACTTGAGTATTTATTCTAAAATCATTGTTTATTCTAGATTTGACAGATCGGCCTAGGACCATGGAGAAATTCTTACTTTATTTTTGAAATAGTACAATTTGAGTGTTAGCTTGTGACCTGACTCAGCCTGTAATGATGTAGTCCAGATATAGTTTATTTTATAACAAACTTCAGCTCTCATTTGCTGTCCCCTCGTTTTCATCACTTTTATTTTACAAGCAGTTAGGATGTGCCAACATGGCATTATTTTATCATGCATAATCTTTTTTATGGGTCTGTCATGCATTAAACCATCTGCAAGATGTTCATATTCATGGTTGTGAAGAGTACTTGCTGGTCCTTCACAAACTGATCAGATATTTAATGGGGTTCTGGTTTGAGCTTATTGGAAACAGTAATGTAATAATCCTCACACAGTTTGGTCAGAACATAAATTTCCCTCACTTCATCTTTTGAGATGAAGGTATTTTGAATTCCTGGGACTTAGTCTGTACCATACTACCATTTCTGTCATTGTATTTAAGATTTCTGTTACATTAATATGCATCTCTAGCTGATAAATCTATCTTCTTGGTTTTCTTGACACATTTATTTCAAAGTTAAAACGTTTAAGAGAGCAAAGTGAATTAATCTTTAGGAAAATTTGGAATGTTTAACTTATGATATTGTGTAATGTTTTTGCAATGATCTTGTGAAAGCCTTCAGAGTCAGCCATTTTATTCAGTGAGTTCTTAATTCGATCTCTCTGCCTACTTGGGTGACAGTGTCAAACATAAATGTTCAGTAAGTAAATATCATCCTACCATTATTCCTTTTACATTATTTAATAAACAAGCAAATAAAATAGTTGCATCTGCTTAAATAAAGATTATGTCTCAGCCTACCTTCCCTCTACTGTTAAGCCCCTTCAAATTTCTCTGAATTGTTCTGATTTGAGGTGAAGTCTATACTCTGATAGTTTCCAACATTCTGTTTTGGCTTGTTTTATCTCATATAATTTTATTTCTCTTGTTTTCAAAACCATGTTAAGCTTCTCTCAGTTTCTCTGATGGCCTGCCTTTATTTCAGGTTCTTTGTAATTCTGTTTTGTTTGTTGTTATTGTTGACTGCTGTTGACCCCGCTGTTGACTCTGCTTTTGTGATTCAACCTTTCACTCCATCTCCTCCGTAATCTTCATATTCCAGCTTAAATATTTTTTGCCTCAGAGAGCTTTGTCTCTGCTTCTACAGATTGCATTACCATTTTCTGATATACACCTTTGTTAACAGTTGTTTTTTCTGTGGAGCAGTTATTGTAATTAATCGATTGCTTAATGATTATTAGTGAAAACTCCATCAGTTAACTAAAGGTGCATGGGTGTGATGAAGTCCCAGAACCTAAGTCAGGTTCGGTGGGGTGAGGAGGTTCAGAGCCGACGACTAAAGAAAGAATTCTTAAGACGTCGTTGGTGCAAAATGGTGGTTTATTAAAGCACGGGGACAGGACCCGTGGGCAGGAAGAGCTGCTGCCCCGGGTTGTGAGGGTGGGCATGTTATATACCCCACGGTTGGGGAGAGGTGGTGAAGGAATGGGAGATTTTGACAGAGTTCTCACATGCTAGGGAGGGCCTACAAGGTGCCAGGGGGAGTCTTTGCCCTTATGGCTTGATCAATGTCGTCCTTAGGTCAGGCATTAACATCAAGATAATTGGGAGATTCTTGGTGGGGCATTATGATCCTGCTGTCATTTACATTCCGTTCTACCTCAGTCTCCTCCAGTTTATGGTGGGAGGGGGACATTAGGGCTTCAGGAACCAAGAGTTATTTGCCTCTGGAAATGTGTGCTATTGATAAGGTAACCTCCCTGTTTAGGTCTCTAGGACATCTTGTAGGGCAAGGGAGATTCCTGTTCTGCAGGATTACGATCCCTGCAAGTTAACTATTTATCGTTTTATGGCGATCAGGGGTGCCTGAGGAATGCTACACATATGGAGGGGAGCGGGTGAAGAGGGGGTGCAAGGCGCCAGCTTTTGCTTTGTCCTCAGCCAGCCTCCTGCTCCCTCATCAGGTGCTAAGGTCTTCTGTCTTGTATTCCACCTAATGTTTAAATTGTAGCCAATACTCTTTATGTATTTGCTGAGTGAATAGACAGATGGAAGAACCTTCAAATAGATGTTCTAAATAGCAGTTTCTAAGAAGTCGTAAAGAAATATATAATTTGTATTGTAACAATATTATTAAAGTAGAGGATCTCTGTGGGTTTAGGGTTGAATACCTTGGGTGATAGTAACCTGAGTTTCTGTGCTAATAAAAAAAATGTTACAATATTAAAAGATCCATGGGTTTCTGCATAAGTTGTCTACCAAGCACATGGCAATCCAGTCGCCTAAAAAAAAATTGTTTTAACTTTTAAAGGGGAAACACAGCCAAGCTTTGCTAAATTCTTCATCCTTATATTAATAAGGCTTAGTGTGATGAAGAGAGAGGATTTTCAAGCTTATGTAGTCAGCTGTTTTTTCCTCAGCTGTAGGCGTTGCTGACTTAAGCAAGTCTGAGACATTATTTATCAATATTAAGTACAGAACTATTCAATTGCTAGTTCTTTATAATGCAATGTACATGTGTAACTGGAACCATTATTTATAATTGAAGCTGATTTTTTTAGACATCCCATGCTAAATAGCTACATTGAGATGTAAATTATTCTGTAAAAAGTCAAGAGTTTAGAACATAAAGCAGAAATCCATACTATGTAAAGATTTTAGCATCTCAATTGACAAGCTACTTACTGATCCACTAAAATGTCAGATAATGCATTTAGGCATTTTTATTACAATTTCCAAGGGAAATGACATTTGGTGGCTAGAAATAATTCCCTGGAAAATATATCTTTTAGGTTAGCACTGATTGAACTGATTAGGTTGATAATACTGTGAATTAAATTATAGGAGGAAGGAAAAAATGTCACTGCCAAATATTTCATCTAGAATCCCTATCTTCATATTGTTTGTGATGGTTCTGAGTTTTTGAGCGTTTTTAGCTCTCTGCATCATGATCTCTCTGTAAGTATCATTTATTGTTACAAAATAGTTATTGCTATAGTAAAAATATTACCTAACAAATTGTAGACGAGTGGGTATACTTCTCACTCAATGTATATATAAATACTTCTTCAAAAAGAAAAAAAACTTTAGTGGTGAAAACTGATTTTATGTTAAGTGTGACTTTCTTTTAAAAAAAATAATTGAAAGAAAGAAGATTATTTGTCACAGTTCTTCAACTTGTTTCTTCTTGCAAAAGGTAAAATCCAGAAATATTCCAAATTAATTTGATAATTGAGCTTATAAATTATATTGAGTTTCTAGAGCACACCCACAAAAGCTGCCATCCACCTAGAGTAGATAGTGCCTCATATATATTATACATTTTCAGGTGTGCTTATTAGTTATGTGAATTTCAAATGCAAAATCTATAGTAGTAACAGACAATAGTTTCATACAGTCTGTATGAAATGATCACTAATCCATCCACAAAGGAGAAGGCTAAGTGCAATTGTTTGCAAGCTTGAAGACACAGAATCAGAAGGTAATTACAATTTTGGAGACGGATTAATAATGCAGTACAGCTTAGGTAGGCACTGTCTCGTGCCTATTCTTTTGAATCATCTCACAGTAGCTCATGCTGGTAGCTTGCCAACAGACACAATGTGGCTTGGCACCTTTATTTCTATTTTTTCTATAATGAATGATATCTTAAAAGTTGATCATATGATTCTAAAAAAGAAGAAAGAAGAGGAGGACGAAGAGAAGAAGGGGGGGGAGGGAAGCAACATGTTTTTAGCCTGACCAGTAGCTTTCAGAAGTTTTCTTGCTGTGAACTCAGCTCTACTTGCAGATGGATGAGTAGAATCACCAGGACAGGCAGGTATTGCTAAACGCCTGCCAAGTATACATTCTTTCCTGCTTTAGAATTTTATTTTGGAGAGGCAGCATTGTACCCAGTTAAAAATACCCCCCCCCCCAATATTTTCATGCAGCTAGCTGTGGTCCTGGTACCAGTTCTAGCTTACCAGACTTGAGAGGGCAAATACTGAGTAGGGCTTCTGGGAAAGCTATTGATTTACTGACTAAAAGGGACTGACGAGGCTGTCAGGAACTGTTTGTTCGTGGTTATGCCCCCATCTCTCACTTCCTTACATCCCAGATCATCCATGAGGTAGAGTAGTTGCATTGTGGTCTTAAGGATGAAAGCTACAAGTTAATGATACTCAAGCAAGATGCTTGATCTAGCTCAGATCTCTGGCGATTTTCTGAGCAAATTCTGATTATATATTCTGACTGCGTGTTATGTGAGAAAATTAGCCTTTTTTATTATTATACCGCTGTGGTGACTTAACAAAATGCAGCCGCTTTAAATCCTCATGGATGCAGACATGAAAAATGGAAGAACCACAAGTATGCTATCATTTTGCAAAGGTCATCACTTATAAACAGACATCTATTCTGTCAAATGATAGAACAAACTTTGCAAGTTTGATTTAGTTCACTTGGGGAAAATCAGTAGCAACTAAATGGGTCCTAGACATGTGAAATTACTAATGGGATAAGGTTTAGATAAAAGAGTGCATCAAAGAAGGCATTTTTATGCTATGACTCAAATGCCACATCTATACTGAAAAATTAGAAGAAGGAAGTTGGAATTTAGAATAAATTAGCTGCAGAATAATAAAAATCATCTTTATACATATGTATCATATGCATGAGCCAAAGGTAACTTTTGTCAGTTAAATAGCATAGTCAGAGGTTATGTATTGCCAAGTTAAAGGCCACACTGGGGATTAGCTCCAAAAGGCGATTTTTAAAAAAAAAAATTTGTTTGCTTGTTTTGCCTTTTTTTGTCTGTTACTTTAAACTTTATGTGAATAAGATGCCTGATTTAAAAGTCAGAAGGTTTTATACAAAAATCCAGATTTTTAATCTTCTCACAAAATATCAAAAGATATAGCAACAGTAGCCCACTTTCCAGTAAAGTTCAACTGTAGCTAAGCAACTACTGAATGCTATTTTTAGTTTACTGTAATATCTTATATGACCTATTCCTTTAAGCTGTCTTCTGATTCTGGCTCTGGCTCACTAGACTGTTTTACTCATTTTTTTGGCCTATGAAAGAATGTGAAATTAAAATATTTAAATAATATAATCTGCAAAGTTTCATATTATCATTAAAAATAGAGAAGCTTATTTAAATCTAATTTTAAGTGACAGCACAAAAATCTAATTAATTGAATAAATTAGATAATATTGGCAAGAATAATCCCCTCAATTTTTTTTTTTTGTTGTTATTTTTTGCCTGTACTTCACAAAGTGCTATATAGAGTCTAGCTTTTTGTATTAGCATTTGAATACATCTCAAAATGTGAAATTCTGTAGCTGGTCCCAATAGAGATACCCATTGTGTATGGAATCACAATTTACAAAATATTCATTAGCAAACTAAAAGGCGTCTCTTTACAGAAGTTTAGTACATAATAGTATGTGCTTGCTTTATGAATGTGTTCATGTGCTGTTGGTTTTTTGTTTCTTGTTTTTCTAAGTAGTTAGGACTCTTTAAAGAAGCACTTGGAATTAGGTCCAAGATCTTTTTTTTTTTTTTTTTAAGATTTTATTTATTTATCTAAGAGTAAAAGAAAGCATGAGCAGGGGGAGGGGAAGAGGGAGAGGAAGAAGCAGACTCCCCACTGAGTGGGGAGCCCTGACTTGGGACTGGATCCCAGGACCCTGAGATCATGACACAAGCCCAAATCAGACCCTTGTGACTGAGCCACTCTGGTGTCCCTAGGTTCAAGATCTTTAATTAAAATAGTCACCACATTGTGTATTGTTAGCTTCTTACTCACCTGGGAAATTATTTTACTGTGGTTGAATCTGTACTTATCTTGCCAAGATTGAAAATGTTCTAACTGCAGTTTTAAGATGTTTTATACATTTATAATAATGTATTACTAATACTTTGATATGAATTGCTGTTATTAGTGTCTGTGGGAAAACATAAATGTTATGTCAGAAAAAGCACATAAAAAACACCTAACACATGTTGGAAGATCTAAGACAATATAATCTAATCTATTATATTATATACATAATATAATAGATTGAAATACAATGACCCAATAAAACAGAATTTCAACGTAAAACAGTAGTGGGTTTTCTGGAAAAACAAGACCAAATAAAATCTTTCACAATTAAAAAATATAAATATGGGGCGCCTGGGTGGCTCAGTGGGTTAAGCCACTGCCTTCGGCTCAGGTCATGATCTCAGGGTCCTGGGATTGAGTCCCGTATCGGGCTCTCTGCTCAGCGGGGAGCCTGCTTCCTCCTCTCTCTATCTCTCTGCCTACTTGTGATCTCTCTCTGTCAAATAAATAAATAAAACCTTTAAAAAATATATATATAAATATGGACCAAAGATAAAGTCCCCAGTCCTGTTTATCCTTTTCCCATTCATAAAAGTACACAGAATTACTCTCATTCCTTTGTTCTATTTTCCTGTTTATTTTCTGTTATTCATCCAACATTACTTAATCTTTAGTAACATGAATCATAACATGTAACCCACGCATACAAGCATCATTCTGTGTTACATTTCAAATACTAGTGCTACTATCATTGCACTTGTATTTTGTTGAATTCCAAAGTCCTTAGATGTTTATAGTTGAAGACAACATCTTGTTTGCTAAGTTATTGGGAATACTATATTATAATTTTTCTACTTTGTAAAATAATGGTCATCATAGATATTCTCCATGTAGTTCTAAGTTAATCCTTATCTGATGCATTTTTCTCCTATTTTTGGAGTTGTCTTGAGTGAGTTTCCTAATAGTATTTAGTCAGATTTATCTCCAAAAGAAAGATATTAATTTGTACTTGAGATATAATCTCAAAATGAGATTTGCTTTGAAAATCTAAGTTATATTAAAACAGTTAGGGAAGGTGGTTAATAGTGTTCTAAAGTAATTATAAAATGTATATTACCATCTTAAAGTCAAACTCCAAATACCATTCAGCACTCTTTGTGTCTTGAACTGTCTCCTCCTTTCCTATAAATTTCAAAGTGGCTTATCTGTGCTCAAAAGAGATTATGGTGACAGTATCATAAAACTTAGGGAAATCCAAAGACGAAAATATTAAGAAATGGATGCAATGTGAAGTTGCCCTGAGCAAGTATCCGCTCTGTAAATATACTTCTATAACCAGCACAAGCCACCAACTAAGAGCTGCACCATTCTCTGGGGATAGACCAGCTTGAGTGTAAAATTGGGAAAGCCTACAGTTGGAAGGCTAATTCTTCTGTATAGTTCCATGGGGCCTATTGCCCCACTATTCCTGCAGAATAGTAAAGGGCTAATGGAACAAGGGATGTTATTTTTATCCACACAAATTATTTGGATTACCTTGTGGGAAAGTTTAAGGAGAAATTTAATGTCAAACAAATATTATGATAGATTCAAACACTCTAAACCATGCATTAAAAAAGAGTGCAAATACACTTGTGTATTTGTGATCCTGGGTACTAGATTTTGTGAATGTAAAATAAATTCCTCTGTTTCAGATTTAAGTTTAATTTGTATGCATGCTGTACATCAGGCTTCTGAAGTATGGAATCTATGATTGACCTTATTTAAAAAAACAAACAGTCTTGCGTTGAATTTAAAACGCTTAAATGATAAAATTAACACAAACATAATCAAGGCATTCATTTTGGATGTCTCATATAAAAATGAATCATGATTATATATTTTCTTATCATGAAAATGAACTGCATGTGCATACATTTTAATGTCAGCTTGGTATTGGTCTTTTCTTTCCATATGTTTGCAAATCTTTTCTACCCATGTTACCTCTTGCATTGTTCCCAGATGCATTTAAATGGAAAAGGGGGGGCGCCTGAGTGGCTCAGTCAGTTAAGTGTCCTACTTGATTTCTGTTCAGGTCATCATCTCAGGTTTACGAGATCTAATCCTGCAATGGGTTCCATGCACAGTAGGGAGTCTGCTTGGGATTCTCTCTCTCCCTCTGTACCCCTTCCCACCAGAGCTTGCTCTCTCTCTCTCTCTCTTTCTCACTCTCTACTATAAATAAATAGATAGATAGATAGATAGATAGATAGATAAATGGTAAGAGAGAAGAGTTAGGCTCTACGGGTTTGCTTAAAGTTTCTCAGAGTCCAGGAGAAATTTATGACCAGAGCCACAAATACCCGTGAAAATCTGTAAATTTGAAAGGGTTGGTAAGATATTGAACTGTGTGGTTTTGCGTAAAGAGAGATGAGTTGGAATTCAGTACACATATTCTAAACTTGCCTTAACCATTTACTTAAAATATTCTCTCAATCATGGATGGTGTCGTGGATATTGAGAAGTGTTGATCACAGTTGTTATCTTGAAATTCTTCTCCCCTGGAGTAGGGGGAGGAGTAGGAATACATCCATCACTGTGTACTGATGGCTCTTTTCCTACCTACCTCTCTCTTTCTCTAATCTATCTCTAAGTTCTCACTGTCATTATGCAAATTATTACCAAGTGTATATGTGTATGTGTGTGTGTGTGTGTATATATATATATAAATTTATTGTATAATATGATTAATTTATTTTAGCATCAAATTCTTTTCAAAATTTCAGAAATGCATTTTTTAAAGATTTTATTTATTTATTTTGAGAGAAAGAGAAAGTAAGAGAGAGCATGAGGGTGGATGGGTCAGAGGGAGAAACAGGCTCCCTGCTTAGCAGGGCTCAGTGGGGCTCAATCCAGGGAATTCAAATCATGACCTGAGCCAAAAGTAGATATTTAACCAACTGAGCCACCCAGGTGCCCAGAAGTGCATTTTTATTTTTATTTTTTTAAGGATTTATTTATTTTAAAGCAAGAGATATTGAGAGAGAGAGAGAGAGAGAGAGAGAGAGCGAGCAAGCGCAAGCACGAACAGGGCTAGAGGCAAAGGGAGAGGGAGAGATGGAGAATTCTCAAACAGATTCCCCACTGAGCACTCAGACAGATGTGGAGCTTGACCCCATAACCCTGTGATCATTATCTGAGCTGAAGTCAAGAGTTGGATGCTTAGCTGACTGACCCATCCTGGCTCTCCTAGAAATGCATTTTTAATTGCCTCCCAGTCCCCCCAATAGAACATGACAACCTCGAGTCAAAGCTTCTATGTCAAAAACTAGTCATCATCTATCTCCCTGTCCAACAGTCCCTAATTCTTTCTTGTTTACTTGCTCCTGCTGTATTCCTGCTCACCAAACTCAAAATAAAATCTTTTTATCTATACTTTCAATCTCACCCTCCACATCTAGTAAGGTGACAATTCCTATTGATTCAGTTTTTAAAACCTTTGGAAATTTTGCTCTTTTTATTCCAATGTTATCCTTGTTGAGGACTCCTTTTCCTGTACTATTGTAATAATTCTTTATCTGGTGTTTACATTTATAATGCCATTTCCTGTACAAATATACATTATACATTGAATATATTAATATCTCTATGAAATAATTATG
Organism: Mustela lutreola; assembly: GCF_030435805.1. NCBI lineage: Eukaryota > Metazoa > Chordata > Mammalia > Carnivora > Mustelidae > Mustela > Mustela lutreola. Next base: position 58,188,503 of record NC_081301.1, read on the forward strand.
ATTATGACTCTCCCCTGTCCCATAACATTCTGAATTTCCCCATTATCTCAAGATTAAAATGCAGATTTTTAGCATAATGCCAAACTTCCTTGCAACTTTATCTCTCACATAAAGCTTCTCTCTCCACCACTTTGTCTTCATCTCCTTTTATCAAATATCCACAGATCAAAGACCACCACCTCCATGACGTTGGACAGAAAGCCACTGCAGTGAGAAACCATCTATCTGTCTGATCTGAACCACCAGATTTTGCCTATATCTTTCTTACAGCATACACCTTAATGGCCCTTGCATAATTTATAAGTCTCTCTCTGCGTAAAAAGAGAAATTATTATGGAAGTCCTCCAATGGGAGGTTGTCAGTTTAGCTGAATTTTGAATGGTGAGTGGAATTCAATACAGAGAGACAATTGGTGAAAACAGATTGGAAACAGAGCAATACTTACAAATGCATCAGAGTGGCATGTCCTGAGGACCAGGACTAGATTTAAATAGTTTAAGTATTGGATATGGTGGGAGGATTGTGCAGGATTCTAACCTACTAGTTACACAGAGAGGGCTTTGTATCTCTTGATAAGAAATGTCAAATGAGGCTGGTTAAGAGATATTTGAAAGATTTTAAATTTTGAAATTCCATGATCAATGGATCAATGGTTGTATTTTGGAATAGCCATCAACAGTTGTATTTTTGAACACCCATAGTAATGGCTGTGTAAAGTGAATGTGAAAAAAATAGGAATTTAGGTTTATTTTAGGAATTTAGGTTTATTTTTGTAATTAGGTATCACCCTTCTTCCCAGTTTCTCCACGTGTTGTACATTTCCATTTCCAGGTTGTCATTCTCTCTAGTCTTCAAATCTCTAAATATTAACTAAGAATAGTTCCTGGGAGATACGATCTAGGTTAGCCCTGTAAAGCTGTGTGTAAGCATCAGCATGTTTTCATGTTCTGTATTGCTTAATGATAGATCTACCCTTAACTTAGCTTCAGAAGAAACTTCAAAATCTTGTCCCAGGCTTCAGTCCAGAAAGGTTTCGTCTATGGATATTGCAAACTGTATAACCTATATAGGAGACAGTGAGAATGTGAGCACATGTATCCAGTTATTTTTAACAGTCATGACATGGTTGTTTACCTTCAACTCCACGTGTCACTCAAGACCAGTGATGGACTAAAAGATGGGTCTATTTTTAGTATATATATCTTTATAGTTACCTACAATGTTTTTATTTTTATACAAAAAGCCATACAGATGACAAGAAATTCTATATTTCATAAAATTACATTCTCAACCTCTCACATTTGCTCCTGAACTTTATCGTAGAGACCACCAAATTCCTTTTCCTAAGGTCAGTGGAATTGCACCGTTGAATCCCAACCTTAGACGGTTTTCTTGGTTATTTCTACTTTAATTTCATTTTTATTGTCTTGCTCTGACCTTTTTCCATTTATATTTTTGTCATGCTTTTTATATAAAGCACATATGTTTTAGAGAAAATATATAGGTATATACTAGTATAAGAAGATACTAACTAGATACACAAATGTAGAAAATAAGAATGCTATCAGCCATTCTGGGCTGTATCAGGTAAAATATGTAGACAAGTTTTTTTTTAAAGCATTAGTTTATAAATTGCAAAACTTCTAACACCAAGTTGTTATAAAATACCTGGTTAGAGTTTTTCTCTTGAAAATCCATTTCTAATCCAACAAAACCAGAAGGCAGCTATATATTCTACTTCATAATAGTTATAATCAATACCTCTGTATTCTTGCAATGCTAAAATGCTATTTTAATTGTACATGTGCTTACTTTATCAAGAATGGAATCAATCTTTTAAGAAATCAATATTTACAAAATAGCCTCAAATGGATGAGGAAGAGTGAATGACCCAAACATGCAGGGAAAAAAAAAAATGACTTTGCTTTTTTATACCAATGTTAGCACAGGAGTATGTAATGAAAAATCAATTATAACATAAAATCTCATAAAGGCATTCAAGTGTTCCCTCATCAAATGACGGTATAAAAACAAGTCTGACTGCACTAGTCTCCAGTTATTTTTATTTCCTTTGAGTAAGAACAGCTGTCAGAGGTATATAATAACAATGTACTAAATGAAGTTTTCTTATTGGTCACTGTGTGAGATATCCAAGTTAGCAAATTCCAGAACCAGATGTGTCTGTGGATGTGGGAGGTAGGAAGAGAGGAAAAAAAGAAAGGTGCTAAATAAAAGTCTGTGACATCTCTCCCAGTGGCCTTTCCCGACAAAAGCTTTTTATTGTATCAGCATTACTGTGAGTAGTTTACAGGAAGGACAGGGAAACCCATTATGGTTAGCCTAGTTCCTATTATACTATAAACTGACCCTGTAATGTTGTCTGAAGTGGATTCTGATTATATAAAGAACAATACAATGCAACTAATATTGGTCTGTGTGTGTGTGTAATAGATGCAAGTTCTATACAGATATAAATGAATGGAAACCCTACTTCAGAGATAATGGAGTGCATAATTTTTCCAGTAGTTGCACAATAATGGTTGTAGTTGTGTTTAAAGAAGTTATAGCTCAAGGAGTAGATTGCAGTAAAAATATCTGATATATTTATGCATATTTCTGTATCTTTTTTAGTTAAGGTGGTATTGTGTTTTCTTTTTCATGTGATCCCTACAAGAAGTCAGTATCTACCACACAATAGGCATTCAATAAGTAGTTGACAAATAAACAAATGGATGAAGGACGGAATGAGTAGTCAAATAACCCAAAGAGATAGTCAATGTAATTGTAATTATCTTGATTTTGAAGATAAGAAAAGTGAGTTCAGAACAAGATGAGGATTTTATGAAGGTTATGTGGCAAAATGAGTAGCAAGGCCAAAAATAATGTTTAGGTCTCCATTCCTACAGCATATTGCATTTGTGTTTAGATTTTCACCAATTTGTATAACTTCCATTTATCATTCAGGTGCACATAATTTTGATCTTCTTTAGTTTTTTCATAATCAGTATGGAAATTGGCCTTGAGGTTGAAAGAAGACACTGTGAAAGCTAAGTATTTTCCCTCCAAGTTTAGAATATTAAGAAGGGAAACGTCAAGACAGTTTAAGGAAAACCAGCACCTCGCAGTAGGGGAGAAGGGGGAAGGCTAAGGGTCGCACACCAAATATGAAATCTAACAACATTATCTACATAAAGCATAAGCAAAGTAAAAGGGGAAAAAATGCTCAGCATAAGTATACCAAATTTGAATATCCAAAATTGGCTCTTGCACCCACTTTTATGGGAAAGGGGCCAAATGGAGTTTGTAGTCAAAAATGGTTCCCATGCTTCTTCTGTGACAAAGAGCAATTTGATAATGTAGGTACAGCAGGAGACTAGGAGCAGCAGCTTGTTCTCAAGGCTATTTTGGAGGCAGGTGTCCTCTGCTTAGAATAACAATGTATTAATGGAAAACCATCTTTGCAATCTTTTGTGTTTAAAAATCACTCAGACTTGTCAAACTTCCAGTCCCTTGTTTGAAGACAATGTTACAAAGTTGTCTGTTCGGAATGAATAAATACTCTAAAGGCTTATTGACAAATGGAAGACAATGAAACTTCAGCCAAAAGCTTTAGAATCCATTGGGAATTATGGAAACATTTTTCTCCAAACATTGGGGAAAGATCCAAACCTCCATTATTCCTCTCCTTTTAATACAACCACACTTTCCTGCCTTTTTTAATTCTCAGTGAACATACTATTTCTCTTTTGTTTGCCATAGAACTATTACTTTCCTCAAAATCTTTTTTTCTTAACCTACAATTTGTCTGAATTTTTTTTTTTGATTCTTCAATACACATTTTTAAAGTAGGCATGACTGATAGTGATAATGGTAGACTATACATTTTTTTTCTTTTGCTATGCCTCTGTACTTCTGAAATCATATTTTCTCCTTTTTATTTGTTATTAGGAATTGATATTTCTTTACACATTAGTGAGTATTTTCCTTTGACTGTTTTTTCTCTTAAGTGCTATATACATTTTTTATCATAGATTCTTGAGTTTAACCCTGAAACACAAATGAAGGTTCTAGTGTGAGTTTTATTGATTTATACTATTCTTCCTTGTTTTAAGTCTCTATACAGACCTCTTGTGTATCCAAAAGGAGAAAAATGTGTTAGTGAAACACCATTTAATAATTGTGAAGAAGAATTCCTAGTCTGTGATACTCCAAAGGATCTCTAGTTACTTCAATAAGTATTCAACTCTTGACATAATATATCATTAAATGTTTTATGTCATGCTGCATTTTTTGGAACAAAAGAAAGGTAGCAAATCAATGATATCCAGTGTTAAGGTATTAACACAACTCCAAAAATGTTATCAAATATTACTTTAGCCTGCAAAATTGTACTATTTTTAGTCTAGGTTTCTCCTTTTCATTTAAAAAGCTACTCTGTTTTGGGGTTTCCCTGGGTAACTCAGTAGATTGAGTCTGTCCTTGGTTCAGATTATGATCCCAGGGTCCTGGGAGGAGCCCCATGTGGGGCTCTCTGCTCAGGGGGAAGTCTGCTGCTCTCTCTCCCTCTGCCCCTCCTCCTTGCCTGTGTGCTCCTTCTGTTTCACTTTCTCTCTCTCTCAAATAAATAAACAAAATCTCTAGAAAAATAAAATAAGGTCTATTCCGTGTCCTTTATTTTATGGAGAAAATTAATAGTGGACATATATATAGACATAGATATCAAGACTAAAATATTGACTAAATATCTTAAAAGTACCAAGATTAAAATAATAAAATTTTAGACCCAGCTATTCTTTTAGGATTTGTTCCAATAGTCAGTATTAATGTACTCTCACAAATACGCATTCTTTAAGTATATTTAATGCAACATTGTTTATAATAGCAAAACAATTAGAAACAGTGTATCATCCTTTGACAGAAGCCCGCTTTAATCAATTCTACTACCTTTGTGTAGTGAAACACAATACAGAACTTAAAAAGCATGAAAGAGATTAACTGCTTGCATTTCTTGCTATAAAGTTTTATTATTTTACGACCAAAACTGAGAAGATAGAAAAATTGATAAGTAACAGCACAATTAGAATTAGAATGCTAAGACGAGAAGAGAAGCTGCTGCAGAAGCTGGTCTGCTGAGTTCCTTTAGATATATACATGTATCACAAATTCTACAAGACACTATAGATACTTACAACACTTGAATTCAAATGGAGAGGTAATATTTTTAGACTCTGGATGATGTAAGGGACAAAAGATAAGCTCATAGAAAATTTTTAAGCAATTAAAAATTCCTGTATTTCAATTATTAGTAATTTTTTTGAGAAACAATGTTACAAGTATGTTTAATCTCTAGTTATTAGAAGTTGCTTTATTTTCTACAGATTGGTTCACTTATGTGAAAATCATTATTCTGAGTGATGACAGGAAAATCTATAGGAAAGACTATTTATCCAAGTTACAAACCATATATCAGCATCACAGTGTTTAACTTTCATCAATGGGTTTTATTTTCTTGAGTCTTTTATATGATTCTGTTTATCAGAAAATAAACCAGCTATTGAGAGAGACTATAAGGATGAGATGAAAACGTTTATAATTGTAAATTTAAAATGTTAAGTAGTGTTAAGGTTATAGACACTATACATAACTAGTAGTGCAGTGGCTGGAATATTGTCCCTTCAGTTTATATTATAAAATGAACACATAAGGGCACCTGGATGGCTCAATCAACTAAGTGTCTGACTCTTGATTTTGGCTCAGGTCATGATCTCGCAGTGTGAGACAAGGTGCCATGTGATGCTTATGCTCAGCTCGGTGTCGGCTTGTCTTTCTCCCTCTGTTCCTCGCCCTGCTCACACTCTCTCTCTCTCAAATATATAAATTAATTAAATATTTTTTAAAAGAATAATGAGTTAGATTAGAAATGTACCAATTTTTCCAGGGGAAAGGGAGTGGAGGCTAGACTGTCAATATTTGATAATCAGGTCCTTGACTGTATAGTAACTTTAATGGGAAAAGGTGTCAATTAGGGATAGAGAAAAATTATGGTAGTGAAAACATAAGAAATGTCCACTGAAGCATGTGCTCGCCAACCTATATGCAAATATTGTCTGCTTGAGAGTTTTCTCAGTTCTGGATGTGTCGGTTTTCATCTATCAAAACTAGCTATTATTACCTGTAATGATTCTAGGACTATTGAGTAAACTTCTGATGACTTACCTAACCAGGTCTATAATCCCAGGGTGAGAATACCCTATTCTGAGTAATGTAGGGTCTATTTAGCAGTTATAATATGAAATTTACTTTTTCATGCAAACACCTTAACCTCACTATAAGTCTTAAACACATATTTCTAGGGAGATCTCTTTATTTAATGTCCTTTCCTTTAACAAAATTTAAAGATTGTAATTTCTGGAGATGGTAGGTTGTTTTATTTTTGTTTTTTTTATTCCATAATCACACAGCTATTTTGTGAGATAGCTGAAATTAGCATTCTGGTTCCCTCCCTCCTAGGAAAGTTCTTTTTTCTGTCCATTCTGGGGTCCAAAGCAGACTATTTTCAGATTTCTGGTAATTACAACTCATGAATCAGAAAAATAGGCAATAATCTAAAATATTCTATAGCTAATAGTTTCTCAACAATTATCTATTGTTAATGACTATAATGAAAGGCATTCTACCCAAGTTTTGCAATATTACTATATAAGAATCATTATAATAATAAACTATAAAGTGTTAGAAATAATAAATATTAAAACAGTAAACCATAAAATGATAATGGCCAAGATTTATCAAACATTTGCTATGTATCTTGGCACTCTGTAATGTCATTTATACATTAATTAATTTAATTTCCTTAATATAATGAAGTAGAATCTGTTTAATCCTAAGTTTACAAAAGAAACTAAGCCTTTAGAAAGTTTTATGTACTTTCTAACCAATGAAGAGGACAGAAATGATTGAAATATTTCCTTGCATTTAAGAAACATCTGTTCTATCTTTACAGCTCTAATATGCAAAATTATATAATGCAAGTAAGAAATTAAATATCACAGAAGTAGTAAAAATGCTTTTCAATAACAATAATATAGCACATCATTATAGTTGTTCAATATATGGTATCTCTTTCAGACTATGCTAATATATTTTTTTCATTGTTTTCTTTCTTTGAAAGGGGTATCAAATACATGGGAAATGAGTCTACCTTTGATTTTATCTAAATCTTTAGATTTTATTTATTATTTGATAGCAAAAACTAAATATTGTTTTCTGAAAATTATGGCAATTGACTGAAAAATATAAAGTGGATGAATGCATAGGTGGAGTGCAGAGATGCATTTAAAAAGCCAGGTTGTAAAAATTCTCTATGATCTTAACTGTAATGTATCCCTTTACTGTTATTGAAAATTGAATGTTTGGCTTGGCAAGGAACATATCTTTACTATAACTGGAACCAGTGGAACTCTAATTTGGCAAATAGCCTTCCTTATTGAATAATGGATCCTTTAGAATATATTGCTATTGGAACCTATAATGTGTTCCTAAGTTTAACTTTTCAGGAGAGGTATGCTGATTTCTATTCTAGGGCACAAGCAGTTACTTTTCCTTTCAGAATAAAAATCTATTAAGAATTATCATTCACAGGGCAGTGAGTGGCTCAGTGGGTTAAGCCTCTGCCCTCAGCTCAGGTCATGATGCCGGGGTCCTGGGATCGAGCCCCGCATCCGGCTCCCTGCTCTGCCCGAATCCTGCGTCTCCCTCTCCCACTCCCTTTGTTTTTGTTTCCTCTCTCACTATGTTTCTCTCTGTCAAATAAATAAATAAAGTCTTAAAAAAAACCTTATCTTTCACAAAAATAGCTATTTGATTTAGATAAAAGTATTTTTACGATAGGTTTTTAATGCTTTACTTTTTCTTTTAAATAAAGGAACCCCAAAACTAAAGAGCCGCCTGTTACTTTAGGAAACATCTTTTCTGCCTGGTGTTTTGGATCATTGCATTCATTCATGCTTATGTTCTTTAGTCCTCCTCGCCTTTCTTGGAACTGTGTCATAGGAAATGGAAACTCTACCACTTGAGCTTTTTAATATGAAGGATGCCTTAGAAATGCCAAATTTCCACATTGGAAATGTTTCCAAATCATTGTGGTAAAACCATTACAACCAGAAGTAAATATTCACACAGATATTTATCATACGAACATTCCTATGCTGCTTTCCCTTAGCTCTGATTAAATAGCTGAGATTGAACATCTTGGTTTCACCCTCAGCACACAGCCAATGTTAGCTACACTCCTCCATATGAATCCGATTTGTTGATTGACATATTGATCATTGATTCATTTATTTACTTAATCTGAATTTATTTTGGAGTTTACATTGGCAACTTACATATTGTTAGAGAAACACTGTAGAGGTGGGCCATCTCCAAATTTAAAGCATGAATATGACTCAAGGTCACCCTGGTAACTCACTTTTCCTGTCGGAATGAAATGCTCACTGTAAAGAAGACTAAGCCCAGGTAGAGTATGCTTGCCTGATCCTGTTTTTTTTTGTTGTTAGAATAACAAAGCAATGAAAAGAACATTGTTTACATCTATGCCTCACACACTGAGTATATAAGGGAGTATGTAAAACTAAAGAAAAATCTTTAGGTGCATCTTTCTGGAATTTAGTTTTCTTTACATTACTCAAATATTTAGGGGAAATGATGCTATAGATAGTCCCACAAATTAAAATAATAAGAAGAAATAAAATAATGTTTCTCTTGCAGACTCTCTTGAGTTGGGCCCCAGATATTGCAGAGATTCAAATTCACCACACTTAATTATTAGGAGCCTCTGGGTCAAAAAGTTTGGGTAGCATTGATCTCAGTGGATAAGCATTCTTATCATAATCTAGCTAAAGGAGGATGGGGGAATAGTGCAAGAATAATTAATAGAAATAAAATGGGTAAATTTGGTGCATGAGAGATCAACAACATGTAGGAAGAAAGAAACAATCCAAAAAAGGTCAAACACCACAATATTAATGTTCTTGATACTGCAAAAGCAAAGTAACTGAAGACTCTGCTTGGGTTTTGATATACTAAACTGACTTCTAGAGAGGCTGATCTGCTTCTGTTTCACTACTAGATACCTAGGCTGGGGCCCCTTCCTGTGCTAACAATATTATATTAGTTGAGTAATTTAAAGAATCATGAAGTGATTTTCAAACAGTAAGGAAAAATTGGGGGAAAAATAATATCAGTTTCTCTACAAGTGAAGCAAATTGAGTGTGTACTCACATCATCTGCATAGTGCATGAATTTGTTGTTTTTCTCTTACCTGTGGTCCAAATTCAGTGGAGAAAATCAGTCACGTACTTGTGTATTTATGTTGCCGTGAGGGTCTGTCCTTTATAATCCCAGCCCTTACGAGTCTTAGACTGTAATACTGCAAAGTGTTCTGTTGGTCCACATGAACAATTAGTCTGCACTCTGGCCAAGGAGCTCAGGGGCACAGAACAGTGTCAAGAGAGATGTTAACAATGCCCAAGGATTTCCTAAGCATATTCTGTTTATTAATTTTGGTAATGTAAACATCACAAATCTAAGCTATATATCTCAGGCTTATCTTAGACATACTTATAAAACAACAACAACAACAACAAAAACAAGACCCAAATAATGTGTCTAACCATAACTGAGGGTTGGCATAAGAAATTAAAGTAGATGTAATCCTCTGTCATTACAAAAGATAATTTCCATTATGATCTTCAATGTTCTTTATGTACAGACACTATGTAAAAATATACACATGTTTTTAGATGAATTGAATAGTTTCATATGTCTAGGCGATCCAAACTACCATGTAAGAAATTATCTTTTCTGTTTTGTTTTGCCTGGTAGGATGCTCAGTGCTAAATGTGGTTTCAAATCTTGTAACCTGATCAACAAGTTTAGGGTTATGCTGTTCTTTTTACCTTATTTTTATGTCTTAGCTAGCATATTTTGTTTGCCTCTATCTTGGGTCTTCTTTTATATTGCTTTTATTGTAAATCATCTTATATCCCTCTTGAAAATATATGGATTAAAAATAAATCAACTTAAAATAAGATCAAGGATGCAAGATGATAGAGCATTATATTCAATCAATAAACTTTATTGATCATCTCCTATTTGAAAGGCACTGCAAGAGAATAAGGATATCATGATGAATAAGAGATCATCTCTGACCCTGAAGAAGTATATCCAGTTGTGTTTAGTTGTATTTATAAAACTAAATCCGGTTTTCTATGCCAGCATAACAAATCACCACACCACACATTTCCTGGCTTAAAACAACACAGATTTGTCATCTTACTGTTCTGTAGGTCTGTGTGTCAGCTTTACTAGTTACTTTCCTTGGGTCTCATAAGGCAGATGTCAAGGCATTTGCCTGTCTAGGCTCCCATCTAAAGACTATTGGGGAGAATCGTCTTTCAAGCTCATTCAGGTTGTTGGCAGAATGAAATTCCTTGGGGCTTTAGACCTGGGGCCTTCACTAACTGTTAGCTAATACCCAGAGACTTCTCTTATCACCTAAGGGACATCTGCAGCCTTGCTTGCATAGCTCTCTCATCTCCAAAACAATAAAAGTGCATAAAACCCCTCTTATAGTTCTTACTCTTTGACTTTTCTTTCTGCTTCAGCCAGAGAAAGTTCTGTTTGGGGGCTTATGTGATTGACTGGGCCCATCCAGGTGAGGATAATACAGGACAAGCTTCATATCCTTAAGTCCATAACTTATAATCACTTCTACAAAATCCCTTCTGCCTTTCTCCACATCCTCTCCAGAAAACAGTGTGGAGATTCCTTAAGAAATTAAAAATAGAGCTACTGTATGATCCTAATTGCACTACTGGGTATTTACCTCAAAGATACAGATGTAGTGAACAGAAGGGCCATCTGTACTCCAATGTTCATAGCAGCAATGGCCACGGTCACCAAACTGTGGAAATAACCAAGATGCACTTCAACAGAGGAGTGGATAAGGAAGATGTGGTCCATATACACTATGGAGTATTATGCCTCCATCAGAAAGGATGAATACCCAACTTTTGTAGCAACATGGACGGGACTGGAAGAGATAATGCTGAGTGAAATAAGTCAACCAGAGATAGTCAATTATCAAATGGTTTCACTTATTTGTGGAGAGCATAACAAATAACATGGAGGGCATGGGGAAATGGAGAGGAGAAGGGACTTGGGGGAAATTGGAGGAGGAGATGAACTATGAGAGACTGTGGACTCTGAGAAACAAACTGAGGGTTTTTTTGGGGGGGTGGAGGAATGGGTGAGCCTGGTGGTGCGTATTAAGGAGGGCACGTATTGCATGGAGCACTGGGTATGGTGCATAAACAATGAATCTTGGAACACTGAAAAAATAATATTAATTTTAAAAAAGACCTTGAAAACTGAAAAGAAATGTCCCTTATGCTATGTAAAGTAGCATATTTACAGGACTCGGGAATTAGAGTAGGGATATGATTCTGCCTACTATAAATACTATAAGGGAAAAGAGTGTGATGTAAACAAGTTCTTCAATAAAATAATCTGAATGCTATGTAATCACACAGAAAGGAATAACTATGATTGATCAACACAGGAGAAACTCAGAAGTAAAACTCAGAAAATAAAAACAAATAATCAAAATAGATTAAAGAGGCAATTCAGTTTTACCCACATACAATGTTATTTATCATTAAAAAATGGATGGTTAAATTTCTATTATTCCTGGAAATGATGCAGGGTGACACAAACATTTTCCTGTTTTGTGATAAAACTAAGAGAAAACATCTCTTAGTCAAACTGGTGGAGCTGGGCTAGTTTTCTGGCTCATAACAAATACTTAAGCAACTATTTATTCTCTAACTGATTTCCTTTGTAATTTCTCTGTTGATAAAAATTCATTTCTCAATGAATTTGGAAGTCACTTATAGTTTGGGTGAAAGTATGACCTACATGTTGTCACTCACAATCCTTTATAGCAAAAGAATTAATTTATATCTGTAACTATATAAGTGAAGGGTATTTGAAATATTCAAATATCCAGAATTGCTTAATATTCTGTTTTCAGGGAAAACCAGCTCATGGCTGGTTATATATATATATATAACATTGTTATATATGTTACATTTATATATATTCGTTACATTTATATATGTGTTACATTTATATATATTTATATATATGTTACATTTATATATATTTATATATATGTTACATTTATATATATTTACATATATATGTTACATTTATATATATTTATATATGTTACATTTATATATATTCATATAAAATATTTATATAAAATACACTGTATTTTAAAAGATTAAAAAGGATAACCCAGGAACCCATACAAGAATACTTCATAAATACCTGTCACTAAGTTAATAGATTCATACAATGTCTTTTTAAAGTTTTATTTTTCTTTTTAAAGTTTTTTTAACAATGATTAAAGACTTCTAACAAGATACTTGTAAAGACTTTCAATAATTAAATGAGTGTTCCTCTTTCCCAGTATATTAAATAATCATAAATTAATCAAGTAAAATTCAGCTAACTCAAATGTCTTACATCTTCTCATTGATATTTTATTTATTCTTAATGAAGATAAATAGATGAAAAATCATTCAGTAAACTCACATGATGATGCAAAAACTATTGTCTATTATTGTTTTATCATTTAGGATTAGTGAATACAAACAGAATTTATTATTTATGATATACATATTAAAGATAGTTGGTAAAGTACAATGAAAATAGCATTGGACTTAAATTAGAAGACAAGAATTAAAATCCATCTCATACCTGATACATTTTAACTCTATAATTTACCTCTTAAACAATCTAAACACATTTCTTTAACCCTATAAAAGAGAGGTTTAGATTAAACAACCTCTAAAGGCTTTTCACACTATAAATATTTAGAATATTAAAATATAAGTAATGAGATATCCAGGAAATATATGTATAAAATAAAACCAAATTAATATCTAAAGCCTTTTTTAAGACTTCAACTATTTCTCAGTTAAAAATGTAAATGTTTTCCAGAAAACAGTGCTTTTAGGTTGGCTTGATTTACAGTCATTTTCCAAAATGGGAAATGCAGCACATAAAGTAATTGTTTTTAATGGTTATTGTACTTTAGCTTGTAACCACCTGATAATGTGACTTTTTCTGCCTATCTTTCTGCTTCTTTCAAATTAGATGCTTTATCTTAATGGGATTTTTTTTCTTCCCGTGTTTTCAGTAGATGAACATCTCTTTGTATTTATAACCACTGAACATCATCAAATTCATTTGAGGGTTAGCCTGCCTGATATCTCTCTCTTTCTAGATAACATGGGGAAACAGTAAAACCAAAACCAAAACTCCTAAACAAAAACAAAACAAAAGACAACATTGTTTGGGATGCGTTTACTGAATTATTCAGTATAAAAAATGAAGTTGACCAGTTTACTATCAAGGCACCAAATTCTAGTAAAATGTTTCACATATTTTGTAAAAATGTTGAGGGTTTTTGTATACTCATCATTGTTGGTACACTTGATACGATGTGTCATAAGTAATGAAAAATGAGTGAGAACCCATCACTTTTTAAATTGTGGGTTTACAGAATTCAGGTCACCAGAGCAATTACAGTAAGAATGGTGAAAAAAAAAATTCATCACAATATTGATTCCATGTCATTCTTAAGAAGGTAGAATATTTTGCCTGAATTAGTCCTAAGGTCTACCTAACACCACACCTAACCTTGGTGTCTCTGTAAGAGTCATCAGCAGTCACCCTGGAGATGTGTGGCTGTTCTCTCTACCAAAAGGAGCTAGAGACATATTTCCAAATATTGTAAAGTATCATAACTTATCAGAGAATTTTTCTAAACTTTTGAAAATTAATATATAGCCCTTCAGCATATACTAACTTTCAGGAAAGGAGATTGGTAAAGTTGTTGGCTTATGATAGAACACTTCCTTTCATTTTAATGTTAGATTTTGTAAAACTTCACAATTTAATGATGAAGCAAATGTGAATAAATAAAATTTATGTAACATTATTTAATATTTTTCAGGCTCAACTTCTTTTAAGCTTTTTGTTTTTTCCTCTCTGAAGTGCTTAAGCTAAGTCTCATGTCAAATGCTAGATCCTTCTGCAAAATTTTGAATTTTCTACATCTTGAAAGAATTACCACTTTTAGTATTTTTTAATTGGAATGTAGAGGACAAATCTTTATTAGTCTAGGGAAAATAAGACCATTTTTTACAAGGTAAAGAAATGGTATTGTTTCTTTTTCTTTTAGCAATAGCTCCTATAAAGGATCCCCAACATTTTGTTGTATTTTTAGTTTGTGATATTTCATTTTGATGTGGAAGGAGTAAACACCGAATTTGAGACCAGAGATGACAAATATGGAATCCCATGTCAGCCACTCTCTGTGTGATCATGAGATCAATCATATGCTTTCACAGCTGTCTTAGTTGGTTCAGGCTGCTATAACAAAAATTGCTTCAGACTAGGTGGCTTAAATAACAAACATTTATTTCTCACAGTTCTAGAGACTAGCGGTCTGAGATCAGGGTGCTGGCATGATTGGGGTCTTTCTTGATAAGGGCTGTCTTCCTGTTTTACAGACAGCTGCCTTCTTTCTGCCTTTACATTGGCAGGGAGCAAGATAATGTCTCTCACACTTCTTCTTATAAGTACACTAATCTCATTCATGAGGACTCTACCTTCATGACCTGATTACCTCTGGAAGGCCCCACCTTTTAATAGCAACGTGTACATTCTGAGGGGGCACAAAAATTCTTTCCATAGCAATAGGGTTGTTATTCTTATTAGCTTTATATTTTAATTTATGCGTTTATATTTTAATTCATGAGAAATAATCCGTTCACTCAACAAACATTAAAAGAACATTTTAATATCAGCAAGAACATCTAGAATACAAAGGTGGGTAGTACTGGCCCCTACCTGGGTAGCCACTTATTCTTTCATGTAACAATTAATGTGAACTAATTTATATATATGCATAGTAGCTTCATTTAGTGTTGCTTAGTCATGTAACATTAAATAGTAAATAGACATTTCTCCAAAGACATACAAATGGCTAGCAAACACATGTAAAAAATGTTCAACATCATTAGCCATCAAGAAAATTCAAATCAAAACCACACTGAGACACCACCTTACACCAGTTACAATGCCAAAAATTAGCAAGGCAGGAAACAACAAATGTTGGCAAGGATATGGAAAAAGGGGAACCCTCTCACACTGTTGGTGGGAATGCAAACTGGTGCAGCCCCTCTGGAAAACAGTGTGAAGTTTCCTCAAAAACTTAAAAATAGAGCTACCCTATGACCCAGCAATTGTACTACTAGGCATTTACCCCAAAGATACAGATGTAGTGGAAAAAAAGGGGAACATGCACCCCAATATTGACAGCAGCAATGTCCGTGATAGCCAAACTATAGAAGGAGCTGAGATGCCCTTCAACGGATGAACAGATAAAGAAGATGTGGTTCATACATACCATTACTCAGTACAATTACTCAATTACTCAACTATCAGAAAGGATGAATATCCATGATTTGCATTGACATGAATGGAACAGGGATCTTCATCCTCAGCTGTCATCCACTGTGGCTTGATGGTGCTGGCATATTTTAGGAAACCCATGAAGATGCGAGTGTTCAGTGGAAGAAAAGCCAAGGTCCGTCTGTGTATGTATCTCTATTTATCAACAAAGAAACCTTTCTCTAAAGGAGATTATGCTAAGTGAAATAAGTCAATCAGAGAAAGACAATTACATGGTTTCCATATGTGGAACAGAAGGAATATCATGGAGGACAATAAGGGAAGGGAGGGAAACCTGAATGGGAAGAAATCAGAGGAGACAAACCATGAGAGACTATGGACTCCAGGAAACAAACTGTTTACAGAGGAAAGGGGGGTGGGGGCATGGGGTAGCCAGGTGATGGGTATTAGGGAGGACATGTGTTGTGATAAGCACTGGGTGTTATATGCAACTAATGAATCACTGAACACTACTTCAAACACTAATGATGTACTGAATGGTGGCTAACTTAGCATAATAAAAAAAATAATAACAAATAGATAAATAAATAAATGCCTATGTATTTTAGATGTTGAGGACCAACAGAAACAAAAGAATTTTATGGAGTTTATATCCATGGAGAGAGAACCAAAAAGTTAAATAAATATATGTATAATGTCAGGTGGATTAAAAAAAGACAATAAAAGGAATACTTTACATATTACTCTAGATTTCATAAGATTTTGCTGGATAGAAGCCAGTCCTAATTAAAACAAAGTTTTTGAAAGTGAGTTTCTACCTTATATTCTATGTTATCTATGGGCCATTGTGGGTCAGCTTCAGCTCTGGGCTTGTATCCTCATTCTGGGATTTAGGCTACACAGATTGTATGGGGTTTATGGCCAACTTTGGATATTTGGGCTTTTATTTAAAGAAGGGAAGACATTGGAAGGTTTTGAACAAAGGAATGGTATAAAACACTGTGTAATTTTTTTTTTTCAGATTTTATTCTTTTATGTGAGAGAGAGAATGAGAAAAAGAGAGAGCATGAGAGGGGTGAGGCTCAGAGGGAGAAACAGACTCCTTGCTGAGCAGGGAGCCCAATTCAGGACCTGTCCCCAGACTCCAGGATCAGAACCTGAGTGGAAGGCAGTCACTTAACGAATTGAGCCACCCAGTGAATCTCTGTATTTTTAGAAAGCTCTCTCTGTTTCCTGTGTAGCAAGGGTACTATCAGGAAGAACAGTTGAAGCTAACAGTAGAGTGTAGATGGAAAAAAAGAGTAGTTTGTACTAATATAGTAGCACTTAATGAGGAGAGAGACAAGTGGCCTGGTTTTAGAGAAATTGAAGGCAGATCTGAAAGATGAGCTGGTAGATTTGTATGTGAGGGTGAGACAAAAATGCATTAAAGATGG
Source organism: Mustela lutreola (assembly GCF_030435805.1). Classification (NCBI taxonomy): domain Eukaryota; kingdom Metazoa; phylum Chordata; class Mammalia; order Carnivora; family Mustelidae; genus Mustela; species Mustela lutreola. The sequence goes on from NC_081301.1 coordinate 58,205,491, forward strand.
TTCTGGAGTATCTTTCACTTGAGCAATTGAAAATATGGTGGTGCCTTTTATTGAGATAGCTCTTACTATTACTTATATAAAATTGTGATAAGTGATTTATTCCCCCACCCCCCGGGCTGTGATCAGTACTTTTGAATTTCTGACAACAAAAGCACTAAATTATTTAAAGTAATTAGAAGTTACTGTAAAGTTACATGTGAATGGAAGCTTAGGATAGGATCCAGCAAAGTCAGTTAAAATGATAACCCATTGAACAAATATTTGCTAGAGAAAACAATCAACAAAGCCACTTAGATAATACACATGTGCACCTCACAGTGTTGTTACTAAGCTCCAGGATGGATTAACTTAATAGCTCATTTCAATCTCTTCACCTGTACTAGTTTCTTATGGCTGCTACACTAAATTAGCACAAATTTGGTGGATTAAAGCAAAACAAAATTATCCCTTTATGGTTCTGGGGGCCAGAAGTTTGAAATCAATTTCACTGGATGAAATGAATGAATCTGCAAGGCCACCTTCCCTCCTGATATATTAGAGGATAATTTGTTTTATTGCTATTTCAAGATTCTAGAGCTGCCTTCCTTGGCTCATGGCTCCTTCCTCCATTTCAAAGCCAATAGTGCAACATCTTCAAATCTCTCTCTTCTTGCATCATCTTACATTTTCCTCTCTGTGGTAAAATCTCCTTCTGCCTCCCTCTTTTAAAGAAATTTGTGATTACATTTAGGGTCCAATTGAGATGATCAGGATCATCTATCCATTTCAATGTCCTTCATTTTCTCCCATTTGCAAAGTTTCTTTTTCCATATAAAAGGTAACAATCAGAGGTTGCAGGCAATGAGGCCGTTAAGGTCTTCTAGAGCCATCACTCAGCCTACCACACAATCTCTACTTGCCTTCTTCCACCAGGGGTCTTCATCCTCAGCTGCCATCCATTGTGGCTTGATGGTGGTGGCATATTTTAAGAAGCCCATGAAGATGCTCGTGTTCAGTGGAAGAAAAACCAAGGTCCGTCTGTGTATGTGTCTCTATTTATCAACAAGGAAACCTTTCTCTAGAGTCCCCCAACAATCTTTTCTTTACAATTGAAGAGAAATCTCACTACGTGCTAATTCCTAAATAAATCACTAAGTAGGGCAATTAATGCAGATCCCCTGAACAATTGCATTTGTTATAAAAAATAGAAGGTCACACTGTCAGTACTGTCAATATTAGGTCAACAACCAACATTTCACTTACATTTCTCTAACATTAGCTTGTCATTTCTATACCAAGAGAGTTTATTTCATATGCAAAGTTACCTGTATTGTGTGTGTATGATTCCTTTGTTGATATAGTTTACATATCATTTCATTGGGATAATACGTAACAAATAGTCCTCTAATAACACTGACCCTCATGACTCTGACCCTTATTCATTATATTTCAACATCTGTAGAATACTATCTTTTGTTTGTTTTTTACTCTAAACTTAATGTGTGTTATTTATAATATAATAAATGCAACCTAAATATGTTTTAAAATACTACACCTCCCTATGGTCTTACTGTTTAAAACAAAGTATAAAAAGAGTATTAGAAAGATTGTCCAATGTAAGAGTCAATAATATAATTTCTATTTTCTTAGTCCATTTGTATATTATAATGTATATTAGTGAAATCCCTCCTTTAAATATTGAAGAAAGTGAAAGAGAAGCTTTCCCAAATTAAGCTGCACTGGGATATGACTACAACTTTCATGACTGTAATCCTGAAAGCAAATGTCTGACATTCTCTTCCTTAAGTTGGAACCTGATTTATGGGTTTATGTCTGCATCAATGCCTCCTTTAGATCGTTGCAGTTTGAAAAAGAGTAAACCAGCCAGCTTAAGATTGTCTTTGTTAACAGTTCTGGAAAAGTAATAACCAGGCTGTCATACAAAGGAGACGAGATAGATGAGGTATGGGGGCAGAAAAACCCTGACTTCTACTGAATAAATTAACAGTATTTGGGATGCTTTAATAGCATGCAGTTTGCTGCTAGCAACAACTAGCAATCAATATTTACTGTTGTCCTCCCACACTTTTGGTGAGGCTCCTAGACTGCATTTGAATATTCCAAGTTCAGTAACATACCATGGTCATCCTATCATGAGAAAAGAAAAATTTCCCACAGCCCTTGTTTTGCAGTTTTAAGAAGTGACAAAGTATTAAGCAATCTTCAAATTGACTAGAATGTCTACTTATATTTCACTGAAGTAAATGAGGACATGAAAATTTCACTGTAATCAACCACATTTACCCTCCCCTTCCCAACACCCACACATACAGCATAGGAGGTCCCTCTTTCTCCAAATACTCCTTAACATTTCATCTGCACCTTTCTTCCCACCCATTGCACTCTTCTCTCCACTACAATTGGCCTTATGCATATCTTATTTCCCTTATTTTATTTAAAACCTCATATGTATATAAAGACCCCCAAAACAGATACTTTAAAGCACCTGCTGAATCAAAGTTTAATTCCGAATGACATTGTAGAATTTCCCATCTGGTCCCATTTTTACAATGAACTCTTGTGATGACTAAAGAACATATGCCCTCTACATTAGAAGACATTTCCCCCCCCCCCCATTTTTTTCCATTTTTGCCCCTCACTGAAGGCCAGGTGTGGTATTAGAATTAAGGGGGAAGTAACACTGCCAGGTCATTATTTCCACTTAACCTTTGGATTTAAAAAAGCAAAAAAATAAGCAAACATTTCTCATTATTGTGACTATAATGGGGAAAATCATTTATACCATCCTAAAGTCATACAGTTTTATCAATGTGAGTAAGGTTCTTGTTTGTGTTCTCAACTTCATAATCTTCAACACCTAAACCAGAGCCTGCTCTGTGGTTCACGTTCAGTAGGTATATATTGAATGGAAACTTAAGTTATGAAATTATAACAGATGAGTTATTTTTTTTAGAGAGGCATATCACATAGAGCCTATAAATAAACTCATAAATAGGTAAACAAATACATAAATAAAAGATATTATAGCTAGGTTGTTAACACGTACCCAAACTTCATGTGAACCCACCTCATTTCTGGAGTTTTTGGACTTTATGGCATGGGCTCTGTTAAAAGATAAACTGGAGGATGCTTGGGTGGCTCAGTTGTTAAATATCTGCCTTTGGCTCAGTCATGATCCTAGGGTCCTGGGATCGAGCCCTGCATCTGTCTCCCTGCCCAGCAGGAAGCCTGCTTCTCCCTTTCCCATTCCCTCCCTCTCTCACTGTGTCTCTCTCTCTCTCAAATAAATACATACAATTTTTTAAAAAGATAAACTAAGACATATTTACATTTCTAAGAATTTATTTGAACAAAAGTTGTTAGAATTAGGCAACACCAAGCCAGGAGTAGTTCGGAATGTTGCTTGGGCAGGAGCTCTGTGAGAGACATTTATAGAGAAAAGGTGAAAGCAAAGCAAGAAAATTGTTTATTGGCTAGATGAAAGCTAGTTAATTGTTTGTGAGTGGCTATCCTCAGATTTTAACTTAGTGATCGTGAGGTATTTACAGGCTCAGTTTTGGCTTGCTTACACAGCAATGCAGCATTAGAGCTACCTTGTCTAAAAGTTTCCTTGATTAATTAGTTTAACACTCTTATGTTAGTCCCATTCTGGCAACCTTTCCTTCAAATTTGAACCTAGCTTTCGGTTTTCAAGAGACTACAATATAGAAAAGAAAAAACGAAAATGTCTATCCTGATTTAGAGTAAGTAAGTGAGCAATGTTTTGGTTATTCTACATCTATATATTCCCAACTGGTAACTTATTGATGCCCTATTATATGGTCAGTTTCTTTGAGTACAGATGAAAGCAAGACTGGATTTTTTCTATTGCATATTTTCTTATAACCCAGTTTTAGTATCTCTGAAATAGACTCCTCAAGAAGAGGGAAAAAAAAAATGTTTTTAATTTCCCAGTTCTAATCTGGGCCGTTGCCATGTCTGTATTTCAGAAATTGTAAAGTAAATGAGGCAGTGATGAAGCTTTCATGCCAGAAACGCTTTTAAATACCAAAAGCATGTCATTACTGCTGAGTTTCGTTTTTCTCCTAATTCTTTAATTAGATAGGATAAGAACTGCATCTCTTAAGCAAATTCTCCTGCTATCTTTTTCTAGCCTCCATAAATCTTATATTTGTATGCATCATATTTTATTTGTAATGAACTTTCGCAAATTGTAGACTTTGTACTTTCATCCTATCCTTGAACTAGAAGTAGATTCTAGATTTCTGTATTCCAGAAAACAAAAGCTTAATTGCGTTGCTTCTTTATTTGGTTCAATAAGTTAACAGATAAACTGATGTTTTAAATTCTGTGGAGAAAATAGAAGGAATAATCATAACATATTTGAAAATAGACAATTGTACAATTGTTTTTAAAACTAATGACTCAGCCACTAATTGAAGCATTATATATAATATATTTTGCTTCAGAAATAGTTTTAACAGGATAACAAAATGGGTTTTTGTTTTCTTTTTCTTTAACATGGTTATGGAAGTTATAAGTTAATTTTAAAATTATAAAGACAAAATCAAATGCCATCCATAACCCCTTCCCCCTATGGAAAAAAGTAAAGGTCAGTTTTTTTTTGTTTCTGAGTCTTCCAACAGAGATTTATCAAACTACTAAAAATGTAGAATAATTCTTGACTTCTTCATTAATTTGTAATTATCTTCCAGTCTTAAGACTATAGAATTACTCTAGTCGTTGTTAAATTTAAGGCTTCATCAGTTATTTGAACTTCTTAAAACAAATCATAGAGCATAGGTACTGGAAGGATAAAATATTAGGTGTTGGGCCCAGAATGCCACGTAAGAGTAAAAACTTCCCTGTTGGTTATTTTGGCTTTCAGCATATTGTACAATGATCTAGAAGTGAGAAGGAGATAACTCTTTCCCACCTAAGGAATGCCCCTAAAACGGGATGGTTGCTGGAAAATTCATTGAATAGTAGAAGAAAAAGAAATCAGGTGGGAGAGAGGGGGCACAGCAACATGGCAGGAACTGGAGCCCAAATAGAAAGGATAACCAGTTGACGCCCTGTTCAGTGGAAGACTGAAGACTTCACTGGGCACTAGATGAGGCTTCCTGTTTTTGCTTGTGTTGTTTTAGTTCTCCTGGCTCCTGTTTGATGACTGGTTACCATCTCAAAACAAGTGTGAGGCTTGAGTTTAGGGGATGGCATATACAGCGGCAGTGGTGGCAGTGGTAGGTGTTTTGTTTTGTTTTGTTTTTTAAGGATGCTCTCGGGAGGGCACAGGGCCATCTAACCATAAACAGTTTCTTCAGGTGTCTGGATACAGAAGGAACGATATGTTAAGAGACAATTTATTTCTGCTATAGTTATGTCGGTTTTATTGTGCAGAAACACTCAACTGAGCCATCAAGTTATCTCTGGAATTCAGTTTGGGCCCACTCATCAAAACTTGCTATAGGACCTAGACCTGCATCTGTCCAGGTTTGGGACATTATTATCAAAATGTATTCCAACACCCACATGAGATGTATGGGCTAACATGGCCCTGATCTTGTCAATTCCTACCTTAAACCCAAAATAGGAATCTTAAGGGTTTGAATCATAAGGCATTTGGTGTGCAATTAACAATTAATGAACTCCTTGACACTAGGTTGGTGGTCTGGGTAAAACATATTTGACATAATAATGTTCCCTGTTTTCCCTTGTCAATCTCTTTCTGCCTTTCTTTCTTCATAGCTAGGTAGCTAGACATTGATACAGATAGCAATATATATATTTATTTATTTATTTAGATTCCACATGTAAGAGAGCTCATGGAATATGTATTACAGTACATTAATATATAATATATATGTAATATATTATATATAAATATATATTATATATAATATTTAACATATATTTATATAATTATAATATTTACTTTTCTCTGTCTGGTATATTTTACGTAGCATAATGTCCTTGAGGTTCATCCATGTTGCTGCAAATCGCAGTAACTCATTCTTGTTTATAGCAGAATTTCATATTATCAGGTAAACACCAAAGTACAAATACTGGATTTTATGGTAGCCTTCTGTTTAATTTTTTGAGGAAACTCTATATTGTTTTCTATAAGGACAGCATCAGTTTATTCCTAGACATTTTATTCTTTTTGGTACAATTGTAAATTAGATTATTTTCTTAATTTATCTTTCTCATAATTCATTACCTTTTCTGCATCTATTGAGATGATCATATATTTTTGTATTTCGTTTTGTTAATGTGGTGTATTACATTGACTGATTTGCAAATATCGAATCATTCTTACATCACATCATAGGAATAAATTTCACTTGATAATGGTGTATGATCATTTTAATATGTTGAATTTGATTTGCTAATATTTTGTTGAGGTTTTTTTGTTTTGGTTTGGTTTTTTTTTTTTTTTTTTTTTGCATCTGTGTTCATCAGGGATTGGTCTCTCATTTTCTTTTTTTCTGGCATCTTTTTTTGGTTTTGGTATCAGGATAATGCTGGCCTCATAAAATGATCTTGGAAGAATGTCTTCCTCTTATATTTTTTGGAAGGGTTTGAGGAGGGTTGGACTGAAATATTCTTTGAATGTTTGACAGAATTCACCAGGGATGCCATCTGGTCCTGGACTATTATTTGTCAGGAGGTTTTAGATTACTAATTCAATTTTCTTATTAGTAATTGGTCTGTTCATATTTTCTTTTTCATCATGATTCAATCTTGGTAGGTTGTACATTTCTAGGAATTTATTCGTATAGGCTGTCCAAATTATTAACATGTAATTGTTGATAGTAGTCACTTAATGATCTTTTGTATTTCTGTGGTATCAGTTGTAACATCTCATTTATTTCAGATTTATTTATCTGAGTTTTCTTTTTTTCTTGATGACGCTAGCTAAACTTTTGTCAATTTTGCTTGTTTTTTGAAAGAACCTAAATACATTTAAATAATAAGCAGATAGCTCAATTTTTCAGCTTATCAATTTAAACAAAATCCTTTGACTCACACTGTGAAAAATACCTTCTGTGCAATTATATTATTCTACTAGCCTTCCTCAGTCCTCTCAAAATTTGATAGAGGTATACTTTTTCTAATTATTCTTTTAGTTACTCCTGCATATAAATATATGACTCATTTGGACTTTGGTTTCATGCACCACCAATGTGTGCAGCTGTTGAGAAGCTTTACTATATTCAATGGGAACACTGGTGTTCTTACCGACACCTGCCTTTACCTACTACCCTATTTTCTGAAAGATCTAACTTTGCTTTTATATTTCCAGATTTGTTAAATTTATATTCTGTTTCTCTACCATGTTTGAGTTATTAGTACTTTATTTATGGGTTGATCCTAACCGTTAGAACAAACACTCATAGGGGCACCTGGGTAGCTCAGTTGATTAAGCATCTGACTCCTGATCTCAACTCAAGTCACGATCTCAGGTTTATAGAATCGAGCCCTGCATTAGGCTCGGCACTGGGCATAGAGCTCGCTTGAGATTCTTTCTCTTCCTCCACTCTTCCCCACCCCTCCCTTTTAAAGAACAAAATAAAACAAAACAAAACAATTCATAGTAATATGATTCTGTGAATACAGTTAGTTGCAGTAGTGAGTAGGATATGCACTCTTTTCTGCAACTTCAAGTCTGAGACATTTTGCATCTGGATTCTTAAAAAGCAGTAGAGTCATTACTTTTGTCTCTCTATACTTTTATACTTCTGTAGGGATTTCTTTATCATCATGTACACACACAGGTCCAAATTGAAAGGCATAATTTCATGTTTATACGGATTAAAAACATTTAAATATATATTAGACAAACACACACACATACACACACATTCCATGTGCCAGGCTTTCTAAGTATATAGAAACAAATTTAATTAAGAAATTTAATCTTCTCTGTAATCCTCTTAAAGCTGGTACCTATTATTATGCCTATTTTATTTATGAGGATACTGTGACCAGAAAATGGTATGAAACGTGTCCAATGTTATACAACTTATGGGTTAGTAATGGCACTGAGATGTAAACCTAAAAGCCCTGTCCTAAATATTATGATTTGTTAATTATCATGTAGTGTTTCTCTAAGGAGAGTTAAATTTGGATTCATGTTAAGATATTATTTATGGGTATTTCACCATAAAGAATGAAATTAAAGGGAGGTTAATATACTAAACCCCAACAAAATGTTTTCATATGTCAATACAGGGAAAATAAAATGCAATCATTTTGCAAATATTTTCTTTTTACACTTTAAATTTATTCTTTCACGTGAAAACAGGTACATTATCTTTTTAGCTAGGTCTGAGTTTTAAAACACTAATTTTGAGTAGCATCACATGGACTATATAAAAACAAGTGTAATTCAGAACTGTTATTTACATTTTAATTTGAGAACCTGTTTCAAGAGATACTTAGAGTTAATAACTGACAAAAACCTTTATTACTGTTATTAGCCCAATTGAAAGCAAATTCTTAGTTCCAGTAAGTAGTTAAAATTAAACATTAATAACCTTCATATCATGCTCAAAAGAACAATTGAAATTAAACATTAATACTGCTTGAAATATTGTCCAAAATGGAGCTCTTCTATAGCCCATATTCAGATTGTGCTGTAGACCATGTATGAATGTGGTATGCAGAATTCTAAGATGAACTACATCTTTGTATAATCCCACACTCCTTGAGTGTGAGCTGAGCCTGAGACTGCGTCAGTCCACACAAATTGGCAAAGTGGAGATATACTTTAGATGTAATTAAGTCCCTTCTCAATTGGCTTTAAATTAACCCAAAGAGAGACGTGCCTGAGTGGCTCAACCAGCTAAGTGTCCAAGTCTTTATTTTGGCTCAGATCATCAATTTAGGATCTTGGGATTGAGCCCTGCATCAGACTCCATGCTCAGCAGGGGTTCTGCTTAATTATCTCTCTCTCTCCCTCTCCCTCTGCCCCTTTCCTTGCTCATGTGCTTTCTCTCTCTCTTTCTCTCTCAAATAAGTAAATAAATAAATCCTTTTTTTTTTTTTTTAATTCGTTAACCTAAAAGGAGATTATTTTGGATGGACCTGACCTGATCGGATAGGATCTTCAAAAGGGACCAAGAAATGAGAGACTGGAAGCAGCAAATACTGGTCCTCTCTCCTGCTGGCCTTGGAAAAGAAAGTTTCCATGAGTTATGCAGCTGCAAGGAGTGAATTCTGCTGATGACCACAGGAGACTGGAGAAAAGACCTTGACCTCAGATGAGACTGCAGTCCCAGCCAACCTTGCATGTACCCTTTGAGACCCTAAGCAAGAGAGCCCAACTAAACCATCCCTGAATTTCTGACCCACAGGAACTATGACATAATAAATGAGTGTCATTTTATGCTGCCATTCTCGTGATAATTTTTTTATAGAGCAATAGAAAACCAATACAGTGAACTATCTCTTAGGGGAAAAAAGTAGAATATTTTTCTATAAAATAGGTTTTCTACATTGATAATGTTTTGTCACATATTTGTAGACACACAGGTATGTGCACACATGCACGCAAGTCTAAAATATCAAACTCCTCAGAATTTGTAGGAAAAAAAAATCCAGGTTTAATCACTACTTATATGTTAGTAGTTCTAATAATCATAGAATGTCAAAGTTAAAGAGGTGAGAGTATGTCTAAACTATTTGTTTTTCTATTAAGGAATAAGAACTGCAAAAAGGCAAAGAGCTTGCCCAGGATCACATCAGCCTGAAATGCAGTGGCCGGGACAAGAACCCAGCCTGTGTACCCAGAAACAGACCAGTCTCCTTTTGGTACAAGTTATTTGTAGAATCTACTCAAACTCCACCCAACCAATGCAGAATGGCAGACAACTCATCTTGACCCTGCGTAGAAATGAGATTGTGTAATCTTGCAATGAATAGGATTGAAAGTGTTTTTCTTCAAAACAACACAAACCTAAATATATTAGGTCAATCAGTTGGATGTTTTTATGTTACACAGCAGTTCTCAATGATTAACTGTGCATTTGGATACCGGACAGTTTCAAACTCAGCTGTGTCCATTGAAACCTGATTTCTATCTTCAGATGAACTGATTGTGATGCTTCAGTGAATGAGGAAGATTATCCTATAGTGAAACTAATTCACAGAAGGAAAGCATAGGACCAGTTTGACACTTAAAGAGATGCTCAGATTTACCAATACTTGAGTAAGTGCAAATAATAAGAAAAACATTACTTTTAGTTTTCATCATTCAACAAATATTGACTGAGCACTTTGTGTTGTTTCAGAGAATAAATAGCAAAAACATCATGCTTGCCTTCATGGAGGTAACAATCTAGCATTAGATACAGACACTGAAAAACAGACCACACAAATAAACTGAAAATCGAATCCACAGTAAGGCCCATGGAGGAGAGGCTCAGTAGGCTATGAACACACACACCCCAGCACCTGACCCAGTCTTTTCCTTTTCCTGTGTAATATGAGATAAAGCCCCTTTTTTCTTTTATTAAAATTCTTTTTAAATGACAAAGATATTGAGGTATAATTGAAATATAGCATATTCACTTCAGGTGGTTTGTATTTGTATATACTGCAAAATGATTACTATATCAAGCCTGGTTACCGTTTGTCACCATACCCGCTTACAATTTTTTTTTAATTGTGATGAGAACTATTAAGAATTACCCTCTTCGTAACTTTCAAGTGTTGAGTACAATATTATTAATCATACTCCCGGTGCTTTATATTACATCGCCATGACTTATTTGTTCTTACTACTGGAAGTCGGTACTTCTTCATCCTCTGCACCCTTTTCGTTGATGCGCCAACCCTCTTCCCCTCTGGCAACCACCCATCTATACTCCGTATCTCTGAGTCTTATTTTTGTTTTGTTTTGCTTTCCAGATTCCACATATGGGTGGGATCATACAGTATTTTTCTTTCTCTGCCTGACTTATTTCGCTCAACATGGCAAGCTTTCATTTACTTAATGTTTGAGTGATGTTATATATGTTTTATAATATACATATAAAATATATGTTAATATACCACATCTTAATTTGTCTTTCAAAGGACACTTAGGGTATCTCCAAATCTCAGCAACTGTAAGCAATGCTACAACGAATACACGGGTGCATATACCTTTTCAAGTTAATTTTTTCACTTTTTTCAGTTATAAACACTGAAGTGGAATTGCTAGATCATATGGTAATTCTATTTTTAATTTTTAAAGGAATCTCTATACTGTTTTCCGTTGTGGCTGCAGCAGTTTACATTCCTGTCAACAGTGCAGGAGGGCTCCCTGTTCTCCACATCCTAGCAAATATTTTTTTTTTATTGTTTATTGTTTTTTTTTAAAGCCATTCTAACAGAAGTGATGTGATATTTCACTGTTGCTTTGATTTGCGTTTTTCCAGGTGATTAGTGATGTTTAACATCGTTTTTTATGTCTCTTGGCTGTCTATGTGTCTCCTTTGGAAAAATGTCTACTTGTATCCTCTTCCCATTTCTTGATGAATCGTTGTTTGTTTCTTTTGTCTTTTCCTATTGAGTTGTCTGATGTTTCTTTAATGCATTTTGGATAGTAACCCTTTATCAGATAGATGACTTGCAAATATTTTCCCCCATACAGTAGGTTGCCTTTTTCATTTTATTGACGGTTTCCTTTGCCGTGTAGAAGCCTTTTAGTTTGGTATTGTCTCACCTGTTTATTTTTGCTTTTGTTGCCTTTGCTTTCAGAATCAGATCTAAAAAATCATCATTGAGGTTGATGTCAAGGAGTTTGCCACCCATGTTTTGTTCTAGGAGTTTTATGATGGTGTTTCACATTAACATCTTTAAACCCTTTTGAGTTTATTTTTGTGAATGGTATAAGACAGTGGTCCAGTTTCATTCTTTTACATGTGGCTGCCCAGTTTTCCTAACAGCATACATACATTTATTTATTTATTTAACATTTTTTAAATTTTTATTTATTTGACAGAGAGAATGAGAGAGCACAAATAGGGGGAGTTGCAGATATAGGGAGAGAGGGAGAAAGAGAGTCCCTGCTGGTCAGAGAGCCTGATGTGGAGCTCGATCCCGTTTCTCTGGGATCATGACCTGAGCCAAAAGTAGCTGCTTTAACCAACTGAGCAACCCAGGTGCCCCTTAACAACATGTATTGAAGAGACTGTTCTTGGGGTGCCTGGGTGGCTCAGTTAAGTGTCCAACTCTTGATATCAAGTCAGGTCATGATCTCAGGGTTGTCATCTCTGTACTGGACATGGAATCTGCTTAACATCCCCTCTCGCAGGCTGCCTGCCTGCCTGGCTCCCGGGGCCAGTTGACTAACCTTCTGACTCTTGGTTTCAGCTCCGGTAGTGATTCCAGGATCCTGAGATCGAGCCTCATATTGAGTTCCACATTCAGCATGGAGTTGTTAAAATTTCTCTCTCTCCGTTTCCTTCTGCCTCTCTCTCGTCTTCCCCCGCCCCCTGCACATTTGCACATGCTCTCTCTCTCTCTCTCAAATAAATAAATAAATCTCAAAAAAAGAAAATTCTCTCTCACTTTCCTCTGCCGTCTCCCGTCTCCCTCTCTCCTAAAAAAAAAAAAAAAAAAGAGGCTTCTCTCTCCTTTGTATATTTTTGGCTCCTTTGTCATGAGTTAATTTGATCATACAGTTGTGAGTTTGTTTCTGGGCTCTCTCTCCTCCGTTCCATTGATTTATGTATCTTTCTATTCCAATCTCATACTTTTTAATTAGTATAGCTTTGTAATATAGTTTGAAATCAAGAGACGTGATGCCTCCAGCTTTGTACCTCTTTCTCAAGATTACTTTGACTGTTTGGAATGTTTTGTGGCTCCACACAAAATTTAGGATTTTTACATTTTATTTCCGTCAAAACTGCCATTGGAATTTTGTTAGAGGTTATATTTCATCTGTAATTTTATTTGGGTAGTAAAGACATTTTAGCAAAATTAATTTTCCCACCCCTGAATGTGAAATAGCTTTCCATTTATTTGTGTTTTCTTCAGTGACTTTTGTTAATGCCAGATAGCTTTCAGTGTATAGTTCTTTCACATCTTTAGCTGAACTTTTCCCCAAATATTTAATTATTTTTGATACAGTTTTGTGTGAATTTGATGGTTTTCTCTTTTTTTCCCCTTCAAGATTTATTTATTTATCTCAGTGGGGAGGGGCAGGGGGACAGGGAGAGAGAGAATCTCAAACAGACACCCCCATTGAGCATAGAGCCTGGCGTGGGGCTTGATCCCAGGACATAGAAATCATGACCCGAGCAGAATTCAGAGTCAGATGCATAACTGATGGGAGGCACCGAGGTACCCCAATTTGATGCTTTTCTAAATGTATTTTTTTATTTTTAAAATAATTTTTAAAGGATTTTTAAAATTTACTTATTTGAGAGAGAGAGAGAGTGTGTGTGTGTGTGTGTGTGTGAACGAAAGAGCATGAGTTGGGAAGAGGGGCAGAGGTAGGAGCAGACTCCCTTAACTAATTATTGTATTTATAGTTAATTTTGCTACCTTTATCTTGTAACCTTCATACTAGCTTTGTAAGAGATGAACCCATGACCTTTATTTTATTTTATTTTATTTTAAAAGATTTTATTTATTTGTCAGAGAGAGAGAGAGAGCAAGCAAAGGCAGACAGAATGGCAGGCAGAGGCAGAGGGAGAAGCAGGCTCCCTGCCAAGCAAGGAGCCCAATGTAGGACTCAATTCCAGGATGCTGGGATCATGACCTGAGCCGAAGGCAGCTGCTTAACCAACTGAGCCACCCAGGCCTCCCGATTTTATATTTACCTTTACCAATGAGATTCATTGTTTCAGATGTTCTCTTGCTACTAATTAACACCTTTTGTTTTTAGCTTAAAGAAGTGCATTAACATTTCTTATAAGGCTAGTTTAGGTGATGGACACCATTAGTTTGCTTATCTGGAAAACTACATATCTCTTCTTCAACTTTGAATGATAACTTTGTCAGGTAAACTATTCTTTGATGATTTTTCTTTTTTCTTTTCAGCACTATGAATATATCATGCCTTTCCCTTCTAGCCTGCAAAGTTTTGGGTCTGCAAAAATCTACAGATAGTCTTATGCAATTCCCTTGTGAATAACGAGTTGTTTTTCTCTTGTTGCTTTTAAGTTTCTTTCTTCTCTTCATCTTTTAATACTTTAATTATAATTTATGTTGGCACAGAATTTTGGGGGTTTATCCTACTTAGAATTCTTAGGGCTTCCCAGATCTGGATGTCTGTTGTCTTTCTCAGTTAGGGAAATCCTCAGCTATTATTTCTTCAAATAATTTTCCTAGTCCTTTCCATCTTTACTTTTTAAAATCCTTTTTCATGCTCTATTTGGTTGGTTTCTACTGCCCTGTCTTCTGGGTCCCTGATCCTTTTTTGTTTAATCTAGTCAGCTGTTATAACTCTAATGTATTTTTCAGTTTAGTCATTGTATTTTTCCGCCCTATGATTTTTGTTTGTAAGTTTCTTATATTTTCTATCTCTTTGTGGAAGTTTTCATTGTGTTTAGCCATTCTTCTAAGTTCTTTGAACATCTTCATGACCAGGACTTTGAACTCTTTGTCAGGTAAATTACCCATGCCATTTCATTAAATTCTCCCCTCCAATGTTTTATCTTATTCTTAAAATTAGAACATGTTCCTCTGTTTCCTCATTTTACTTGACTCTCTTTATTCATTTCTATGTTTTAGGTACAACAGCTACCTCCCCCAATCATAAAAGAGTAACCTTGTGTAGATGAAATGTACCATTAAACTGTGCTTTAGTTCTCAGTTGTCCTTTGAAACTTTGTGATATTTTTTTCAAGCGACCTGACTTATTTGTTAATAGGCCTCAGACGTTGAGAGATTTGTCAAGTCCTGTCAGTATACCAAAGATAAAGATCTCCATCAATAGCTAGGTACAAATTGATTTGAAGTCAGACTCTTAGGCAGCATTACAAATATTTGCTTCTCTGTAAAGTATGTAAATATATACAGTTATGTAGGACTACACTCAAAGACCCAGCTGACATTCAGACCAGGAGATCTGAAGGTCAAACTTCCCTGAGTGACAGTTTCAAAAATCAGGGCCCCACACTTGTATAAGCCCCTTTCTTGGAGGTACTGTTGAGTTTTAGTGAGGGTAAAGGAGAGCACAAAGGTTGTATATTACTATCTACATTTCCTGAGAGCAATTTTGAAGGCTTTAGATGTATAATAAACCTGAATCCTGCCCTTCAGGCTTCAGTTCCAATGCAAGTAAATAGGCCTCTTTCAGAGAAAGACTGGGAATGTATTTTAGTCTGCTGTCTGTGCAGTGCCTTAGAGGTGGTAGTCTGCCAAGAACTGTTTCTCTGATTGTTACAGTCCTGTGAAACCCAGAAACACAAGCTTCTCTGGCCACCAGAGCCAATTAAGGAGTAGAATGCATGCAACTGCCAGGTTTAGCAAGGTAGTGGGAAAGCAGAGATTGTTCATGCCTGCCAGTATTGTCAAAGTAGAGGGAAAATGCAAAAATGACACCCATCAGCACCTCTGTCTCCAGGAAGACTCTCAAAACACCATTGCTACTCTGGAAGATCCTTTAAGGTTAGAAAATGAGTCTCCTTCACCTATAGTTCAGATGCTTCTCAAACTGCTGCCTTTATGCTGGGGCTAAGCCTTGGGATATGTGAGTCTGTATACAAGCACTTTTAGAGCACGTCTCAGTTCTTATATAGCTGTTTGGATCTCCTGGATATAAGTTCCATTGGTTTTAAAGCCAGGTGTTTTGGAGGTTCATCTATCCAGTGCAAGCCTTAGGGGTTGAGGTGCTTGATACAGGGTATGAATCTTTTACTCTTCAGGAAGAAGCTCCTGAATTTGTGAGATCCCTCCTAATTGTGGGTTACCTTGCCAAGGGTGGGGTTTTTGATGAGACCATATTTCAGCCTCTCCCACCCACCATGATGTGGCCCTCTTATTGTTTCATGTCAGGGAGATATTCAGCTGGTTTTCAGTTCTTTTTCAGAGGGAATTTTTCCATACATAGCAGTAGATTTGGTGTATCCATGGAAGAGGTAAGTTTAGAATTTTCCTAACATCTTGACCCATCTACCTCCTCCATGTAACCTCATCTTGAGATCAAAGGCGGGTTTTCCTGAGTCAGTGACTTTTAAAGGTGAAATAGAAATTGATAGGTTGGGGCGCCTGGGTGGCTCAGTGGATTAAGCCGCTGCCTTCGGCTCAGGTCATGATCTCTGCTCCTCAGGGAGCCTGCTTCCTCCTCTCTCTCTGCCTCTCTCTCTGCCTGCCTCTCTGCCTGCCTCTCTGCATGCTTGTCATCTCTCTCTGTCAAATAAATAAATAAAATCTTTAAAAAAAAATTAAAAAAAAAGAAATTGATAGGGTGAGTGTGTGTGTGTGTGTGTGTATGAAGATGTTGTGTGATATAAGAGAAAGTCTTATATTTCACTTTGTGATTTTGATCTTGGGGAATTAGAGAATAGAGGTTTTCTTAATATGAAAATCATGCTAAAGAAGAGGTATTAATGAATGAAATGAACTGTATTATAACCAAGCTGAGTTTGTTCCAGACAGATGGAAAGAAGAAAATAGATTTCGGATGAGGACATTGGATAAAGGATTTTGTGAGGCTCACCTGTATCAAGAACTTTTTTTTTTGGGGGGGGGGGGAATGGAATGGGATACTTGTTGAATATGCTTCTGATTTCCCCCACATCTACATTTCTTACAATTATAATTTAAGGTGGGTGGTTCACAACTCTGACTACAGTTGGATTCATCATATTACTTTAAAGGATTGTTGATGCTCAGTCTGTACTCCATAAAGACTCTGATTTGTGTTTTGGAAGTATTTTTTAAAGGCACTCAACAGATTCTAATGTATAGCCATATTTGAGAACCACAGCATTCCAACTCTTAAAACATTAAGGTAATCCATCAGTTACAGATCCTTAATATCATTTGAATTGAGAATTTCTTACAGCAGCTATCTGGAATATAATAGAATAATAAATAAGTACCCTGAGGAATCATCTAATTCAATTCCTACATTTTAGAGATGAAATTGAAGGCTCATCTAGGGTGAAAAAAGTTGTTTTGTTTCTTTTTATTAAACCTGTTTAAATCATAGTCCACATATGAAAGTTAATATTGAGTAATTAAAACTCATTCTCAAAGAAATTAATTCAATAGTCACTATTAGACTATGCTAAGTCAGTTAAGTTAATATCTAATCATATAAGTAAACTGTTATCACTTCCATTTTATAGATTCAAGGACGTTAAGTAAATTCCATAAATTATGGAGCCCATAAGTAGTGGAGTCAGGATTCCATTCCAGTTTTACAAGATTTGAAATCCATTGTCTTTCTATGACTGCTTCCATGCACTTATTTAATATATCCTCATATTCCTAACATCACCTATCAGTTAAACTAATTGATTCTTTCAACATTTCCTAAACAGCTAATTTTGCAACTTTTGATTATTTTTGTTGCTTAGAACCCCAATATCATTGCAATTATGTTAGCATAAAATACTTAAAAGACTTATTCAAAAGTGTCCAAGTATTAAATAATTCTGAAATAATTTATATAATATTTAAAATGCAATGGAATGCTGATTCTTGTTCTAGAAAACTTCAGAATCTTCACTTAAGAAAATCTTTTTTTTTTTTTTAAAGATTTTATTTATTTATTTGACAGAGAGAAATCACAAGTACACTGAGAGGCAGGCAGAGAGAGAGAGAGAAGGAAGCAGGCTCCCCGCTGAGCAGAGAGCCTGATGCGGGACTTGATCCCAGGACCCCGAGATCATGACCCAAGCCGAAGGCAGCTGCTTAACCCACTGAGCCACCCAGGCGCCCCAATGCCTTTTTTTTTTTAAGCTTTATTTATTTATTTGACAGAGAGGGCTCACAAGTAGACAGAGCAGAGGTGGGGTGGAGCAGACTCCCCACTGAGCAGAGAGCCTGATGCGGGGCTCGATCCCAAGACCCTGAGATTATGACCTGAGCCGAAGGCAGAGGCTTAATCTACTGAGCCACCCAGGCGCCCAAGAAAATCTTTTGAATCATTTTTTTTAATTGTTATCCTGACCTTTAGTAAGTGTTAAACAGGTTTGTTCAGAATTTAATGAGGGTGAGTTTTCATATGATAGTCATTTTAATTCAAAGTATTATGAAGGATTCAACAATTTTAGTATAAAATAACAGAACTTGTTACATATGTATAGTTGATGACTAGCTCAGGCTAAATTTTGTACATCTATGGATTCTAAAATTGAATTTGGATTACAGCCAAATTTTCATTTAAGTATCATAAGTAAAAGAGAATACATAGTCTAAAAGGAACCATGGTTTGAATCTGCATTCTCTTCTCAGTCACTGTTTCTTTGTGAGTGACTTCTCAAAAGCAATTCTAACTGCTGGATATTAGGGAAGATGTAGAGATTCTGATAAAACAATGCATGCAGATAGTACTGGCTACCTTACCTGTTTCATCTATTAAGTATGTGAGATGTAACAGAAAGTTTTAATTTTTAAGTATTATTTCAAGATACTGTAAATGAATTCAACTGAAAAAAAAAGAATATTGGTGTCAATATTTGGTTTGAATTAACTTAAAACATTTAGACTAACCATCATTTCCCACTAAAATACATATTTCAGTGTCTGAGTAACATTAGCAACTACTCTTCCTGACTTGTTTTTAATAATTTTCCGAGGTTTTTAAGCAGTTTTTATAAATTCATATATGTATATAACCCTTTCAGATTTTTTCCCCCATTAATCAGTCTGAATGGTAGCAGGCTGAAGGGTTATCCTAGGAAATATGGATGTCACAGTGGGGATATTAATCAAATATGGAAACAATAAAATACTTAACATATAATATAGGAAAATAACTATATGTTGTCTCTTCAAAGTAAATCTATCAGAATCACCTGGCTTATAACTTATTTTATGAAAAAAAAAAAAAAAACCTCCCACAGATTATTATTACCTCTAATTGTAGAAATATCATTCTTTGACATATAAAAGGGTCAAGGAATTTACTCTGCTTGAGAAAATGAGAATGCCATAAATGAAACAAAACTACCAGACAAGTGTGCTAAATTTTATGTATAGCATTTTTCTTTTTTGTTTTTCTGATCCTTGGTTTTCAAATGTGATCCTTGAACCACCAGCATCAGTGTCATCTGAGTTGTTAGAAATGCATTTTTAGACCTTACCGAGGTCTAAAATCAGAATTTCTTGGGGTTGGACCAAGAAACAGGATTCTCCAGGTGATTCTGAAACACACTAAAATATGAGAACTGTAGACCTTAATTTTTAAAGTATTATCATTTTAATTATGTGAACTTATTTTTATTGTTCTAATTAGTCTGAAATTGATGGAAACTTGCTGTTTTGTTTTGTTTTAGTTTGACTGAGATATCATCGATATATAACACTATATAAGTTTAAGACATACAAAATTATTTTACTTACCTATATCATGAATTTATTCTTAAAATTATCATCACATATAGATACCAAAAAAGAAAAAGTAAAAGAAAAGAAAAAGAATTTCACTTGTGGTGAGAACTCAAAGGATTTATACTTTTAAAAACTTAGATATATACACACAGCAGTGTTAACTATAGTCATCATGTTGTACTTACATTCCTAGTACTTATTTATCCTATAACTGGAAATATGTACCTTTTGACCACAAGTCGGATCTCTATTTGTATGTATGAGTTTTTATCTTATTTTGTTTTTTAGATTATTTTTTCTTTGTCTGACTTACTTAAGTGTCTCTCTTTCTCTGACTTATTTACTTAGGATAATGCCTCCAAGGTCCATTCATGTTGTTACATATGGCAAGATTCTTTCTTTTTTTTTTTTTTTGGTGGCCAAATAATATTTCAATATATATATCATATATATATTATATATATATATATGTATATATATATATATATATATATATCTCACAAACGCTTTATCCATTCATTTGTATTTTTTTTTTTTTGCTTTTTTTTTTTTTTTTTTTTTTTTTTATTTTTTATAAACATATATTTTTTATATACATATATTTTTATCCCCAGGTCTGTGAATCACAACATGGATGGAACTAGAGCGTATCATGCTTAGCGAAATAAGTCAAGCAGAGAAAGACATTCATTTGTATTTTTTGTGTTTGAACTCTTAGGTTGTTTCCATGTCTTGGCAATGGGAAATAATGCTTCTATGAAGATGGAGGTATAGATATCTCTTCAACATAGTGTTTTCATTCTCTACAGATATATTCCCAGAAGTGGAACTGCTGGATTGTATGGTAGTTTTATTTTGAATTTTTGAGTATCCTCTATATTGTCTTTCATAGCAGCTTTACCAATTTATTTTCCTCCCAATAGTGCACAAGGGTTCCCTTTTCTCCACATTCTTGCCAGTGATTTTTTTCTCTTGTCATTGTGATGCTACTCATTCAGGTATGAGGTGATAGCTAATTGTGGTTTTGATTTGCGTTTTCCTAAAGATTAGAGATAGTGAGCCTTTTTTCATGTACCTGTTTGCATTGCTATGCATTTTTAGGCATCTTAGAATATGTATGTATTTCCTATATCAATCCTTTTTGTCCTTTTCACTATATTTCTGAGAATGGGGGGGGGGGACTTAACCTCAGATAATCAATCACTAGTGGATTTAGCAAAATTTACTCTTCATTAAAAAAATCTATATAATTCTGAAAGAAAAACATCCTCTGGGAAATATACAAAAGTAAGAATTGGGCTTGGTAATATGGACCTCCTGATTCACTTGACTCCCTCAGTTATGTCTATAGAAATTTCTTCATAATCAACAGGTATATAACCATAAAATTTATTTTAAATATAGAATGTATTCTCATAGTCTCATAAGATGCCAGATCCTGGTTTTTAAAAAACTGAATATTTAACACAAAAGATATTAACAGATACAGTCAACAGGAGGATTGTGGATACAATGGTATTCCCATAGTACTTCAAAAGATGATAAGAATTGTAATACAAGTGAGGATAAGAGGACATTCTTAGTAAAGGGTATAGGAATAACATTATGAAAGGAGCAAATCAATGTTACAATGCTTGACTGTGTCTTTTTGGGATCATTTATACTTTTATGAAAATTTAGCATTTTTTTAGTACCCATCTTCTGAGTAAAGGCTTTTTCCCTTAGTTTCATGCTCTATGTCCACCAGTTAATACAGTGTCTGGCATAGTATAGGTACCTAATAAATCGTTTACAATATGCAATGGAGATGAAGTTGTCATCCAGATCTAGCTTGAGTAGGACATTGATGTCCAGCTATCAGCAAAAGAGTTTAGATATATTCCACAGGCTTTATCAGTGAAATGACTAAAGTGATGTGGGAATACAGAAATTGCTGGAAGGAATATTGGAACAGAAAAGAGAAAGACCAAGAAATCACACAGGAGACTTGTGGTTAACAGTTTTATGGGCTGGGAAATGTCTAGGGGCAAAAGATGTCAATCATCTCTGTTATATTTTTTTTAATCACCAAAATATTATGTCAGTTATAATTAAAAACATATCTTTTTTCATGAAACGGTTTCAGCTTCTTCATTTTCTACATTTAAAAAAAATCACTTGGGGCGCCTGGGTGGCTCAGTGGGTTAAGCCGCTGCCTTCGGCTCAGGTCATGATCTCAGGGTCCTGGGATCGAGTCCCGTATCGGGCTCTCTGCTCAGCAGGGAGCCTGCTTCTCTCTCTCTCTCTCTCTGCCTGCCTCTCCATCTGCTTGTGATATCTCTCTGTCAAATAAATAAATAAAATCTTTTTTTAAAAAATAAATAAATAAATAAACACTTAAACTTTAGTTTATGTGGATGATCATATGCCCTTGATATAAATTTGTTGTATGTCCTTAACTACTAGCCAGAATGGAGGAAAAAATTAGGAAACAGTGAGAATAATGATTGAGCATCTGAGGAGATGTGAGAACTTAAAAAGAAAGTTATAATAAAAACTTTTTCCATACATGAAGAGAAGATGCAAATTTACATATGTTTTCAAATGGAAAGATTAGCATTAAATAATAAGGTCTTGAAATCAGTAGTAAGCCTTGCCATGGTTTGAAGAACTACAATGTTTTGCTTATATTCTAAATGAGGGAAATGTAAAACCTAGATCAGGGATTTTAATTTTTTTTAAACAGCAAAACATGCACACACACACACACACACTCACACACACACATGTGCGCGCGTGCATGTAATCCTTCCCCCCCCAAAATGGAATCTTATTACTCAAGTGTACAAATCAAAAGACTCCAGAAGTTATCTGATTGAAAAGGAGATGTAATGGAGCAACATGAACCTCTCACTGCTGATCTCAAACTGTCTCTCAACTTTCTGAGACACTTCATTTGTGCACAGGGCTCCCAGAAAGCTTGCATTTTCATATACATAGATTATTCTATCTACACTACACCAACAAGACAGAAGTCTAATACAGGGGATAAAGGGGGTGTTAAAATTATTGTGTTATATGTTTTTTTCTAGTAACTTCATATTTGTGTCTAGGGACTACAAGGTGATAAAAGTGTCCCTTTAAGTACCTCTAAGGCACTATACCTGAGTACTGGTTACCAGAAACTTCTTGGAGAAGCATGTAGATTTCATATAACTTCACTATGTGGGTGATTCATGAATATGGAGCTAAGATATGTAGAGAGCAGAAATAACACAGAAGACTGTAGGTTAGTTTAATCATGAGGCTAGTTCTACCGTAGGGATGGAATCTGTAGTACAGTGTGAGGAAGAATATGAACCTGCCATGATGCAAAGCTGCCCCACAGCAGTTTTAGCTTCTTTAGAATTGTGTCCCTTCCTGTTCCTCACGTCCATATCCACCATGTAACACAGGGCTGGGCACAATGGAGGCATTCAGCTAACAGTCTGGAGTTTAATTAGATTACCATATATCACTTTCCTGTGCATTACAAATGTGAAGCTTTTTTTCCCTGTTAAAATATGTGTAAATATACTAATATTTTTATATTTAAATTTGTAGTTTACAAAAAAGGCTTCATGTACATAAAATTAAGATTATTCCTTTTGATTTTAAAAATGTGAAAATATAAGAGTATTCCCACCTTCAATAATATATGGATTCCTAAAACTTTGGAGAATCAAAGTTTTACAAATTGAAATAATTTAAGTAATGTCCTTTTTGGATAAGTTAGTAAAAATTCTTGCCTGGGTGTAATTGGGTGGGAAACATGGTAGAATATACATTATCCTGTAAGTACTATATACCTTCACTTTCAAGATCTTTATTATAGGTAATCTTCTTATATAACACCCATCCCTGCATTTATTATGGCTGAAAGAGGAAAAAAAATCAAATAAAGGCATTAAAATAATCTGTTTATATTTGTTGTACAAAAACAGCCATTTGCTGTGTGTATGTTGTGAGACTAGCTTAAATGAAAATGCTCGTCAAGGTTTGTCCTCAATGTTTGTTTTAATGTACTATGTATAAGAAATACAGACTCTTCGAGGCAGAATTTCTGGAAATCTGTCTTACAAAATTTGGTCACAAAAGATTGCTAGGAAAACTTACTTGACTTTCAGTCATTTAGATAAATGACAATAACCTACAAATTGACTCAATCTAACTTCATACTTGAGTGTACTTGCCGTTATGGGCATTTATTAGACACAGAATGTGTCCCCACATAAAATTTGATTCTCCAAAGTTTTAGGAATCCATATATTATTGAAGGTGGGAATACTCTTATATTTTCACATTTTTAAAATCAAAAGGAATAATCTTAATTTTATGTACATGAAGCCTTTTTTGTAAACTACAAATTTAAATATTTGTAGTTTTATGTGGGTTCAGGTGTCAGAACTGATGACACACACAACCCAGAGGGTATAAAAAGATTTATTACTTGCATGATGAGGTTTTGGGGTCTTCATTGTGGTTAGGTAGTGAGGTCAGCATGAGGGTTACTGTACTTGTAGGCCAGGGCTTATGTGATTAAAGGAGAGAGCCCCTAGGCCTTTTCTGCTTGTTTGGATTGGAGAAGTGGGCCAGAAAGTTGGGACTGCAAGCATCTAGCTGTAAAACATCAAAAAGATGATGCCAAGCAACCTCGAACAGCAGTAACTATATTTTAGAACCAGGGGATTTTAACTCCCCATTATTATTATATAAGCTAACATGTATTCAATATTCTGTATCAGATACTTGGCCAATCAGCTTATGTGATTATCTCATTCAAGTTTACAGCAACCTCATACATTGGGTCCTATGACTATTGTCAATATGCAACTGAGGAAAATTGTGCTTAGAGAAATAAAGGGATTTCTGCAAAGTGCTTGGCCACTGAGTGGTACAGAGAGCCCAGGCTGACCTCAGAGGAGGGCTATTAATCACTGTCATTTTCTGCCTTCTGAAATTGTGAACTTTTTTGGAAGATTATCTTAGAAAAAAGAATGTAAGAAACATAGATTTATGATAAAGACATCAGACAGTATATAAACCCTTGCTATTTTTCTAAGTATACATGTTAACGATGATGGTTAAAATCAAGTTAATTTGCTATTAAAAAATTATCTAGCAGAATAAACAATGGACATGCATTATTTTAAATCTCTGAGACATGCCAAAATCTGATTTTGAAATAAGAGAAATATTTGTATTTTTTCTTGGTCAGTGCGTTTATAACTCAATGTGGTAGTTCTATTGCTTTGTAAGATTTAAAAACAACTCCAAGAGGTCAAGTCTAAATTTAAGAGTGACACTTGATGAGATATTAAACTCTGGTTCAGTTATAAAAGATTAGCAACACAGTGAAACTATGATCTTTGAATGGTACCGGGTTGATGTATGGCCTTCTGATACTTCCTTTCCTTTTCTGTACTTCCTCTTCACCCGTCTTTTAGATGCACCATGCTGAGAGAATCACGGGCTATAGAATTTGATTACTCTTTATTTTACTATATTGGTATCTTCTTACATCATATTTAGATTCTGACTAGACTGAACTTGGTATAGCTTCTGCACTCAAAGAAGAGTAGAGAGAGACCTGGTGATCTGGCCAACTGTAACTTAGGCTGTTCCCATCCCCCACTCTGAAAGAATTAAACCTAATATTTAAAACCACGGGAATACTTTACTTTCTAGGGTTCTGCCAGATGCAATATATATATGTTTTAATTTATTCAGTAGGTATATGATATACAAGAGTGAATTTTATAGGCCTAAAATTCATACCCTTTATCTACTACAACTTTCTATATTAGATTATAGAAGTACCTAAGGGCTAACACAATGAATGTGTCTGAAGATTTGTTACACAAATGAACTTTTTACAATAAATGTAATGACTTTGTCTTGATTCACCATGATACTATGCATACTGAGATCTGATCATGTCTCAAATGACTGGAATTAGTTATCATTTTCACCTACGTTCTCTTTTAATGAGAAAATTAGCTACCTTCTCTTGCTTTGTCCTTGGGGGTAAGTGAAGGAGGCATCAAAGAAAGGAAGGAAAGTGCAGGATTGTGCATTTGTACATTTGTGTCATGTAGTAGTTAATGAGCTGAACCCATGGCATTTCCCAAGGAAAATTAAATATGCAAATGAAAGCAATGGCTAAATTAGGGCCTTTCCATGTGCTTAATGTGAGATCCTCTGTAGAAATTATTTTTTAATTACTTTTTTGTTATATTTATTTTTCACAATTTTATTCAGCCAAATGCCATTGTGGCAAATCATTATTCAAAAGTTTGAGCATCTCCAGCAAGCCTGTGCTAACTAAGCATTGCTATCGGGTCAGAAATCCCTGATTGAAAGGGGTGAGATAATTGGAAATTTGTCAAATGTTGGTAAAGGGACTTGGCTCTTCAGAGATGAGAGACACAATGAATCATTTATTCAAAAGTACCTCAAAATCCATGTGCCATGTTAATTTTGAGGGTCTCTTCTCTTATTATAATATCTTTTAGGGATCTCCTTTACGTGGGCTATTGCAAATATTCCTAAGTCATATTGTACTTCTGGCTCTGCCACTTCCTAACTCTAAATTACATATCTCCTGTTTGTTAAAACGATGTTTTTAATGCTTCTATACTAATCATCTCTTCCAATTCTGAGACCACTGACCTTGATCTTAGTGCTGGCAAATGTTACTACCTTTATGTGACAGTGAAGAAGAGGCAGGGGATGCTACCCTCCTTTTGGTAGTCTATCCCAGGAATGGAACAGAATCTTACCTTAACTCTCACAAGATGGTAATAAGCATAGCACTATTTATTACCAACAGCAATTATAATACCATTTAAGGAGCTCTTAATGTGTGCAGACACGATGATTTAATCTTCAAATAAAGCTACAAGTACATTCATTCATTTTTTTAAACCAAGGACAAAAGTAAGTTTCAAAGAAGTTAAAAAAAATTGTCTAAAGATATGTTGCTTGAAAATAATATATTTCAGATACAGGCCCACTTCTAGCCATACAGTATCTTTGCACAAATAAGAAAAATGAAAAAGAAAGTTACTTTCATTTTTAAAAAATTGGAATTTTAAAAGAAAAACATACTTCTGTATAACTGGCACCTGCAGGAGAGTTGTATTTTAATGTGTACATTTATGATGGCTATGACGTAAGTGGTGTCTCCTTAGATGTGTTGTCCTTGTAAAATCAAGAATTCTTTGCAAACACACATGGCAGCACTTTTAGAATTTTTTAAAATTTTTTATTTATTTTTTAATTTCTTTTCAGTGTTCCAGAATTCATTGTTTATGGATTTTTAGAATTTGAAAACAAGTGTTTGGAGTTTAAAGGCCTTCTGCTTAACCATGCCATAAACTCAGAAGTATCTAAGCAAGACATAGTCAAATTTGTATATATAAGTTATGTAGGTAAACTGCTAATACTTTCTGCCCCCATTCCTGGTCAGTACAATCACACCTGCCTTCCAGTCCACCATGTGTACTCTTGAGGGCATATTTACACCTTTGCCATCTAGCTCCTGAACATTATTAAGACAAAAGGAATTTTAGAAATAGAGATGACAAAGTTAATGGCGTTATGGCAAAATGTAAATCTGGCTTCTAAGTTATTTGAAAACCTTTAAATGGAAGAAAGTTTCCTTCCCCAAAACTCAGCAAAAATAAGGGAAAATAAAAATAAAATCAAACTCCATTCTTTCTTAAGCTACTGGACACTCCTAACTATGAACCACAGAGCTTGATGACAGAAAGTTCCTGAAAAGGGTGTGAATGTAGACCTAATATTCAGTCAATTGGTATCTGTTTTGAACTGTGTTTTTGCCAGAGCTATACTTATTAACTAACTTGAATACCAATTTAGGTCATACTAAGTGCAAGCCAGATTCTCTCTCTCTCTCTCTTTTTTTTTTAAGAATTTTTTTTTTACAGATTTTATTTATTTATTTGACAGAGAGAGATCACAAGTAGGCAGAGGCGCAGGCAGAGAGAGAGGAGGAAGCAGGCTGCCGGCTGAGCCGAGAGTCCGATGCGGGGCTCAATCCCAGGACCCTGAGATCATGACCTGAGCCGAAGGCAGAGGCTTAACCCACTGAGCCACCCCGGCGCCCCTCTTTTTTTTTTTAAGATTTATTTATTTAGGGGCGCCTGGGTGGCTCAGTGGGTTAAGCCTCTACCTTCAGCTCAGGTCATGATCCCAGGGGCCTGGGAACGAGTCCCGCATAGGGCTCCCTGTTGAGCAGAGAGCCTGCTTCTCCTCATCTCTCTCTCTGTCTGTCTCTCTGCCTATTTGTGATCTCTCTCTCTGTCAAATAAATAAATAAAATCTTTAAAAAAAAAAAAAAAGATTTATTTATTTATTTGAGAGCAAGAATGAGCTGGGCAGATGGGCAGAGGGAGAAACAGTTTCCCTGCGGAGCAGAGGACCTGAGCTGAAGGCAGACACTTAACTAACTGAGCCACCCAGGTGTCCCCAGATTCTCTTTTTAAATGGAAGAATGTAAGTGGACTAATAGTCACAGGTAACTATCTGGAGAATATAGTTATGAGACACTATATTTAGCAACAAACTTCTGTTGCCATAGAACCATTTATTGAAGACTACAGCTACCAAAAACATTCAGCCACATGTTAATTATGACCATTGTCCTCAGTGGGGATTCCTAGCACATCAGTCCATTGTCATTTCTTCCAACTCTGTATGCAAAAGTTAGTTATTAATATACAGTTCAAAATACATTTCTGTGTGAAATGATCAAATCTTAATGTGATTTATATACATCTGTTTTTATACCATGCTGTTTCCTGTGATGGGAGCATATCACAGTTACATAGAATATTAGGGTCAACTGGTAGCCAGAGCATTCATTTTACAGTTGAGAGAACAGAAACACATACATTAAATAAATTTCTCAAAGCTGAAGTTCTTTTAAGGGGACACAACTAAAATAAGAACATTTGTCTCAAGTCTTAAAGTATGCAGATTTTTTAAATACATTGCACAATTATACTGAGTCATCTAGGCTCTTCCAAAAAAAAAAAAAATCAAAGAGAAGCATAATATATTTCTAAATAAACTGTGATAAGTCCAGCAATACTCTATTACTTTAATAAAGTGTAAAATATAAATAATGTAATTATGGTTACCCTTTAGAACATGCTATTACCCATCATTTGTGCTACCAAGGATTTTTTTTTTTTAATTTTAATTCCAGTACAGATAACATATAGTATTATATTCCTTTCAGGTATTCAATAGAGTGTTTCAACAATTCTATACATCACCCAGTGTTCATCATCACAGGTGAATTCAATCTTCATTACCTATTTCGCCCATCCCCCAATGCACCCACCCGCCTCCCCTCTGGTAACCATCAGTTTGTTTTCTACAGTTAAATGTTTGTTTCTTAGTTTGATTCTCTTTTTCTTCCCCCCCCTTTTGCTCATTTGTTTTGTTTCATAAATTCCACTTGTGAGTGAAATAAAGTTTGTATTTGTCTTTCTCTAGCTCACTTTTTTACTTAGCTTTCCACCTTTATCTAATTGCAAATGACAAGATTTCATTCTTTTCTATGGCTGAATAAGATACACACACACACACACACACACACACACACACACACACACACCACATCGTCTTTATTCATCTATCAATGGAAACTTGAGCTGTTTCCATAATTTGGCTATTATGAAAAATAAAACTGCTGTGAACATAGGGGTACATGAATCACTTTGAATTAGCATTAACTTTTTTGAAGAACCTCCATACTGCTTGCCACAGTGGCTGCACCAGTTTGCATTCCCACCATCAGTACAAGAGGGTTCCTTTTTCTCCACATCCTCTCTGATACCTCTTGTTTATTGTGTTGCTGATTTTAGACATTCAGACAGGTGTGAGGTGATATTTTAAAGTAGTTTTGATTTCCATTTCCCTGATAATGAGTGATGTTGAACATCTTTTCATGTGTCTATTGGCTAGCTGCATGTCTTCATTGGAGAAATGTCTGTTTATGTCTTCTGCCCATTTTTAAATTAGAATACTAGTTTTTTGAGTGTTGAGTTTTATAAATTATTTATATATTTTGGATACTAACCCTTTATGGGATATGTTATTTGCAAATTTCTTCCTCCAATCAGCAAGTTGTCTTTTAGTTTCGTTGATTATTCCCTTCATTGTGTAGAGGTTGCTATTTTGTTATTTTGAAGCTGTTTAATGTTATTTTGTTATAGTCCCGATAGTTTATTTTTGCTTCTATTTCCCTTGCTTCAGAGGATATATCTGGAAAAATGTTGTTATGGCTAATAGATTGTTGCCTATGCTTTCTTCTAGGATATTAAAGATTTCAGGTCTCACATTTAGGTTTTAATCCATTTTGTATTTATTTTTGTGTATGGTGTAAGAAAGCAGTCTGGTTTCATTCTTTTGCAGGTAGCAGACTCAGTTTTCATCTCCATTTATTGAAAAAACCTTTTTCCATTGGATATTCTTACCTACTTTCTTGAAGATTAATGAATGATATAATTGTGGGATTATTTCTGGGTTTGTTTCTGGTTTTCTTTTTATTTTTTTAATTTTTTTTATTTTTTATAAACATATATTTTTATCCCCAGGGGTACAGGTCTGTGAATCACCAGGTTTACATACTTCACAGCACTCACCAAAGCACATACCCTCCCCAATGTCCATAATCCCACCCCCTTTTCCCAACCCCCCTCCCCGCAGCAACCCTCAGTTTGTTTTGTGAGATTAAGAGTCGCTTATGGTTTGTCTCCCTCCCAATCCCATCTTGTTTTATTTATTCTTCTCGTACCCACTTAAGCCCCCATGTTGCATCACCACTTCCTCATATCAGGGAGATCATATGATAGTTGTCTTTCTCTGCTTGACTTATTTCGCTAAGCATGATACGCTCTAGTTCCATCCATGTTGTCGCAAATGGCAAGATTTCATTTCTTTTGATGGCTGCATAGTATTCCATTGTGTATATATACCACATCTTCTTGATCCATTCATCTGTTGATGGACATCTAGGTTCTTTCCATAGTTTGGCTATTGTGGACATTGCTGCTATAAACATTCGGGTGCACGTGCCCCTTTGGATCACTATGTTTGTATCTTTAGGGTAAATACCCAATAGTGCAATTGCTGGGTCATAGGGCAGTTCTATTTTCAACATTTTGAGGAACCTCCATGCTGTTTTCCAGAGAGGTTGCACCAGCTTGCATTCCCACCAACAGTGTAGGAGGGTTCCCCTTTCTCCGCATCCTCGCCAGCATCTGTCATTTCCTGACTTGTTGATTTTAGCCATTCTGACTGGTGTGAGGTGATAGCTCATTGTGGTTTTGATTTGTATTTCCCTGATGCCGAGTGATATGGAGCACTTTTTCATGTGTCTGTTGGCCATCTGGATGTCTTCTTTGCAGAAATGTCTGTTCATGTCCTCTGCCCATTTCTTGATTGGATTATTTGTTCTTTGGGTGTTGAGTTTGCTAAGTTCTTTATAGATTCTGGACACTAGTCCTTTATCTGATATGTCGTTTGCAAATATCTTCTCCCATTCTGTCAGTTGTCTTTTGATTTTGTTAACTGTTTCCTTTGCTATGCAAAAGCTTTTGATCTTGATGAAATCCCAATAGTTCATTTTTGCCCTTGCTTCCCTTGCCTTTGGCGTTGTTCCTAGGAAGATGTTGCTGCGGCTGAGGTCGAAGAGGTTGCTGCCTGTGTTGTCCTCAAGGATTTTGATGGATTCCTTTTGCACATTGAGGTCCTTCATCCATTTTGAGTCTATTTTTGTGTGTGGTGTAAGGAAATGGTCCAATTTCATTTTTCTGCATGTGGCTGTCCAATTTTCCCAGCACCATTTATTGAAGAGGCTGTCTTTTTTCCATTGGACATTCTTTCCTGCTTTGTCAAAGATTAGTTGACCATAGAGTTGAGGGTCTATTTCTGGGCTCTCTATTCTGTTCCATTGATCTATGTGTCTGGTTTTGTGCCAGTACCATGCTGTCTTGATGATGACATCTTTGTAATAGAGCTTGAAGTCCGGAATTGTGATGCCACCAACGTTGGCTTTCTTTTTCAATATCCCTTTGGCTATTCGAGGTCTTTTCTGGTTCCATATAAATTTTAGAATTATTTGTTCCATTTCTTTGAAAAAGATGGATGGAACTTTGATAGGAATTGCATTAAATGTGTAGATTGCTTTAGGTAGCATAGACATTTTCACAATATTTATTCTTCCAATCCAGGAGCATGGAACATTTTTCCATTTCTTTGTGTCTTCCTCAATTACTTTCATGAGTACTTTATAGTTTTCTGAGTATAGATTCTGTGTCTCTTTGGTTAGGTTTATTCCTAGGTATCTTATGGTTTTGGGTGCAATTGTAAATGGGATTGACTCCTTAATTTTTCTTTCTTCTGTCTTGCTGTTGGTGTAGAGAAATGCAACTGATTTCTGTGCATTGATTTTATATCCTGACATTTTACTGAATTCTTGTATAAGTTCTAGCAGTTTTGGAGTGGAGTCTTTTGGGTTTTCCACATATAGTATCATATCATCTGCGAAGAGTGATAATTTGACTTCTTCTTTGCCAATTTGGATGCCTTTAATTTCCTTTTGTTGTCTGATTGCTGAAGCTAGGATTCTGGTTTTCTGTTCTGTTTCATTGATCTATATGTCTACTTTTCTTTTAGTACCATACTGTTTTGAGTACTATAGCTTTGCGATATAATTTGAAGTTTGGAATTATAATACCTTTAGCTTTGCTTTTACTTCTCAAACTTACTTTGGTTATTTGAGGGTTTTTTTGTGGTTTCATATTAATTTTAGGATTGCTTGTGCTTGTTCTGTGAAAAATGCTGTTGGTATTTTGATAGGGATTGCATTAAATTTGTAGATTTCTTTGGTTGTATAGGAATTTCATCAATATTTTTTCTTCCAATCCATGAGCATGGAACATCTTTCCATTTCTTTGTGTTGTCTTTAATTTCTTTCATCAGTGTTTTATAATTTTCAGAGTACTGATCTTTCCTCTCTTTGATTAGGTTTATTGCCAGGTATTTTATTATCTTGGTGTAGTTGTACATGGGATTATTTTCTTAATTTTTATTTTCTGCTGCTTAATTACTAGCATATGGAAATGCAACAGATTTTGCACATTGATTTTGTATCCTCCTGAATTCATTTCTCAGTTCTAGTAGTTTTTGGTGGACTCTTTAGGGTTTTCTATATATAACATCATGTCATCTTCCTTACCAATTTGGATGACTCTTTTGTTATCTGGTTGGTGTGGTTAAGACTTCCAGTACTATTTTGAATTAAACTGGTGAAAGTGGACATCCTTATCTTGTTCCTTTCCCCTTAGGGGTAAAGTTTTCAGTTTTTTCCCATTGATTATGTTGTTAGCTCTGGGTTTTTTTATGTATGGTATTTATTATGTTGAGGTGTGGTTCCTCTAAATCTATTTTATTGAGGGGTTTAATCACGAACTGATGTTGTACTTTGTCAAATGATTTTTATTCATCTCTTAAAATTGTCACGTGATATTTGCTTGTTGATGTGATGTATCACATTGATTTGCAAATATTGAACCACCCTTAAATCTCAGAAATAAATCCCACTTGGTCATGGTGAATGATTTATTTAATGAATTGTTGAATTTGCTTTGCTAATACTTTGTTAAGGATTTTTGAGCTATGTTCATCAAAAGCACTAGCCTGTAGTTCTCTCTCTCTTTCTTATTTATTTATTTGGAATGTCTTTATCTGATTTGTGTCTCAGGATAATGTTGGCATCATAGAATGAATTTGGAAGTTTTCTTTCTTCCTCTTCTATTTTTTTGAATAGTTTGAGAAGAATAGCTATTAACTCTTCTTGAAATATTTGGTAGAACTTGCCTATGAAGACATCTGGGCCTGGAATTTTATTTGTTAGGAGTTTTTAAATTATTGTTCACTCTCTTGCTGATAATTGATCTGTTTAAATTTTCTGTTTCTTCCTACTTCAGTTTTGGTAGGTTTCTAGGAATTTACCTATTTCTTCTATGTTGTCTAATTTGTTGGTATTTAGTTTTCCATAATGTTTTCTTATATTTGTTTGTATTTATGTAGTGTTGATTATTATTTCTCATTATTATTTGTGATTGCTTTTGAGTCCTTTCCCACTCTCTCTCCCTTTTTCACTCTCTTTTTATGAATCTGGATAGAGGTTTATCAGTTTTTGTTGATCTTTTCAAAGAGCTGGCTCCTGATTTCATTGATCTATTCTATTGACCTTTTAGTTTCATAGTCATGTATTTCTGCTCTAATCTTTATTATTTCCTTCCTTCCACTTTGTTTGTTTGCTTCAGTTTTGTTGTTCTTTTTCTAGTTCCATTAGGTGTAAGGTTAGGTTGTTTTATTTCATGTTACCAAAGAATTTAATCTTGATCACACAAATTCAGTCCCATACTTGGAATCAGCAGCATTTCTTTGGCAGTTTTGTACTCCGTTCTCTTCTTAGTGGTTCTTTGGGTAGAGAAACCATGGACATTTTGATCAGCTTACCAAAATAACTTTGTAATAGACCAGGAATTGTGGATTGCACATGACCTTGGTAAAATTCTGATTTACACTTTGGAGCCACACTGAGATACTTTTTGATGAAAGAAAGACATTTCTTTTCTTTTCTTTTTTAATTAACTAATTAATTTTTAAAAGATTTTATTTATTTATTTGACAGAGAGATCACAAGTAGGCAGAGAGGCAGGCAGAGAGAAAGAGAGGGAAGCAGGCCCCCTGCTGAGCAGAGAGCCCAATGTGGGGCTCCATTCCAGGACCCTGAGATCATGACCTGAGTTGAAGGCAGAGGCTTAACCCACTGAGCCACCCAGGCTCCCCGAAACAAAGACATTTCTAATGCATCTTAACTTTTGGGTTGAATGACAGTCAAGCTGAACATTAATTTGTATTCATCTGCTTATTTTTTTTTTCTTTCTTACCTCTTAATATGTCACATCTAATACAGTCTGTCATTACAAAAGTCTCAATCCCTACTTTTATATTAAAGCAATTTTCTTATTGGATTGTTAAAAATATATATTAACAGCATTCACTTAATATTTAAAATCTAATATGCACTCCATGGTGTAATGATATGAAATCAGGGGATCTGTAAACTGGTGAAGCAAAGTGGGGCACTGGTTCTAGAGCTATAGCTGGTCTCAGAAGATACTTTAAAACTCTTGTATATGTCATAATTTCTTAATGATGATTTCTTTTGTTATATTATGGGTACCTCATCTGAAATAGGTAAGTTCTTCTCTGAATATCAGAGTTCTAAATTAAAAGAAAACATCTGCACACAAATTGTGCCAATCATCAGAGCATTGCTGAGAAAAGACAATTTTCCTAGGGGCTTACTCATCAAATCTTCCTGAGTGTGTTTGACAGTGACATCAGGCATTTTTCATTTCTACTGAATTGAAACAGAATACTGATGGATAACATTTCAATTGCTCACCCGACAGAAGAAATACATTTATTACAAGTTAAGATAGGAAGACTTGAAAGAATTCTCATATGACATGTGATATTCTCTCAGTTTTTTCACCATTTATTAAAATTTTAAGTAGCCAAGTATTTCTGTTTAGAGAAAAAAAAATCTGGTTAGATAGCAGCTTCTTTAACTTACTGGCTTTTTAAACAGGGTCTCAAATGAAAATAGGAGGTAAGCCACTATTTATGTGAGTTCTAACACTCGTGGTATTTATAAAATGGAGAGCAAAATTATCATTTGAAATTATATCTTATGAACATCACAAGAACAAAGTGTAGTGTCTCAAAAAAAGTATTTTCCCAGCTGTTGAGAAAATAGAAATTACGTGAAGAAAATAGTATAAAAAAACAATGCTTAGCAGTGCATTCTTCTGTTTTCAAAAACAAAACCATTCATTCCTGGGTATATACCCAAGAGAAATGAAAACATATGTCTACACAAAATTTTGTATATAAATATTCCTAGAAGAACTATTCATAATAGCCAAAAAGTCAAAACAACTCAAATATCCATCAGAACATAACAAGTAAATAATATGTGCATATCCATTAAACAGAATATTATTTGGCAATAAAACAAAATGAAGTATTCATACATGCTAAAACACTGGTGAACTTTGAAAACATTATACTAAGTGAAAGAAATCAGTCTCAAAAGACCATACATCTTGTGATTCATTTTATATAAAATGTCCAGAATAGGCAAATATAGACAGAAAGTAAAATTAGTGGTTGTGATGGCTGGGAAGAGTTTACGGAGGAAATGATGAGTGAGGACTAAGAGTACAGCCTTTCTTTTGGGGGATAAAAATATTGATTGTGGCAACAGTTGTGTAACTGTGAATATAGCAAGACATTGGGTTGTATACTTTAAATGGGTGAATTGTATAGTATGTGAATTATATCTGAATAAAGCTGTTATAAAAAATGCCCAGACAATAGACTGGAAGCAAAATCACAAAAAATAAAAAACAGAAATACAAAAAACCAAGGAAGTATTCCATACTATGTCACGGCCAGTGTGACAAATCGATCAGGAAAATGTGAGGGCTAAGAAGATGGTGAAAAGAAATTAAGAGACAAAGAGATGGAGGCAGGAGGAACACTGAAGATGATGTCCTACAGCGCCAATTTTATTCCACATCTTATGAGCATTTATAAGGCAGACCAGAATAGGAGGAGTAATACATCAGTACCTAGTCAGATGACCGCAAGTTCCTATAACAAGCTTACATTAACTACAAGTAAACCTCGTGATGCCAGGTAGTTTTGGCTAAAGCCATTAGCAAGACAATCAACCAGGGAGTGGGTTATGGGAGGTACAGAACAACAGGGGACAACTAAGAATTCATGACCCTGACCACATTGTTCCTTCTGTAGGGGGAGTGTTTGGGAAGTCATGAGGCTAGCCCACCACACATAGCACAGACCCTTTTCTCAGTGTTACTCAACTTAACTTACCGTCCTTAACCTTGTCAAGGTGTCCGGACTTCAAAGGAGACACAGTCAGGGCCTGGTCCTCGACTTGATCCTCGACTCCAACCATGCCGTAGCCTCCAACAATACCATAAGAATCATTAGTGTTTTATCAGTATTGGATAATGTTTGTTTTTTAATTTATGAGACAGCATTTAGATGTCAATTATGAATACTGCTTCATTGTTTTTCTGAAATGCAGTGTTCTGAGAAGTATTATGTTCTCAGGTATCATCAAGAGATTTTGATTTGCTCTTTATACTTAAGTTACTCTAAAATCTACAGTAGATTAAATGTACCACTTGCATTACTTTCTCTGTGTTAAATACTATTTGTAACCACTAAAAAATGCCAGTGAAAACTTAAAAGACATTAATTTCCTTCTAAAATATATATGAAATTTTGAAAATTACATTTAAAGTGAACTAAATATAGAAAATATTTAAAGAGTTGAAAAGTAAGTGTAGATATATGTGGTTCAAACATTGCTTCCCTTAGCTTTACCTATTAAAACATTAGGCTCAAGAATTTGAATAGTTACAGATAAAATCTTTAAATTATAAATTTCAGTTAATTTCTCATAAGATAATAAAATAGTCTACATTCTAGCAGTATATTTAAAAAAAGAACGCATCTAAGGTATGTTGAATATGCATTAAATACCATATTTTTATAGTCAAAAATAATTCCATTTAGAATAAATTGTCATTATTGAAACTGAAATGTTTCCCATGGAGTTGAAGATCAAATGATATATATGGTATGGAAGTCAGGTTTTTATTTTGGTTTTTGTATGACAGTTCTGCATTTTACATCTTATTCAAATTAGGTTTCTTCAATATCTGGCACAGCCCTCTCTGACAGATAAAAATTGTTTTGTAAAACTGTAGGAAACAAAAAATATACACAAAGCTCATTTAGTTTACTTTCAAACTCTTTAAAATCCAATCTGAATTTGTGTTTCCTTGACTTGAGACTCGTATCCTTAACCTGAAATCCATTGCTTTATCATCTTTTATTTTTAAAAGTATGATGTAATAGGAACACTGGATCAGCATAATACATTTTTATTTCCAAAGTGTTGTAAACATTTTTTTAAAGGCTTTTTTTTTAAACATAATAAGTCTCATGGATAATTTGTCAAAAAAGATAAATTTAAAACATTTCAAAAGATATAGTTAATTATGAAGCTCTTCATAGGTTTCTGTATGTTGCCAGTTACATATCATTATTTAAAACATATATATGCATGCACATTTACACACATAGAAATATAAATATTACTTATTTATATAAATATACCTATTTATATTATATAATTAAATTATGTAAGTATAATTTCTGATGTATTACCACCAAAGCATTTAGCATAAGTGTAACATGTAATTCCTCCTCTTAAAAAACTTATATTTAGTTTTCATTCCATATTTTCCTAATTCTGTCTTTTAATTCTATCGCACTGCATATTTGGTTCTAGATGGCAAATTCAGTGTTCACGTATATCAAATCAATCAAAATATTAAAGCAGTTTTTTTTTACTTTTGAAAGATTATTTTTAAGAATTTAAATTTTAGAGAACAAATTGAATTTAATGTATTCAGAAGGTTTCTATAGAGATTGTAAGATACTTTTTTGAGACACAAAAAAAATGAGAACAGTTTATTCTCAGTGAGTTAAAAAAATTGTAACCTCCTTTAAAAAGTTTTAGTTAATAAGACATTATGTATTAAACTTTCTGCAAGACAGCTTTCTGGGAACTGTCAGTGGAAAAAAGATGTTGGAAATGCATTGCTTGCCTTTAAGCAGCTTACAGTCTTACTAAGGAGAGAAAGAAATAAGGACAACTGAGCATCCTCTCACTTACAATCAAAACATCTTTCTTCAGAGATGAAGATGAAGATGAATCAAGTGATGGCACTTGATTAGTGCCAACAGCAACAGTATGAGTCAGGGTGAATAAGTGGCCCCTGCCTTTGTCTCTCTAAATAGTCTAATACATTGACCAAAGGAATAATTCATAGTTAGGACAATTAGAGATTGCATCTGATTTTTTTTTTTTTTTAATCAGAGTCAGTATTTTGAATAATGTATTTGTTTGCCCTAAAGTACTTAATCTGGCAGATTTAAGTCCGGGGCTGACAGTGATCAGCTTATGAAGAGATAGCCTTCTGGGTACAGGAACCAATTTTGAGAATGTGGTTTTTAGTCTTTAGGGTCAGACAGGCCTTTACATTTTCTCCCAAACCAGTGGTTCTCAGTTTGGTAATTTTGCCTCCAAGAGGAAATTTGGTAGTGTCTGGGAACGTTTGTTTGTGCCACTGGGGAGTGTCGCTGGTCTTCAGTAGGTAGAGGCTAGAAATACTAGCCTCTACATATCCTAGAATGAACAGGACACAATGCCCCCCCCCCACCCACCCGCAGTAATATCAGTAATACTGAAGTTGAAAAACCCTGCTTAGGGTGACTGAGTGGCTCAGTTGGTTAAGCAACAGCCTTCCACTCAAGTCATGATCCTGGAATCCCAAGATCGAGTCCCATATTGACCTCCCTGTTCAGCGGGGAGTCTTCTTCTGCCTCTGTCCCTCCCCTTTCTCATGCTCTCTCTCATTCTCTCTCTTTCAAATAAATAAATAAAATTTTTAAGAAAAAAAAAAAAAAGGAAAGAAAATAAATGAAAACCCTGCCTAAAATGAGCAAACATATTAACTGGTTGGGTTAATGTAGAGCATGAAATCAGCCAATTAACCTCTCCCCCTCCCGTTTTTGTTTTGTTTTTTTTTTTTTTTTCATTTTGGTATAAGTTGGTTTAAGTTGGGTTCCTATCCCTGGCAGCTAAGCAGGTGGCATTTCACTATCAATAGAGGTTAAGAGAACTGTTCAATACAGTGGTTACCTAAGGTTGCTGGGAGGGAAGGATATATGGTCCCTAACTTACTATAGTTTGACTTAAAATTTTTTGACTTACGATGGTGTGAGAGGGATACACATTCAGTAGAAACTGTTCTTCAAATTTTGAACTTTTATCTTTTCCCAGCAATCTGTGGTATGATACTTTCTTCTGATGCTGGGTTGTGAACCTCAGCTCCCAGTCAGTCCCCTGATCACCAGAGCAAACTACTGACACTCCTAATAGTATCAGGGTACCAATCTGTACCCATATAACCATTCCATGTCTCATTTTCAGTGCAGTATTCAGGAAACTACATGAGATATTTAACATTTTATTATAAAATAGGCTTTGTGTTAAGTGACCTTACCAATTGTAGGCTAGCATAAGTGTTTTGAACACATTTAAGATAGGCTAGGCTAAACATTTTAACTTAGGATATTTTCCACTTTTGATGGATTTATTGGGATGTAACGTCATTATAAGTCAGAGAAAATCTGCACTACGAAGAGGATTTAAAAACAGGAAGGGGACAAATGGGGAGAAACAGGTGAAGTGTTTTAGGTAAACAGAACAAAGGTATAGACTGGAAAATAAAAATAAGAAAGTGTGAACTATCTGCAATATGTGGAAAGGAAGTAGAATTGCATAAAAAAAAACAATACTTAGTAACATATTATGACTGGCCTTGAATGTTGGAGTAAGACACATTTAAAAGTTTTTGAGCTAAAAGGAATAGTATTTCCTGGCACCATATATTTTTAAAATCCCTATAAAAACAATATTGGTTCATATTTACAAATTTAGGAAATTTTAAACATGTAAAGAGTAAATGTTTCCACTTCAGGAATAATTACTCTTATTAGTTTAGCATATATTCTTTTGATTTTTTTTAAATTTATTTATTTGACAGAGATCACAAGTAGGCAGAGAGGCAGGCAGAGAGAGAGAGAGAGAGGGAAGCAGGCTCCCTGCTGAGCAGAGAGCCTGATGCGGGACTCGATCCCAGGACCCTGAGATCATGACCTGAGCCGAAGGCAGCGGCTTAACCCACTGAGCCACCCAGGTGCCCCAGTTTAGCATATATTCTGACAGATTTTTCTCTTTCTCTCTATATATATAATCATTCTGTACATGTGATTTTTATTTTGCTTTTTTATTATTCAATTAAGATGATTAGATTTTCAGATTGTTGAAACTTTTCAGAATTTTTCATGGTCATATAAAATGTATTCATTTTATACACTGTATTTTATTTAACCATTTTCTTATTGGGATTCCTGTTGTCAATTTAGGGAAAAAATAAATGTAATAAATATATTTGTGCATACAATTTTATAATTTATTATGAGTAAAATTATATGAAATACATAAACATAAAAATCTTGATACTTAATGCCAAAATGCATTAAGAAACATTGTACCAATTTATATTCCTTTCAACAATCCACAGAAATTATTCCTACTTACTCTTAAAATTTAAGATAAGTCTTAGTGAAGTAGTGATTTTTCCTGGGCAAAAATCTCCTTCCTTTCCTATATTTTGCTAATAGGTTCCAATTATTTGCTATCTATGTCCAAAAAGACCTAACTATGAAAAAAAAATAAATTATGAATCAATCCATCTATTCATAAAACCACAATTCTAATAAGATATTAATCTACAGATTTTTTCATTGCTTAAATCATAGTTACTTGTATAATTTTGATCTTAACACTTAGCATTAAGGTGTCAGTGTTTTTGACATACTTAGGGCCTATCATTTGCACATCTATTTTTTATTTGTATTCAACCTACTGCCAAAAATGTTGGCTTAAATCCATCTGCTTAATCCCTGACTACTCATAAAGACAGAAGTTTTTCCTTAGTTTCATCATGAATTCTCCTGAGAGTATTTTGACAGCTTTTAGAATGCTCTTAATGGTCCTAATACTCTGAATTTTTAAGCCACGTAAGTTACAACAGTAACATATCTAAGTTAGTTTTTTTCCTAATAATAAATTTCAACATGGAACTCTTCTCACTCTGCTTTAATCGAAGTTTCCTTTGAAGCTCAATTCAAACTGTCCTCTTTGCTAAGCGTTCTCTCCTTCTGTACTTCTACGTCTGCTCTCTGTCCACATTCTGCCCCTCCTCTTCATTCCTTACATACATACACAGTCCTTGATGTTACCAGTTCTCTTTTACACTAAAATCCTTCCCTCAGTTAATAACATTAACAGAATTTCTTTTAAGATATATTCTGCATAAATTAAGAGTGGCATATTTGGGTCAAAATTATCCTCATTCAGCACTCAAGGACACACACACAAGTCTTTCACAGTATCATATTTCTCAGCATCATCCGCTGTCTTCACTCTCATATTTTAGAGATAGCCTTTACAACTGGCACCTCACATGAAGGACCACATTTGACACTATATTAAATAATACATCTAATATACATAATAAAATATTTGCAAAATTTGAGTTTCCTTATTTTAATTCTCTTTAAAATTCCATAGATCAGTGAGTTTCTAATCTTGCTTAACAACTGTGCTTTTTAAAGCACATTTAACTGGTGATTTTTAAACGTTAGCTGCATGTGTACATGCAGGCATGAGAGTGTGGAAATCATAGGGTCAAGGAAGAGGTACTGTGTGAAATTTCGGTTATATTTTTATTTTTCAAGTTAATATGATTTTAATATTATATTCTAAGTTTTGAGCAATCACTTCCACCAAAAATAAATTTGAATTACGGGGGTGGGGGGAAGCATTTTCTATTCTTTTCAATAATGAAAACTTGGTATTTAGGGAACAGATTTTAATTGGAATAATGTAATTCTGATTTCACTTGTAATGCAAATTATAATTACAGAATTGATTTTCTCAATGTTAATGAGCTCCTCTTGATCTAGCTATTAGCTTTTGCTATATAACAAACCATGCTAAATTTTTTTGGCTTAAAACTAAAGTCCACAAACTACTTACTTGCCCGAGGGCCAAATACAAATGTTGCGTGTGTTTTTGTTTCATTTTGGTTTTTTTTGTTTGTTTGTTTACTATCTGTTATTGTAAACAAAGTGTTATTGAAACACAGCC
Organism: Mustela lutreola; assembly: GCF_030435805.1. Lineage (NCBI taxonomy): Eukaryota > Metazoa > Chordata > Mammalia > Carnivora > Mustelidae > Mustela > Mustela lutreola. The sequence goes on from NC_081301.1 coordinate 58,248,014, forward strand.
CATTTATTTGCTTTTGGTCAATGACTGCTTTTGTGCTACAAAAAGAGAGTTGAGTAGTTGTGATAGAGATTGTAGAGTTCTCACAGCCTAAATATTTACTATCTGGCTTTTTATGGGAAAAATTATTGATCCCTGACTAAAAACAACAATCACTTGTTCACTTACAACTGTTTCTGTGAGCAATTGGAGTTGAGCTCAGCTGAACAGTTCTTCTGAGGGCTTTTTCTGGACTCACTCACATGGCTGCAGTCTGCTGACCTCATTTTCGTGTCTGATGGTTGGTGCTGCTGTCATCTAAGTGGTGGGGATGACTGAGTCATATGATTCCCTAGCCTGAGATGATTCATATTGTTGCTTTTGCAGGAAGCCCAGAAGCATCAAGAGACGGTAAGACCCAGTGAGCAAGGAGTTTTCACACCTGTGTTTTATCACATTTCATATTCTCTCATCTACCAAAGCAAGTCACAGTGGCAGTCCTAGGATCAGTGCACAAAGGCTGGATACAAAGGTGTGAATATAGGAGGCATGAACAAATTGGGGGCTACCAAGTGCAAAAATTGACTGTGGTTCATTTCCTAATTTTACAGGTAAGGAAAACGAGGCCTGGAGATTTTTTTTTTTTTTTTTAAGATTTTATTTATTTATTCGACAGAGATCACAAGCAGGCAGAGAAGCAGGTACAGAGAAAGAGAGGGAAGCAGGCTCCCCGCTGAGCAGAGAACCCTATATGGGGCTTGATCCCAGGACCTTGAGGTCATGACCTGAGCTGAAGGCAGAGGCTTTATTTAACCCACTGAGCCACCCAGGCGCCCTTAGGCCCAGAGATTCAAAGTGACTTCCCCATGTCATATACCTAATCAGCGTCTAAGTCTGTAGTTGACACAGAATCTTGATTTCTAGTAGCAATACATCTACTTCTTTTATATTTTTAAAATGCCATTCAGCTCACCGTCAATAAATAATTATGGAGCACACAGGGATGGTACAGTACAAGAGCTTAAAGCATTATGTTGGATTTCAGACCTCAGTTTTAATCTTGGTTTCACCATTCTGTAGGTGATTTTGAACAAGTGATTCAAATGTTAGAAATATGTTTCTCCTATGCAATTAAAGATGACAGAGCCTACATTATAAGCATTTTGATAAGCAAGTAAGATGAGCTCTGTAAGGTATTATGAAAGTATTGAATCAGTGTACATGCTCAAAAAAAAGTTAGATCTTTTTAGTATTATTACCCATTTTATATTTCCTTACACCATTGTTTATATCAAATATATTGTTTATTCTTTAAATTTTATCATTATTTTCTTTCAAACTCTAAATTGTTTTCTCTTTAATTTTGCCTTTTTGGACCCTGATTTTCAAGTAACCTGAGTTTTCATATTTAGAGCCTAGTTTGTCAATTAAATGCTTTAGTATACACATAATAGATAGCCTTGTCATATTAAGTAGAATTTTTGGTTTTTAAACACTTCTGTTTGATTAAGACACATTTTTCTGGAGGGAAGTCATTATTTGTTGAAGCTACATTTTTGCTGGAGGATATTCAAGACATCTGTTGAGCTTACTAGGTTCTAGGAGGTACATCTAGAAGGCCAGTATACCTCAAAGCTACACATCTACTTTGATACCCAGTATAGAGGCAGATCTGTTTTGTTGCTTCTATATATTTACTATTGTTTAGTTGCCTTTATCGCTTCTTAGAAAGAAGAATTGAATTGAAGGAGTGAGTTTCATTTCTTTCATACAATGTTAAACCAAATCATTCACATAACTATTTAAATTCTGTGATTTGATTTTTTTAAACTCTCGAAATCACAATTGCCATTATTTCAGTTGGATAGTAAATAAACATAACAGTAATATCTTTATCATAGCTGTCAGATTGGGTCAAGGTAAATGACAACTCTCTCAAAAAAAGACATTTTTAAAATTTGTTCCCAGTTGTTTTACTAAGCACTTATATTCTTTCTCCACCTTTAATTGTATATCCGATTCTGGTGTTCTTGTTTCAGTACTCTACCAAGGAAACTCAGTTTCAAGTATTTATGAACTTGGCAATACTGGTCATTGAGATTACTAACAAATATTATTTCAAATGACATTCAGCTTTTTGTTTGTTTGAGAAAGCAGGTGTCATACGAGCTATAAGATCAATTTGCAAGCACATGCTTAGTTTCTAAGATCCTCTAGGGGTTTTTCCCTATAGTTGTTTTGCTTTATTTGAACTGGTCTTTAAAAGTTAGTTTCATTTTAATAACAGAGACTTTGGCTTATTTAGAAAAATAACCATAAGTGTGCCCTAAGTAAAAAACTCCCTTGAATATGTAAGAATTAAAAAGAGCAGTAAGGAAATCACGCTTAAAATTTTAGTCTCTTTCCTAAACTGCCGGCAAGGGACAAACAAGGTCGTCACTATAGACGAGCAATCACGTGCAAGATAATGCTGCTTCTAGAGGAGATTACCAACTGCAAATACAGCCTCCATTTTGTTAATTATCTTATTAGAAGCTCAAATGCTTTTCTTCTGTTCTGAAAATCTGGAGGAATTTAGAATATTCTCATATTCTACTGGGTAAACATAGGGTGTCACCTTGTAGTGATATAAGCACACACTAATCCAAAATGCCAGATTTAGGCATTCTTCAAGAGCTCACTCTGGACAGTTAGGAATCCGAAGATTTAGTTTTGCATGATAAAACATGGAGTGCTAGGATTTGAGGAAGAATTTAGACTTGGAAGTTACCTTTGAAATTACCTGGCTGATATTCTGTCTATTGGAAAAAAAATGAGATCTTGAGTAAAGAAATTTCTACAAAATATCAGATGTAGCCAATAGTAAAAGAGGGACTCATTTATGATGGGATTTTAGGATCTGACATTATACCAATGTGTTTTCTTGAATTGGTTATGGTTTTAATAGTACCAAAGGGATTCTCTTTATTTGGTACTGGTTCATAGTCTGGACCCAAATGCCCATTCACAGAATTAACAAATGAAAATGGAGACAACCATTAGAGACTGTGGACTCTGAGAAATAAGCTGAGGATTTTGGAGGGGAAGGGGGTTGGGTTTGGGGAGAGCATGATGATGGGTATTAAGGAGAGCATGTATTGCATGGAGCACTGAGTGCGGTACATAAACAATGAATCTTGGAACACTGAAAAAATAAAATTAAATTTTTAAAAAAGGACAAATTTTTTAAAAAGCAAGGCACCTAATTAAATTTGGATTTCAGGTAGATTTTTTTTAATATAAATATATCTCCAGGGGCGCCTGGGTGGCTCAGTGGGTTAAAGCCTCTGCCTTCGGCTCAGGCCATAATCCCAGGGTCCTGGGATGGAGCCCTGCATCGGGCTGTCTGCTCTGTGGAGAGCCTGCTTCCTCCTCTCTCTCTCTGCCTGCCTCTCTGCCTACTTGTGATCTCTGTCTGTCAAATAAGTAAATAAAATATTTAAAAAAAAATATATATATATATATCCATATTTGTCATATCACAACAGCTAGCCTTGAGATATATTAGACCTGAGTATCTGGTAAAGGGAAATCATAGGAATCAAGCGGATTATGACTTAGCCAAAATTATGACAGTTTAAAGGCAAGTTACAGAAAAAGTTATGAGTTAATTAACTGAAATTAAAAAGATCATCAGATGGTATTGTGAACTTCTGACACAGTTTCCAACTGGATTGGCTCAAGAAATGAACAGGATACATCCTAAAGGTGGAAAACAGCAGAACGTCCCAGGTGAAGAATTCCTTAAATCTAAGGAGTCAAGAGTGGAACAGAGGACTTTGAGGCCTTTTATAAACAATACATTATTCCTGGATTCCAGGGACTTTTGAAGTGAACAATCAACTGATTACCACATACTGGAGAGGACAAAGAATGTCAGCCCCACTATGTATTCTTATCTATAAACAAAACAAAACAAAACAAATCAACAAAAACAGATATTTTGAAAAATCTTAAAGATAAGCTGGACAACTGTGTTAAAGTTGTTTATCATTTTTCTATTTGTTTTTTTTTATTTTATTGTATTTCTTTTCAGTGTTCCAAAATTCTTTGTTCATGCACCGCACCCAGTGTTCCATATTTGTAATAATCCATTTTCCATCATACAGTAAATGATTTTAATGAATTATAAATTAAGCATAAAACATGAAAACTGTGGTACACTCAGTTGTTTTTCCTACTCTTTGAATTTTTAACCACAAATGGTTATTCCTAAGTGTGTGTGTGTGTGTGTGTGTGCGCACGCGCATGTGAGAGATAGAAGCAAGTCAATGCTTTACAAAACTGAAATCACACTCAATTGCCTATCTGTATACTTTATACATATTTGGTATAAAAAGGATTTAGATATAGGCAAATATTCTGAAGTATCTAGATGATTGTTGGCTTGCCAATATCATACATAAAAAATATTGCTTACTTTATTGCTGATTTTATAAACATTGTTAAATGAAAATGTATGCATAAAAATACATAGATCACTTACATAAATTGCATCATTTCATGATGACCTAAGCACATTAATAGTGGTCACTGCGGGTTGAGGTGTTTACAGTGAGTTACCTTATGCTCATTTACATTTTGATATTCTACCTTTATACTTTCTCATGTTTCACCTGGGGAAACCACATTTATGCTGCATTTCTTGCTCTCTGAACCGCTCAGCCACCACACCATGCACAGGGAAGGAAATACAAGGGCTGTCTAAGCAGAAACTCATCAGAACCTGAGTTTTGGATGAGGCCTCTTCATTAATATGTGCATTCCACTTAATCCTTCTGTTCTCTCTCCATCCACCTACAGCTAGTTTAAGCAAGAAGAGAGATAGAGGTTCACTTATTCAAGCTCTGTAAAGGAAAAGAGTAGAAGTGGTTGAAGCATGGCTGGTATAAAGGGAAATTGAAGTCTGTGTTCTCCCTTCACTTTCTCTCTTCCGCTCCCTCACTCATTTTTTCATTCTCTTCTTCTTCTTCTCCCTTTGCTCCTCCCTTCCTCCCTCTTTCTTTCCCTCTCTTCCTTTGCTTTCTTACACTCATTCCTACACCCACATACCCACCAGTACACACATTTCCTTTCTACACATGCCTGTTTCATTATAGTTTACTACAGAAAGTCTTCTTCTTTTTTTTTAATACCGTGATGCATGCCACTGTTAGCATCTTAACATTTTAATTTGACTTTACTCAGATGGCCAGTTACTCTTATCTTAAATTTTCAAATCCTCTGGGGGAGAATTCAGGTTGGCCTGCTTGAGTCACATGTTCATCTGTTGACCACTCAAGGTGACTGGGAGCTTGAGTACCAATGATTAGTCCAGGTGGGATCTCCTCATGGATTATTCAGCAGTTCTAGCAGAGAGGAGCATGAGAAGGAGGAAATTCATTTCCATACTATAGTTTATAGAAATTCTGTCTACACACGGGTCCTTGTGACCACATAGCAGGAGAGAAAATAGTGTCAGGTTATATGTTCAAAGGGGTATCTCATTTCATTCTTTCCTGTCTACCTCTGGCAGTCCAAAGAATCTCCATTTTTTCTGGATAACTCTTGGTCTGTTTGTGCAGTGAGGACCACAAAGATAATTGGAAAGTCCTCAGTCATCCTAATTGTTAGTATGTACACAATTTTATGAAATAGAATGCTGTTAAGGCTAAATTGTTTTTATCCTTTATTCATTTGCCATATAGTGACAATATTAAAACACACACAGAGATGGTCATAAGCCTAGCCTGGCAACAATTAAAAAAAAAAATGTCGGCTATTTGACAGTAAAAAAACAATAAAAAAAAAAATGGTGTTGGCTATTTGACAAACTGGAACATTTGTCCCTGAATAAGAAGTTGGCCCAAATATTAAACAAGTGTATTTCATTATATAATTCATATTTTTATCACCAAGGGAAAGATTCAAAACACTATTAAGCACATTTTGGTAAATCAAAGACTTATATTTATTACTTTTAGATTTTAAATAACTGATCCTACATTCAGTTACTTACTTTTACTTTTATGAACCCACAAATGATTTATCAATTTATAACAAATATCCATTTATAAATGATATAAGTAAACTTTAGAATGGGGTACGGAATATATGACTGTGTTGCCTTGTCAGTTGTCAGTATGATGATTAGTTAGAGCCTTTTTTTTTTTTTTTAATTTGCTGGGACAAGATGCTTTCTTTAACATTAAGCTGTAATGGAAACATTTCATTATCTTCAACACAATTACATTTCTATAGCTACATAATTAGAGTTAATTTATCTTACTTAAACTTTTATTTTCTTTCCTTTGACATTTTTCTTTTTAAAATGCCAAATTGGTGATATTTCTGCTTTATAAAATGATCAAGGACTTCTTTTCTGACTGAAGAATAGCTCCTTAAAGTGAGAGAAAAATTAGCCTATTTAATTTTCTGAGAAAATTAGTTTGTCTTTTAAGATATATGCATAGCTCTTTATTCAAGGAATATCCCTCCTTCAATGTGTTTCATGTGGTAAACCCCTCTCTTTAGAAGAGTGTACTTATGGGGCTGATACTACTCAAACAAATGCCACTCTGAGAGATTTTTCTTTGTCTGACAGATTGTTCTTGACCAGTTAGAGCCTCTAAAAAAGGCTGTATCTATATAAAGAAGGGCAATGCTACTGAGCTATTATTTAACACTTTTTGAATTCAAACATCGGTTCTATGTTTAAATCAGAAGAGAAGGATTGGTTTTAGTTATATGTTGAAAAAAAGTTGGTTGATTACACTTTCCTGAGCTGTCAGGACCCTAAGTGAATGGTTTCCTCAATGTGTCTGTGAAGTTTGGTTACTGTATGTATGCTCTGTCTTCTTAATAGAATCAGAACTTCCTCCTGTTGGTCCCATAAGAAGAAAGACCCCAAATTCCTGGTAGTATAGTGACTGATGATGAAAATGTTCTTCTTTTCTTGACCTTAAGAAGAAGCTGCTAAAGATATGCATGTGTTCTTTTGCTCGTCATCTTATGCCAAACTTTGCTTGGAGTAGTGACGGATCACCTTTTCTTTTTTGGGGTAGCAGAAAAATGAAAAATTTCATTAAGTCTAATTGTTAATCTCTGCCTCTCTATAAGATCTATTTATTTAGAGAAAAAGAACATGTCTCAGCTCTATAACTAGATTTTTTTAAAAAAATCAAACAATTTCAGGAAGATATTTAATCAGCGTATTTTTAGGAGAAAAATTTTAAAAAGAAAACTTGGTGCCTGGACTGGTTATCTATTGCTATATAACAAATCATCCAACCAAACAGTGGTATGTGCTCATTTGTTTTCCTCACTCGTATGTCTCATCATCATGAAGATGACAACGCAAGGTTTGGTGGTTATTGCTTTTACCTCATGGAAATTTAGTCAGATCACAGCAGAAACAGGTGTTAGCTTCAAAGACTTTTTCACTCACTTGTCTGACAGTTGATGATTGCTGTTGACTAGGGATTTAGCTGGATTTTTTGGCTGTGATGTCTACACATCACCTATAGATATGGGGTTCTTATTCTCAGCTGATGACTACATTCTAACAGTAAGTATTGAGAAATAAAGAGAAACAGACAAAGAGACAGAGACACAGAGAGAGAGTGATACAGAGACACAGAGATAGGCAGACACTCTATTACCTTTTATGACCTAACTTTGGAAGTTACATAACCTCATTTCCATCAGTCCTATTGGTTGTGACTGTCATAAAGTATCACCTGGCTCCAAGGGAAGAAGACATAAACTCTTTCATTAGAAAAAGGTGAGGAGACATTATGAAATGAGCGAGTGGAATATTATTAAGATCACTTTAAGAAACTATAATCTGCCTCAGGGGCTCCCAAAGGATCACAAAATTAATCCTTAGTAACATTAGATAATTTTTGTTATATACTTACCACGTGCTGTGTGATGTTCTACATGATTTACACATATTATCATTCAGATCTTACTATATCTATTTATTTATGTGAATGCTATTGTTTTCCCTCATTTTTAAAGGATAAAAGCAAAGCTAAACAGTTTATTCAATGTCACAGAGCTGAAACTGAAGATATGGATACTAGCTCTTAATGTCTATCCTATACTGTTTCCCACTAGACAACAGAAATAAATAGATTGGGAAAAGTTTAATATCTTAATTTAGAAGACCTACTGGTTAGTCATATGAGCTTTATTTACATACTTTATATCTGTGAACCATAGAGATTTATGTCTAATTGTGTGAATAGAAATAATAGGCTTTTAGGATGATAAAAAAAGTTAATTATAATGTGAATAAAAAAGTGCCCAGCACAGTGCTGATCACATAATTGTTCCCTGAAGTAGAAGGCTTGAACATGTTATTTCATCAATCTTAATTTTTTTTACATTTAATCCTTTTTTTTTTTAATGTTTCTATTTTCGGGGCACATGGGTGGCTCAGTGGGTTAAGCCTCTGCCTTCGGCTGAGGTCATGATCTCAGGGTCCTGGGATAGAGCCCCGCATTCGGGCTCTCTGCTCGGCAGGGAGCCTGCTTCCTCCTCTCTCTCTGCCTGCATCTCTGTCTACTTGTGATCTCTCTCTCTCTCTCTCTCAAATAAATAAATAAAATCTTTACAAAAATAAAATAAAATGTTTCTATTTTCATTTTAATTCATTTGGTATAGGTATATGGATAGTGCTAAACTCTGTCCTATTCAAGGCCTCCTATTTAATCCCACTAATTGAATTACAGTGGTATTGGTAGATATTATAAATGATAATATGAACATTTAAATTTCTGACAAATTAGATTATTTTATTTTTTAAGCACTAACCTATAGTATATTGTATTATAATCTCATATTGTTCCAGTAAGGATATGAACTCGTAAGTGCAAAGACATTTTTGTCCTTTTATTTTTTTTTATTTTGTGTCCTTTTAAATATGTATGTAAGGAATATACAACCTATGTAATATATAATTATGTGGAATTAAAGATATCATTATATATATAGAGAGAGACACACACACACACACACGTATAAATGGTTTCTTTTTTTACCTTATTTTAATTCTTGGGGCATATAGCATATAGCTTGCAGTTCTCTGGCAGATACTGAGTGATTTAAGATGAAAATTTTCTTTCTTTTCCTTTTACTTAGATTTTGTTTTCTCCTGTGTAATTAGAATAGTGTATGTTCAATAAGTGTTTGTTGATTGATCAAAGGATTTATGTCTGAGATTAAGTTTAAAGAAGGATTATCTCTTAATTGTCTCTTGTTAACTATCATTTTGGGAAAACTTAAGAGTAATCAAGCCCCACTTAAGACTCTAATTTTGATCTGATACTAATCTAAACCTTATAAAGTCTCTTTAGGTCTTTTGACACTATAGAATTTGGTTGCAGTACATCTTGTCTTGGCAAGAATCCAAAAATGTAGCAAATGTTCAGATGTTTTATAGAATTATTGAGGTTAATTTAAAATTTTGTTATATAAATGAATAAAGGGTCAGAGAACATACATGGCATATATTTTATTACCCAAAACCTGACTTGTGATGGAAGTTAACTTTTTCATTTTTTATATTTCATTTTTTTATATTTATAGCCTCTTCTGTCAGAATCTTCATCTTTTTTCTCTTGATGTAAATGTTGTAAAACAATGAATGTTCCCTTTATACTGCTTTATTATAACCCTGAAATAATATACTAAGTACTTTAATTCAAATAAAGTTTGACAAGAGCAATAACAAGGATAAAAAACTAGTTATTTTTCCCCAACAATATTCTGTGTAGACACATCTATGAAAGATGCAGATGTGACCATTTTTTTTGAAAATGCACATCAATAATTAATATATTTTTTTTCTTTTGGCAAATGTAAGTTTTTGTTTCTAATTGTTTTTAAAGACAAATATTTAAGCATTTTTTTTAAAGTAGCAGCCAATTTTCATAGCTTATTGTAGGCACTGTTATCTATAAACTGATGCTGACATGTAAATGTACTTGAATTTGTAGGCTGCTCAGTATGCTATTCATTATCAATCCCTAAAATGCAAAACAACTGCATTTATAGTAGCGCCATTGAGATTGTCTAATTGTAGAAAGCAAAGTCCTTACTATTAGAACTAGTCATCAAATAAACACATGGGAAAGTATGTTAGGAAAATGTAATGAGATTTAAAAATAAAATATTGATTTCTAAATCTGGGTCATGAATTAGATTTCAGATATGTTCTTCTATCTGTTTTATATAATTGGTCTAGTGTCCCAAGTTTCAAAGAGACCGTTCTCTTTTCCTTTGACAGACGTAATGATTACCTGGATAGCTTGCTCTCACTAATGGTATCAAACTAGCTTCATGGAAAAGACATGTTGAGGTGTACTTTTGACTATTACCAGAATTTGCTGCCAGTTTTAAACTGTTAATCCTAGCTCCTGCAGATCTTGAAATAAGAGAAACAGAGAACTACTCCCGTAACTGTTAGTCACAGAATAATTCAAGCCTAATAATGTCTTTGTTGTTGTGAAGATCAGAATTAAGTTTACTTTTCACAAGAGGAACGGTCACTTGACCTTTTCTTGAGTGACTAACAGCTATTGAGTTTCCTCTTGTTACTCTCAGTGCAAGCATAGCAGGGGAGATAAAAGCAGAGAGGTCTTGAAGTAATTACAATCACTCATCTGTGGTGAACATTTTAAAATGCAGGTTGAATTTGCTGATTTCAGAGTAATAACATTTGCAGAAGTAATATCTTACGCTGAAAAAGAAGGAACACAAAAGCATTAGGAATGCATAGCATGATTCAAGGGACCAGGTTTCTAAGCTACTGTGCAGTATTACCCCCTTAGGAGTTCTAATTCCCTACTTACGCTACCCAACTGCATTCACGTGGAAATTGTCAGTGTTGCTAAAGAAGACCACATACTTCTTATGGACAGAGGTCATGTTTTAGTCATCTTCTTATCCCCAGTGTATGACACAAGATTTCTGAATTAACCCAGACTTTCCAAAATAGTTCCCTACATGAGAGAACATGTCCTTTTTCTGAAGCCATGCCCAGTAATGTGTGCCAGAGAACTAAGTTCTCCTAGGACCAGCCCATGGTGGACATTTAGAATGCATATCTTCTTATTAATGGTTCCCAGGTAGTCTATAGTAAAGAAACCCTGAATTTGCTACACTCTCCAAACTGGTATGATATGGGAATCTTTCATTTTTCCTGTAAGTACTCTTTGAAGTTAGGTAGAACTAATGATTAACATGTCACACATTGGGAAAGTGGTATTTCCTGTTTTGGTGAGTCCCTTATTTCTCCCCATTCCCTAAGGTTCTTTTCCAAAAAAATTTTTTTTTTCAATAGTGCTTTGTTTGCCCAGTAATCTACCTTGGAGTCAGAAGATTCAGTTGGTTATAAGCTTAATTCTTTATGTATGTTCTTAATATAGAAATAGTAGTTTAAAAGTTAGCTTGGACCACCCCTGACAGTATGGAATTAGAACCTCAGTCCCTTCCCTGCTTCCTCTTGACAGTATTTAATTCTTACTTCTCATCTCTACTCAGTACCACAACTTCCCATTGCTCATTTTATGTCTTTGCTGCATTACTTCCTTTACCATCTGGAGCACGACCTTCTTCTCTCTAGGGAATTCTAGGGAAGCAACCATGACAGAATGCAAATAAATATGAAAAACAGTAAGATGTGTGAGTTAAAAAAAATTTCTATAACCCCATAAAACAACATTAAAAACACAAATAATATTAGGTTTTTTAGAGGAAAATATCTGTGGAAATGATACAAATATGACAGCAACTATAAATGGAAATAATGCTGAATCCATAAAATGTTGTCTCATAAAATGTTCAGAGTATATGGTAATGTATATGTAAATTATGAAAGTAAAAATTCCACTAAAACATTGTTTATAAATTACTGTGTAGAAGATTTTATGCCCAACCTATTGTCTGGGGATTAACTATTCAGAGAATTAATAGAGTTTTAATAAGGATCTTATTATTTTAATTTATCTAGGAGGAAAATATTCATAGCTTACCTTTCAATTTTCTAAAGCATGGATCTTAATCATTTCTGATTAATTTCAAGTTGCAACTTTATGAAGTCTAACTCTGAATATATCATTTAGGCATGGAAATTTGAGATGCCCCTGTCCCTCTAGTTATACAGATTTTTTCATTAACAATGACTAATGAAACTACTTTTAATTTATATAACACCTTTTAATCAAAGGTTACAAAGTTTAATTTTCTAGTAAAGTTTCAGTTGCATTTTATGCATGCAAAAATATATATTTCCTATTAGAACAGTTTTGTGTCTCTACAGAATACCTATGCAGTCCCTGAGTATTTATTTTGTGCTCACGGTACATCTATCCACGTTAACTGCCTAAAGACCTGTGTTTTAAGTAGCTATAACTTCTGCCGGGTTCAAATAAACAGCTAATTACGTTAGAGGGATGATGATGATGGTAAGGTTAGAAGGAAACGATGATGATAGATGAAGAAGAGGAGAAAAATGGGGAGGGGGAGGGGAGGAGCGGAGAGGAGAAAGATGAGGAGGGGAAGGACCAGGAGGCGGAAGAGGAGGAAGAGGAGAGTAGGGAAGAAGGGCACGGGTGGAAAGGTGGAGGGAGGAGGAGGGAGGAGGAGAGGGAGAAGGGAAGAAGAAGATGAAGGGGAGGTGGAGGAGGAGGAGGAATAAAGTAGATGCTTTCTTGAGGTTTTACTTTCTGTCAGGTATTGTTCATATACTTTGCAGATAATCCTTTAAACAACCAAAGGAGTTAAATACATTAATCATCTATTTTCTGGGTAGCAAAACTCATGTTTAGACAGGTAAAATAAACTTCCAAAGTGTATATATCTAATAATTTGCATAATTGTGTTTCAACCTTCTGTTATTCTTTTAGCCAGTTTTGTGCCCATACAACTGTTAGAGGATTTGAGAGGCAAGAACAGAGAGAAAGATGCTCAGGAAACCAACAGGAAAAAAAAAAAAAAAAAAAGGCAGTAACGATTACCAAATGTGGTTCATATTTCTTCAATGTTCAGTGCTTGCTTTTTTTTTTTTTTTTAAGATTTTACTTATTTTTTTGACAGAGAGAGATCATAAGCAGGCAGAGAGGCAGCAGAGAGAGAGGACGAAGCAGGCTCCCCGCTGAGCAGAGCTCAATCCCAGGACCCTGAGATCAGGACCTGAGCCCAAGGCAGAGGCTTTAACCCACTGAGCCACCCAGGTGCCCCAGTGCTTGCTTTTTGATAGAAAGTATTGCACCACTGACTTGGCTTATAATATCTTCCCAAATTTAATTTTTCAAATTCATTCATTCATTCATTCATTCATGCATCCAACAAACTTCTACTAACTACATACCATTAAAAAAAAAAAAAAAAAAAACATTCCTTTTTCTATCTACATCTGTACTTTACAATAAGAGAAAAGGGCTTGTACACCAATATATATACTGTAGTGTCTGTGGGGTCACATAGCACATGTTATACATATGAGACTATCAATGAGTATTAATTAAATAGTGAGTTATACCCTTTGCAAGCAATCATTTTATGGAAAATGCTGTTACAATTATAATGTAGGAGATCATAGGTAACATATGTTTAAAAATTTCAAGTTATTTTTATTAGCATATTAAATATATATCATATGGTTTTATATCATAACCTTTGGTCATTTTGTACTTAAAGGAATACATATCCATTTTCCTTAATGATATATTTGCTGTACACAGCATTCTAAAACATATGACTAATGTGTCCTAGGAGGAAAATTGATCCAGAGTATATTGAAATCTGTTTTTCCCAGCTGGGGTTTGGTGGAATTGCATTTTATTTTCCCTGTGTTTAGGGTAACATGTTTGTCAAAAAATTGGAAAATGCCAAGCCTTAAATAATCTCATAATTATAAATAACATTTGTTTGGACAGTCAGGTACATTGTCCTAATGTTCTAATATACTTTCATAATAGCTTAATTTTATTATTATTAAAAAACAAGAAATTGAGAAGAGTTTCCAGTATATTGATAATTACAACAAATTGTGTGCTGAACTGTCATGAAGACTTAAAGAATATGTCTGGAATCTAAAAGACTGTGTTTGGGCTTACACAAGTCAATATAGAATCTGTGAAAAAAGAGTGCTTATGAAAATAGACCCCCTGAAGCAAATAATACATCATATGTCAACAAAAAAAGAAATAAATTAAAGTTAAAAAAAATAGAGCCTGATAAAAGGTGCAACCATTCTAAAATCATTGTTCAATTAAAAAAACAGCAGACATAGTTTTTCTTCCTATGTTGGATATTGTTGGACTATCAGTCCCTCCGACAACCTTATCCACATAAAACATTACATTTTCAACAGGGGCTCTACAATTTAAGTTAATTTGAAACAAATTTTTAATTTTATCTTTTAATAAGATGATTCCCTATTCATACCCAGAATGCGAGAGGGACTTTTATTCCTCTTCAGTGTATGGTATGAAAAATTTACATTGACCATAAACTCATATTTATGCACCTTTATCTCTATAATGTCCGTGGAAACTTGCTCTGTTGTGCTCTCTGACATGCACTTCACTCTATTTGAAAAGTTGCATACAGAACCCTGTATCTAACAGGCATTTATTAACCTTCCATCGTGTACAGGACATGGCGCTGGGCTCAAGGGATGCAGAGCTTTTCATTAATCAATATCTCTGCTTGGAGGGAGATTGAAGTTTAATGAGGATGCCTTGAAACAAATATTACAGCACATTGAAGGTAGTAGAGATATAGGTTAGATGTACTTAAAAAATGCAGTAATAGGGACGCCTGGGTGGCTCAGTTGGTTAAGCGGCTGCCTTTGGTTCAGGTCATGATTTCAGGATCCTGCTCAGCGGGGAGCCTGCTTCTCCCTCTGCCTGCTGCTCTGCTCACGTGTGCTCTCTACCTCTCTGTCAAATAAATAAATAAAATCTTAAAAACAAAAAAGAGCTTTGAGACTCAAGAATACAAAACAAAACAATGCAATAATAAAATGACTAACTCTCTAAGAAGGACCAAGTAGCAACACACAGAGAGGTTGCTTCTGATTTGGGGTTTTTGTTGTTGTTGTTGTTCTTTTTTTTTTTTTTTTTCTTTTTAGTGTTCCAAAATTCATTATTTATGCACCACACCCAGTGCTTCATGAAATATGTGCCCTCCTTAATGCCCACCACCAGATTCACCCAACCCCTCACCCCCTCCCCTCTAAATCCTCAGTTTTTTTCTCAGAGTCCGCAGCCTCTCATGGTCTGGGGCTTAAGGAATGAGTGGGATACCAGTAAATTCCAACAGTGAGAAAAAATAGTGATCACTGAGGGCCCTCTATATGAGTCTCATGCCATGCACTTTACACATATTACCTCATTTATTCCTCCCAAAGCTCTTGGGTACCATCATTATTATTTCAAATTAGGTAAGTGGACTGTAGAGAAGATAACATACCCAATGTTACACAGTAACTGATAGAAACTTGCTGCAAACTTTGGAATTTTTGTAAATTTAAAGGGCTTGATTTGGTGCAAGGGTCTGATTCCAAATAGGAAAAAAAAAATAATAATTAAGGACATAAGGACAGGCATACATGTACAACGTCTTTAGATCTGGGATTATAAATTCAAAGACTGGACAATTGGTATACATGGCAGGTAAAATAGGAGGCTGAAATTAGAGGCTGGGGCCAGATTGTGAAGAGTTTGATATGCCAGACATTTGTAGTTGTTACTGTCACTAATACTGTGCATATATTCATTGAAAGCGAAAAGATGTATTTTTTTTTCCTTTAGTATCTTGTAGGGTTTTTGAAGGAAACTATGGTATCAGTGGGAAGGGCAGATCTTACAGGAAAGAAACAGAGAGTATTGGTTCTAAACCTGTTAAGTGGAGCTATGCAGTTGTACAGTGGGAGGACATTGACGAGAACTTGTACTGAAACAATAAACACAGGTCTGTGATATTGTGGAATGTCAGATCTCACTAGTAAATATGTCTTATGATCAAACCTGCACAGCCAAAAGGTTTTTTTTTAAATACACAAAGTGAACAAGTAATAAACATAAAAAAAAAAAATTAACACTTAACATGAGAAGAAAATTAATCCTGTCTCGAAAACACTAGCTTTTTCAGCTGTGGCCAAATTCTTATCCAAGGCAGAATATAAATGTGGAAACCACTCAGGTTTCATAATCAAAGGAAACTATTATCCTCAAACCAGTGACCTCAAGAAGAAATAAGCATGACATTAAAGAAGACTTTCTTTGAATAACTCCCTCCCCAAGAGTGAATAGCCTTGGATTTCTGAAAGGTATCAGGCAAAACCGTTTATCTAGTGTAAAGGGATGGTAGAGACTAAATTGCCTCAGGCTGTGAAAACGGAAGCCCTAGTTTAAAGGCAGAAATTTGTATCAACTTTTCAATTTCCCATTCTTGAAGCATAACCATCTCCCCCCCCCCCCCATCTCTCCATCTCTTCTCCATCCCCTCTCTTTTCTCCAGCGGAGCCCTGGTGACATTTTGCATTTTCTGCCTATTTTCTGCTAGAGAAATGTTATGTTATGGCACATCTCTTGATCACATCCAGAAATGATGTGGCAAGGTTACAAAATTTATAGCCATCAGCTCACTTAATTAGAGGTAAATTGTACTGTTTCCTCAACTACCAGAAAGAAAAATTGTCCATTGATCTTATCTAAGCCCTAGAACCAGATATTCTTTTTTAAATCACGCAAATCCTCAAGCTGATTGGTTTTATATGATCCTAAATAGGCAGTATGTTATAATCAGCAATGCAAAGATAAATTTGAACGCATTGCCTGTCTTCAACAGTGAAGTAAAGCTATATTCATTACTATCTCCCTTAATCTAGCAGAGTGCCTGGCACATAGTAGGGACTCATATAAATATATGCTGCTTCAGTAAATGGACACTGGTCTAATGATTCAATCCATCTAAATCACAGTATCTTAATCTGTTATGACAGATGATGGATTATACATAAATGTACCTAAAACAAGTCTTGGTAGTGCCCTAGTCTCATGTCTTATTAGGCCTAATATAGTCAAAATGCTTCAGTATTTTAGCTTACCATTATTTGCTGAGATGAAATTTTATATGGAAGTTTAAAGAAATCAAACAAATGAAGAACAGCACTTCTGTTATTGAGAAGAGGTTAGAGAACCAAAAAACGAGTCTATTACTTGTCTTAATTTCACCACAACCAGACGTAGGAGTTTGGGGCGAAAAATGCAGTTTCAAAGCTAATGGTAGAGAAATATTTACTCTAAACTGATCCTGTTCTTTTTATTCTGTCTCATATTTTCAGATTTTCTGTTTCACAGTCCTAAATCCAGAGCCCCTTTCCCCTTACATTGGCTTATTTAGTCTTACGCATTCGTGCAGACATGAAAACAACCTTGATGTTTAAGTAGATTTCTGACAAGGTGGGTTGATTTGCCAATGAAAAATACAGCTATGGTATCTTTCACCATTAGTTATGATAAATTCCTGACTTCTTGTCAATTACCTTCATAGATAATCAGTTTCACAGTTTTATTGTAGTATACTTGACATGAAAAAATGCCCCTATTTAAAGCATATGGTTGGATAAATGTTAACATACATATTTATCTTATGAACCATATCCATATTAAGATAATGAATGTACACATCACCCCCAAAAGCTTTGTTGTATGCCTTTATAATCTCCCTTCCTCCCAAACTATACTCCCCAGGAAAACAAAGATCTACTTTTTTTCACCATAATGTAGTTGCGTTTCATTTTCTAGACTTTTGTATGAATATGATCATGCAGTGTGTACTATATTTTTTATCTCTTCTTTCGCTCATCATTATTACTTTGATATTTACCCATGTTGTGTGTATAAATAGTCTGTTACTTTTTTTATTGCTGAATAGCAGTCCATTGTATGACACATTACAATTTGTACATCTTTTATCAAAATTATCTCTGGACATTTCATTTTTTGATTTTTTAATGATATTATTTTGCAATTTCAATCCTTATTGTTCATTGCTAATATACAGAAATAAAATTCATTTTTGTATATTGTTCTTAATATTCTGAAATCTGTCTAAACTCCTTATTAGATCTAACTCTCTTGGAAATTCTTTAGGTGACAAGTGATCATATTGTCTGCACACAAAGTTGGTTTTCTATCTTCCTTTTCCATCTGTGTACCTTTTACTTTCTCTTGCCTTATTAGTTTGGCTAGGAACCTCAGTAAAGTATTAGATAGAAGTAGTGAGAGCAGACATCTCTTTCTTTTTCATGAGCTTACAGTGTAAGCATTTAGTCTTTCTTCATTAAGCAAAACTATTAACTAAGGCTTATCAAAAATTTTTTTAATGATGTTGAGGAAGTTTCTGTTTATATTATGTTGAGTTTTTATCATGAATGGCTTTGAGATTTCTGTTAAATATACTTTTAATGCATCCTTTGAGACAATCTTTTTTTTATTTTTTGTCTATTAATGTGACAGATTATTTCAGTAGATTTTTGCATGCTAGACCTACTTTAAATTCTTAACACGAATCACTAGGACATGTTTTATTAACTTTTTTATTTGATTTATAGATTGCTATAGAATTCCTAAAATTGTCTTACCAATTATACGTCTGTGTTCATTAAGAATGGAGATCCAGGGGTGCCTAGGTGGCTCAGCTGGTTGGGCATCTGCTTTGGCTCAGGTCATGATCTTAGAATCTCGTGATGAAGCCCTGCACTGGGCTTCCTGTTTGGTGGGGAATCTGCTTCTCCCTCTACCCTTCTCTCTCTCTGTCTCTCTCAAATAAATAAATAAAACCTTAAAAAAAAAAAAAAAAAAGAATGGAGGTCCTTAGTTTACTTCTCCTGTGATGTAAAGTAGTTTGTTCCTTACCTGTTTAACGCTGCAGGTAATATTTTATAATGTACTCTTCAGTACCAGCTTATATTCTCTTTTTCTGGAGAATTCTCCTTTTCTTCTCCTTTCTTACACATTCATTCTCACATTCCTGCCCTGAAGCTCTTATTTGTGTAATGTTTTAACTGTTGCCTTCTATATTTTTTGGAATCAAAAGTCATCTTATTTCCTATGGACTCACACCATGAAACTCTAAGCAATGCTAATATATAATAAGATGTTCAAGCCATTATGACTATTCTGTTGTAACAGATGTACTCGATCGTATTATACCTGATGCATTTTATTTTTTACGTATATGTTTTATTTCCCTTTCCACTATCTGAAATGAAATATAACTACATGAATAGAATGATGTAATGACAATGTAAAGGAGACATAAAAAGGGAGTAATTGATAATGAAACAATTACATATATTATGTTTTATTAACACTTGGATACTACTATGAAAACATAATGAAATAATCAGATGTTTGCACCTATATACAGAATATCTTTAATGGACCAGCTACAAATTCAGCTTTATTACATTGTAACTCAAACATCCTGAGTAGTATTCCCATATAAGTAATATGATTATGCTTAATAGAAAAGAAATTTGGTTAAAACATATTTTTGCTATGTTTAATCTTTCCTTAATTTAAGCAGAGATTACTTCATTAGAAAGTATACTTAAAATGTGCAGAAGTGTTCTATGTTTAAATTCCAAAGAATGTTAAAGGTTAGGCTCATGTAACCATGTATTACTTCCTCTTGATACTGAACATCCTCCCAAAAGGTGGTAGCTTTCTTTGTTTTATAGGACTGTCCTAACTCTCCTTACTGAAATTCCTGTTTGGCCTAAATCATTCTGATAAACACATGGTCATCCAGGTTGTCAAAATTTTCTCTGGAAAGAGACACTGCTTCCTTTCATATTCACTGGAATAAGGTTTAAATTAAAAGGACATTTGGACCTACATTTTGATAATTTCTTTAAAGCTCACAATTAACAAATTGAGTTTTAAGAAGTATACTTCTAGATATAATGTGGTTTACTTTATATTATTATACACCATTTTTATTAGATTTTATTTTATATCTACATATTAATCCCATAACTATAAGTACATTAGCCTCTTTGTGGATTTTTATAAATTCAAAGAAAAATACATGCTTTTGGTAATTAACATTAAAACAACTGTGTCTCATGTGAAGTTATACAACATGTGGTAATAGATTTTTCAATATATCCTAAGTGCCTGAAGCTTCCACCTGCTAAATTTTGCAGGCAGGTCTACCATGTAGGAAATATAGTTACTAATATATGTTGTGTGTATTTTTCAAAATGAAGTTCTAAGGGAAACCTAATAGACTGCAAATATAATGGCGTATGGGAAAATGCAATTATAAAAACTGTGGTAGTTAAGTACGCAAATTATGTCCATCTGTTGAACAAACCCTTGGGACAATATGGAATTGGTGGAGAAGAGTGAATGATTACTTTCCAAGCATTCCTGTCAGAAGCCATACATTTAAGCCTAACTGTGAATAGGAACCCCTTCTAAACATTCTTATTAGGCCATAATCTTCCCTTGGTTTGAATGACAGCAAGCCCAGAAGATAAACTTAGAACTAGAATAAAGTCAGGCCCATTTGTTTTATTAAATCTGCATCAAACTTGAGCGGGTTGAGTCTCTCCAGTGGCCTTGGCAACAGCTTAACTTCCTGGAATTTTTTGTAAAGTGAAGACGTATCTCTATATTTCAGATAGACAGAGGTTAGGGGATGAAGTGGGCTGTGGAATGAAACCTTGTCCTATTATAAAAGTGACTTTCAGGGGTGCCTGGGTGGCTCAGTGAGTTGGGCGTGGGACTCTTGGTTTCAATTCAGGTCATGGTATCAGGGTCCTAGGCTGTGTCTGGCTCCTCTCTCAGCATGGTGTCTGCTTGAGAGATTCTCTCCCTTTCCTCCCCTTCTCCCTGCTCATGCTTGTCCACTCTCTAAGATGAATAAAGAGATAGATAAAATATTTTTTAAATGACTTTTAGGGCTGTATTAGTGGTAAGGAAGCTATTATGATTTTTTAGTGGAAACTCATGTTAAACCACAAGCTCCTTTTCTAGTTTTAGGTAGGCTAATTACTGAAGGCACTGTGGTTGAGAACAAGTCTGAAATTCACGAGAATAATATCAAAAGTATATGTCAGTCTACCAACATAACTTATCTTTTATTTTAAATTTATTTTATTTTATTTTATCAGTGTTTCAACATTCATTGTTTATCTTTAAGTAGCCTTATCATGGGGCATTTTTTTTAAAGATTTTATTTATTTATTTGACAGACAGAGATCACAAGCAGGCAGAGAAGCAGGCAGAGAGAGAGGGGGAAGGAGACTCCCTGCTGAGCAGAGAGCCTGATGTGGGGCTTGATCCTGAGACTGAGATCATGACCTGAGCCGAGGGCAGAGGCTTAACCCACTGAGCTACCCAGGCACCCTCATGGGGCATTTTTATATTAAGATTTCAAAAGCAATTTACCTCATGAATTACTTCTGCATGCATATATTGTGGGAATACATTTGCTCTTATGTAATCTATAAAGTGAAGTCACCTGTGGATAAGAGAGCTAATGACAATTGATTTTTCTCACATGTAAGACATGTTACAAAACTCGAACAGCTCCTGAGTGCTGACCACCAGACCAGCCAGTGTTTGACTCATTTGGCAGTTCTTTTTTGTGCCTACATTTGTTTTCCTGCAGCAGTCCAGAAATAAGCTTAAGTGATATCACCAAATATCTCCTAATTTTAGATTTTTCCACAAGTGCTGGTTAGTAGTCGAATAGGGTACCATAACCTTCCTGGTTCCACCCACTTTGACATAAGCGGCAAGCTATACTCTTTAGTACACTGAATCTTTCTGATGTACAACACAGGGATTCTTGTTAGGAAATGGAACGCCATGACAATTGTTTATAAGTAGTCCTAGTACATTTTGGCTTACCTAAATTATTTCACCCTGGGTTTAACATAGTCTTTTACATTGCACTGTTAAACTAAGGTCAGGGAAGTTCAGAGGCTTTTTAGAGGAAAAATACAATGACTACTGTATAATCCTTCACTAATATTCCCTAATTAAGTAAATTAGTACTTGCAATATTTATGTTTCTTAGTAATAAAGTAATACATGTTCATTTTTTTAATAATCATAGAGAATGTAAGAGGGAAAAAGCAAGGGATAGAAAATTAAACTCACTAATAGTCTCAATACAAAAGATTATTTTAAAATATTGAATAATGATCAATTCTATGTTTCTATAAATGCATATTTATATCTATATATCGATTTTCACATGCATAATAATGTACATTGCTTTAAGATATTTTAATGATCTAACTGTAACTATTATAATCTTGTTCTCATAAATTAGGAAAACATATAAAAAAATCCTATATCATGAAAATTTCAGAATTTCAGTAGTAAGTTTCTTGACCTCCCAAACTGCATTTAGAAATCTGTTGTGATTATTAAAATCTATTTCAGTTTGACTTTTTGTATTCCTGAGATAAACAATTGGTATTTACTCTATTCTCCACTGAACTGGAACTAGATCCAGAGGTAAAAATAGAAGATTTTGCTCGTTTATTTATCTAAACAAAATTAAGGATATTTAAAAATACTCAGCAAAATATTCAGAAGAACTATTACTTAACAACAATTATAGGCTTGCAATTCAGTGGTGCATTTTCCAGCAATTTACATGTCTTCACTTGAATTTCTTGAATGATTGTATAAAATGTTAATTGTTCTTTGTTTAATTTTTTTGTTGTTAAATTTTTAACTAGTTTGAAAACTCTATAATCTAATTTTAGGTGTAAATATAAACAATTCCTGCCTTGCAAGGATTTAATTCTGCGGATAAATGAGCTAAAGATAAGATTACATATTAGATATAATCTGGAAGGTGGGAGAAATATGTATGTCAAGAAAAAAAGGCAAAGCTTAGATTTTGGCTGGTTTCAGGACCTGCAAAAGCTAACTGTGCATTCCCATAATATGTGTTCACTCACATGTTCTTTATATGTCCTTTTCATATATTTTAGAATTTAATACCTTTTCTCAATAAAAACACGATTAAGATTGAGGGAGATATTCATAATTTTAGAATGTAATACCTTTTCTCAATAAAAACACGTATTGTCTCTAACAAAGACAGACATAGCCAGATGTCACTCAACACATTTAAAACCTAACATTTGGTCCTTTACTAGCAAGACACATCCCATGGCAGAGATTCAGGGAAGATTCCTAGCACGAAAAAACTTCAACTTCATATACAATCTTTTTCCTCAAGGCAGTTCCTCTTCCTTAGGCATTTTAAAATAATAATGCATCCTTTTATCCAGTTTCTGTTATGACTATTATGAAAAATCAGCATTTTATCCCCCTTTTAATTTTATTTTTGTATTTTTATCTTATTTTTATTTTTTTAAAGATTTTTTACTTATTTATTTGACAGACAGAGATCACAAGTAGGCAGAGAGGCAGGCAGAGAGAGGAAGGGAAACAGGCTCCCTGCTCAGTCCTGGGTTCATGACCTGAGCCGAAGGCAGAGGCTTTAACCCACTGAGCCACCCAGGCGCCCCTGTATTTTTAAATATTGAGAACCTTCTGTATCTCCGAGCTACACTGGGATACAGTGATTAGCAAGATACAAAAGACCATTATGCTATAATAATTTTGCTATTTTGTTACACACTGAACTCTAAATTCAAATAGCTGGTGCAGGTAGAATTAGAATGTACCTCACAATAAAGAGGTGCTGTGGGGAACACTGCAGTTATATTGGTCCATTAGATGCTGGTTTCAACTTACAGGTCCAGCCCATTTCAACAACTTTAACACACATGTATGTACCCAGAATTATGATCATGCGGACCATTATTTTTCTCAGTCTATTACCAGTGCTTCTCAAAGGGAAATCCCTGCAGCATCAATATCAACAGGCGATTGCTAAAAACCCAAATTTGGGAACCCTGCTTTAGACCTTCCTTATCACCTTGGGGTGGGGCCAAGTAATCTCTGTGTTAACAACGTTCCAAGACAAATGATTCCCTGTGTACTAACATTTGAGAACTACTGGTTTAGAGTAAATGTTAATGTTATCTTGATCACAATCTATAATGGATGTATTAGAGTGGTTATTTCATAATTCTTAATAATTAAATTTTGAGGCTCTGAAACACTTCCATTCTGACAAAAAGAAATACTATCACTACCTTCATTATTTTTGCTGCATTAATAATGATTATATTAACAAAATCCTGTGGTATTAGCCAATATCTATTCTTTGGCACAGAGAAAGTATTAAATTCATTCCCATTAAGTTTGTCTTCAATAATATAAAAATTTTAAGCAGCAAGACACTTTCTGTATTCACTGGTATTAATAATTAACTTCTGAGTATAAGATGACAATGTAGAAATGGATCATATTTTAATAGAATATTTTAATGCCTGGAATAAACACTGAGTTTCATTCTTTGTAAGATAAATGGTTAGAGTGATTTAGTAATTTGATAATTAAGCCCCTACTAAGAGCAAGTTTGTATGGAGGAGACTGTAAAGTTTAATATAATCGCGTATCTTCAAAAACTTAGAGTTCAATAGCAGATATGAAATATACATGCATAACTCTATAATTTGGGCAATATGTGATACAGTTAGTAAGGAAAGTATGTAAATATATATTATATATATATATATATATATATATATATATATATATATATATACTGTGTGACAAAAGAAAGAGAAACCTCTGATCCTGGCCTTCTAAGATGCTTCATGTTGAAGAGGACATTTGAATTAAGGCCATTAAGCTTAGGCAGTTTTTATATTTTAAGAAGCATAACAGAATAGAGAAGGATGTTCAGGAAAAGGGAAGTACATGAGCAAAGGGAGGGAAGAATGCTTAGCACTCTGTGTTCCTGGAATATTAAAGAATGAGGCTCATTGGAAATCAAAATACATGCCTAACATAGTCAGAAATATGCCTCAAGGCCTTAGATAACATAAGGAATCCAGTAGAAATTTAGAGACTACTGAGAGTTTTAGGAAGGAAAGTAGTTGAGACAATTAAACACACATATAAACACATATATATAGTTGAGACATATAAACACACACATCCATTTTTCTTATGTAGAATGGAATGGAAGATTTAAAAAAAAGTTTGAGGCAAGTTGATTAGTTAAAAATTGTATTTAATTCAGACTGAGGAAGAAGAAATTAGACCCTGAACAAGAGAAGGAAGAGCATCAGGACAGGGGCAAGAGGAGGCATCATAATGGAATTATTGGGTAGCCTCCAAAAGCTAAAGTGAAGGGACACCTGAGTGGCTTAGTTTGTTGAACATCTGACTCTTGATTTTGGCTCAAGTCATAATCTCAATGTTGTGAGACTGAGCCACATGTCAGGGTCCAGAAGAGTCTGCTTGAGATTTTCTTTCTCAATCTGCTTTTGCCCCTCCCTCCGCTCTCTCTCAAGATAAACAAAATATATATATATATTTTTTAAGTAAAGCAAATATTCACAGTATTGAAAAATAATGAAGAAAAAAAAGAAAAAGAAAAATAATGAAGAAAGAATATTTGTATTAATTATAGGAAGGCAATGTTCCTAGAAGGAGAAATGATGAGTTTATTTGGGGACATGCTAATGTGACTTTGTTACAGGGATTAGCATATCTATAGGTAGTTGACAGAATGGAACTGGGGCTGTGGAGAATAGTTCTAGCTCAAGAAGAATATAGAGGAACTGCCTCTGTGATGTCCATTAATACCATGTGTTCACAAAACTGAATCTCTTTCCAAATGAGCTTTTAGTAATTAATCCATTCCCTTATCCAACAACTTTTTTATTAAACTCTCACTATATGATACACACTATTCTAGGCACTGCTGATATAGTAGTGAAGAGAACATTGCCTTCATGCTGCTTACAATCTAGTAGTTATTAAAAATAAAGGGTTGTTAAAAAATACATACAGACATGACTTTAGCTAAGGTAAAATATTTGATTCTTCTGAGACCTCTTTCTAGAGCAACCCATTTTCTGAATGACATATTGATTCAAATTGTGTTCTTATTGAATGTACAAGTATTTTAAAATAGTCCTTGTATTAGATTTTCTACCATACTAATCGCCAGACTGAGTATGACATCATCTGAAAAATTATCTTAAGATTTCCTAGTGTTCTTTCAGATTCATGAAAGAGCTAATAATATCTCTCTACTGGACTGTAGATTTTATGGGTAGCAAAAATCTTTTTGGCAAGTAAAATGTAATGGGGGAAAAAAAACTGTCCATTTCTTGGTAAGCTATTGCTCATAACTTGGCTTTCTTGAATAAAAATGTTCATATTTTATTTAATTTGTTTTTTTTTTTTAAGGAATGGAACCAAAAAGAAAAGAGACAAAGATCTCAAGCTGTTGGGCTTTGAAATTTTGGCAGATAATTATTGTCTCTGAAAAAAGTTGTTGGATGAGAATTCAAAACATCCGCCTCTTTAGCCCTATTCAGACATCCATAGTACTGCCTCAGAGGACACAAAACAGTGAAGGACCCAGCTTATCCTACATGGAAAATCGTTTGAAATATTGGCATGCGAGCAGAGAAAATTCTGGTGACCCTTGTGCACATCCAAACCGCTCACTTTCATTCCTAGACCTCAATCACTATCATTTCTATGAAACTGACAGAATTCTCAGCATTGGTATGCAAATGAATGCACTGACAGTAGCCTTTCTATTTATTTTCCATGTGCTTTGTAAGCCAGAATTCTGAAAGGCTTCCAGCAATTTAATGCATGTCTTCAATGGATTCAACTAAAAACAGTCAACTAGCTTCACATACACTGGAGTAATCTGTTGAGACCTTGACATATTCCTGAGGATTTTTACGTTTTAAGTTTGTTAAATGCCACTGAGGAAATTTTTTTTTCTTAATGGATAAAATGGTAGTGAGGCAAAATGGAATGTTTAAAATCTTTGTTTCCATTTATGCTCTTTCAAATCACATAAAATGTATGGCACAGTTGACATTTGAGTTGTAAGATCAAATAGAAAAGGTTGGACCTGTGTTGTGTGAACTGCATTTCTTTTTTAGCAGAGCAATTTAATTGTCTCTCCAATACGGATTACTCACTGGCGTTCAGCCTGTTGTACTCTTGTGAGAAAAATGAGAATTGAAATGGGATATAGATCGTGATAATGGGACTAAAACGGAGAGGAAATGGAATTTACTCCTCTTTTTTTTTTTTTCTATTTTCTTTCTAATTCTGAAGGTAATTACCAAACTCAGGAGATGTGAACATCTTTATTATGTATGCAAAACGCTGCCATCTGCTGGAAGCATACTTTACAAACCTTCAGGGCCTGAATACAAGAAAAACCTATTAGTAAAAGTGAGGCTTTGTTGTACGACTCTTTTACTCAAGTGCCAGACTTTTCTTTGGTGTCCTGGGAGCTCTGTTTCTAAGAAACCAAAAGGGAAGTGGAACATATCTAGAAAGAGATTTGGTTTCATCCAGCCCCTACTCTCACCTTCTCTTTCTACTAATGTGTTAGAGCAGAGTGTTATTTCTGTATTAGTGAATGCTCCAGTTATCTCATTAAGAACATTTCTTCATATGATTTGCAAATCAGAAAAAAATTGAGTAATTATGGATAGCTAACCAACAGTTACTCATTCAACAAGCATTTATTAAGCACTTACTGTTTGTCAGGTGATTTGCCTAAATGCTGAGGATACAAAATGGAAACATGTAGACACATGCATGTATGCATAAATGTACACACCTGTGTGTGCAGTCTTTCACACATGTACATACACACACATGCCTTCACATAGACACTCCAGTTCTACCCCCCAAGAACTCATTACCTAGTTGAGCCCAGAGTATATAATAATTACCTGACATTTACCACCAGAGTAGTAACAAGATGCCATTTGATAGCTTGCTCAGATTTTTTTTTTAGGTAATGGAATTTGTGTTTCTTTTTCTACCTTCCTCAACCTTTAGTTAATCCCTTCCAATGAACCCTTCCATTTTTTTTTCTTTCTTTCTTTTCTGAGTGTTTCTCTCTTCACAGGCTCTCCCTATATGTTTGCTACCAGTCTCGCTGCTTTTACTTTCTCTTGTGTATCCTTTCTTATCTCAACCTTAATTTGCTTCCTTTTTCACCTTGGATGAAACCATCCATTTCTAAATCACACTTGTTCTCGGAAATCCAAAATCCAGCTTGAAATCAACTGTTATTTTTGTTTGTTAGTATACCTTCATCATCGACTGGAACTTGCCAGAGTTAGCTTATGAAACTACACTATCTTAGGCAGTCTTCTCTGTCTTTCATGGACATTTTGTAAGGCAAATGACCAGCAACCCCAAAACCTTATAATTATCCAAAAAAAAAAAAAGAGAGAGAGAGAGAGAATCTTAAGCAGATTAGATCTCTGATTATGTCTCAACGTGTACAACAACCTAGAATTATTAGCACAAATATGTAAAATAAGAGTTAAATACTAGAACCATTCTGGGCTAAATAGTGCCCATCTACAGCTGATCCGAATAAGTAACAATGATAGAAAACTGCAAGTTTCTGTTACATTTTGGTACCCATATTGAAAATGGTTTTATTTATTTATTTTTTAAAAGATTTTATTTATTGAAAGAGAGATCACAAGTAGGCAGAGAGGCAGGCAGAGAGAGAGTGGGGAAAGCAGGCTCCCCGATAAACAGAGAGCCTGATGCAAGGCTCGATCCCAGGACCCTGAGATCATGACCTGAGCCAAAGCACTGAGCCATCCAGGTGCCTGAATATCCTGTTGTCTAACTTTAAAACCATACATAGCAACAAATTAAAAAAAAAAAATAATAGGGTGAACCTTTAAAGAACAGTAAAAAAATATTTCAGATTTCACAACTGAAAATAATTGGGCTTCACTCAATGTTTAGGACATATTAGTAAGAAGGAAAAGAAGTTTGAAGCTCAAGGCCCAGAGAACTCCAAATTCATCTCTCAGATCCTAATGCTTCATGAAACTTCATCTGAGTAGAACCATGTTATTGTCAGGAAGGAGTTCTCAAGGTTACACATCATATTAGGTTAATAAGCCTGCCATAACAAAGCATTACCTTAGGATAGAAACTGAGTATCTTACATAACAGAGATTTATTGTCCCATAGTTCTGGAGGCTGGAAGTCCAAAAGGAGGTGAAAGTGCCGGTGGAGTTAGTTGTTTCTTCATTAGAGTTGGGAGGCATGATCTCTTCTGTTTCTCCCTCCTAGCTCTAGTGGCTTGCTGGAATCTCTGACATTACTTAGCTTTTGATGTCTCACCCTGAGTCCTGCCTTTATCTTTACATATATTGGTCCCTCTTGGTGTACTTGCCTGTGTCCAAATTTCTTAAGACACCAGTCATACTGGATTGGGGCCTCAGTCAACTTCTACATGATCTCAACTAATTATATCTACAACAACTCTATTGATACTAAGATTACATTCTAAGTTACTGGGAGTTAGGACTCCAACATAGGAATTTTAGAGGACATGATTCAAACCATGACACACATAGATCTCCACGTAATCATTACAAAATCTGGCATGGTAAGCACGGGTCACATTGAAGACCTTACCACTAAGCCAAACAGTAAGGCAGCGAAGGGCTGTGTCTGTAACTGAGCACAGTAAACTATACTTACCTTGTAAGTACTATCTATCAAGTCTTTGAGTAATGCCTTCGTTTATAAATAAAAGACACCAGTATCAAGAGCATAACAGAGGAATTAAAATGCACTGTTCACGGGGTACCTGGGTGGCTCAGCGGGTTAAAGCCTCTGCCTTCAGCTCAGGTCATGATACCAGAGTCCTAGGATGGAGCCCCACATCACGCTCTCTGCTCAGCAGGGATTCTGCTTCCTCCTCTCTCTCTCTGCCTGCCTCTCTGCCTACTTGTAATCTCTGCCTGTCAAATAAATAAATAAAATCTTAAAAAAAAAAATGCACTGTCCAGTTACAGAATGGGTTACCAGTCCTGGAGAAACCCAAAATGTACATTAGTAAATTAATTAAAGAATATTAAAGCTTGTGAAATATAATTAAAAGTTATGTTTTTCTTTTTTGATATCATAGTCATTGCTTAAAACCGGTTGGTACTGATCTCATGTATCTGCAAAATATCAAACTTAGTTCTTAGTCTTTGTGAAATGCCAGCTACTGGAGAGTTATGTAAGCAGCAATGTTTCTTTTAGGCTGCTCACATTCCTATAGTAGTCACAAATATTCAAAATATTTGAAAATACTTCCATGTAAATATAGTTAACCTAGCATTTTAATTTGAGAATATATATGTTTGAAAATAAAGGTATAGATATAGATATAGATAATGTACGTGTGTGTATATCATGTACATATGCATATATATGTATGTGTAAATACATGTGTTTATAATAAATATAAATATGCATATATGTGTGTGTTATGTGAATAATATATGTGCTATATTTATTTATATGTTATATATGGATACATAATATATAATTTATAGTTCTATGTAATTTAAAATACATATATAAATATATAGTATATACAAATGTATATCATTTATAAAGAGAAATACATGCATATGTGTATATAAATATATATGTATATATATTCTCTTCAGTTTTTTTTAATTCCCCCCTTTTTTCTTCAAAAAGAAATGCAGAACTGTTTATAGGGTAGATGAAGAATTTTACCCTTATTAAAAACAGTGAGGAGTAGGTAACTTGTGACAAGTATTTACTATACTCTAGGAGTAGCTGAAATCGCTTTTCTTATATTTGAAATGTAACTTTTTACTTAACGTGTTTAGATGCATGGTTAGAGTTACTTACAGTTGTTAAAGTTCTATGACATGCAACAGACTAATACTTGTTATTATCCAGATAACAGTCAATATTAAACATAAAGGTTGACTAATGCTGAATGTTTAATTACAAAAATACCCTGTTGATATAGTAATACACCTTCCTGAATGTGCCTTTCCTAACTGACTTAACAAAACAAAATGTGAAAACAAATACTCCAACATTAACAGGAAACTTTCCTTGAGTTTTAATTTTGGATACAAGCCCATTACTTGAAGGGTAGTTTCCATAGATATACAGACCTCTTCTCTTCCTTGAGAATGAGTCATGTTCTAAGACTTCATTTGAAAACAAGTTACCTAAAATGTAGGATATTTTCTCTGTACTTTTTTTAAGTTTTAGATTTAGTAGTTAGATTTTGAAGAATCCAGAATCTTACTTAATCATAGTGAGTCTGAATAGCAAATGACACCTGTATTACAAACAAGAACTTGCCCTTTAACCTGTAATAAGTTATAGCAACATGAACAGACAATTTCTAGACTCCTGGGAATGACCAAAAAGGGTTTACATTATTTCTGAATTGTGAAGTCTGATAATGTGCAAGGAAGTATCTTGCCAGTTTATATCCGTGAAGGGCCAAGCAAGGCAGGTATTAACTCTGACCTCAAGCAGAAAAGAAATGCCCAACCTCTCATTCATTCATTCATTCTTTAATTCATTTATTATTTGTTGAATTAGTGTCTGCCATATCATAGACATACTAATAAGCACAAATTTATGGAAACAAGCAAGCAAATAAAAACAAGGATTCATCTTTTCCCTGAGCTTGCGGAGAACTAGGAAGAGGGCAGAGGATAATGAAAAATCATAATATTGGGTGCTAATACTGAGTTAAAGAACCTGTGCAAATCTCCCAGCCAACATTAAGTAGAAGTTCTTTACTCTGAAAGCAGAGAAAGGTGGTTAGGCAAAGTAAATTAAGGAAACTGATCTTTGAGTCAAATCTTGAATAAATTTACCATTGCAGGATTGTATGAGAAGTGTAAAAGTTTACTGGGAGAAAAACAAAGAATGTTTAATTATAAAAATGAAATATTTTATATAACTATAAAATAGGTCACAAAGCCATTTGAAATTATCTCTATCATAATCCTATGAAGTAATTTAACAATTGATTTGTGTATATGTTTAAGGCCGTGCAGTGTGTTTTCAGTCCAGCATCATTCCACATTTCGTTAGTTCTGTGGCTTTGTAGGAGCTACAACTCTCGACTTACCATACCATTTTTCTGTGGAGCGCTTCTAAAAAATGTAATTTCAGTTCTTTTTGAATCACACTAGACCAGAGGGGATGATGATAATAGTAACCAAGGTAGGGATAAATGATTTCTGCATGAAAATATCTCTGCAAGTATGATGTAAAATTACTTTGACAAGTTAAAATATTAGCTTCCATTTTATAAATTGTCCTATAAACTTCTCATGGTAGCCAATATTGAGCTTGGTAACACATAAGAATATGTATATTAGATATTATCATCACCTTTTTGTTTGATAGGATGCAGTTTTGATAGCTGTGTTTATATTTTATTAGTCCTTCAATGCCCTATATTCCTTATATCTATTTTTTGTACTAACTCCTTTACATCTACTCCTAATGCATGAACTATGAGGAATACACTGTAAAATATATTCAATTAATTTTGGAGAGGTGACATATACATATGACCAATTAGACATAGTCAAAAACAGACAACAAATTTTAGAGTTTAAGCTACCAATCCCACCCTTGCTCTTGCACACATACACGCACATTTTATCTCATGTTGATGACTGTGATTTGGAACACATTTTTTAAATCTGTGTAATGGAAATAGGGTTGACTCTGTGGCCATGTGAACAATGTAGGCACACAGGACCGGGTGATCAACATTTGCAATTTAATACTCTATAGGTGTAGTCTTGAAATTCATAATAATTTTACAACAAATTTTTGAATTTGTGTTTATTGAGTGAAGACTTAGGGGAAATTGAAGCATGCTGTAGGCTCTTGGAAACTACCGATGCACTGTTCCATTTCCTGCAGCCTCTATGCTTTCCTGGGATCTAGAATATCTTTTCTTTTTAATATTTTATTTATTTATTTGACAGACAGAGATCACAAGTAGGCAGAGAGGCAGGCAGAGAAAGAGCCAGGGAAACAGGCTCTTTGCTGAGCAGAGAGCCCGATATGGGGCTCGATCCCAGGACACTGGGATCATGACCTGAGATGAAGGCAGAGGCTTTAACCCACTGAGCCACCCAGGTGCCCCTGGGATATCTTTTCATCAGCCTCCTTTTACTCAGCCCCTTCTGTGGCCCCAACTATATAACTGCTGCCATCCTCCATGTGAGGTGACAAGTGGAAGAGGTCCATGTTCCACTACTGCTCTATTCTTATTGAAGGTCTAGGCATAGGCAAAAGGCAGGGAGGGGTTAAGCATGTTTTGTGTGGTGTTTTAAAGCAATGCAAGGCTGTGGACATCACATCCTATGCTGGTAACAATACTGCCCATTCAGCAAACAATTTAGCAGGGTCCTCTCACCCACCTTCATCCAGGTACTGAGTGCTCTCCAGTACAGTGGTTGCAATCTTGCAATCCCTTTGGAGTCATCAATTTACCATGCTTTGGGGTGGTAAGCCAGTGGGAAGGAGACATTGATTTCTCTACCCCAGCTGGGGCCCTACATTTTAATTTTGCCCTGGAGTCCTCATATTATATAGCAGGCCATGAGTGGAAATGATTCAAAACTTAAACTGTGGTAGGAATTAAATAAGATCCATGCATAATACCTAGCACAATGCCTGGCATAGAAGAGTCTCTTAGTGAATTTATTCTTCCCGATGTCCATTCCTTTTTTTTTATTTGTTTCCATTAACTACATTAGCCAGATTTCTATTAAATGGGCATAAATCTATTATTCCAGTCCACTCAAATTCATTCCCACATGTTATTTAGATGGAAAACCATGAATATTAGCTCTTAAAAGGTTCATTAAATTATTTATTGGATTTAGTTAATACTTAAATGCTCTCACCATGGAGACATTTATCCCCAGTATGAATGTGACAGTTAATGGATGGGCTGTTGTTACTCTTGGACCATGTTTTTGACCACTTCTAGAAAGCCACATTCAACACTTTTCATGAAAGGGATAAAAAAACAATTGAATCACATTCCAATGAAGCCAAACCAAATAAGCAAGTTGCATACCGCAGCAGTCTCTGTGCATGGAGATAGCTGATTTCCTCTTGCTTCATCCTCTTGCCATCAAAAGTGTGCCTACTCTTCACCATTATAGCATCCCCATCTTCATACACCAGAAACAAAATCTCACTAGTCATTAGTTTACTATCTGAAGATGGTCATTAGAAGCGGATTCCTAATTAACATCACCTTCTTCACTATGATTAAGAAAGCTACATAAGTTAAACCTAAGAAACAAATAATGGTTGGTCAGCACCTCAGACCTGAATAAAATAGCTTATTTTATTTTATCGGTGTACTTAAATTTTATAATTATGGCAACTATAAAATACAAATATGGTTCTTTTTTTTTTAACAAAGGAGTTTTTTAAAATGTTTATTCACTATGCACTATTAAAATCCAATTATAGGGCGCTTGAGTGGCTCAGTGGGTTAAGCCTCTGCCTTCGGCTCAGGTCATGATCTCAGGGTCCTGGAATTGAGACCCACATTGGGCTCTCTGCTCAACAGGGAGCCTGCTTCCCCCTCCCCCTCTGCCTGCCTCTCTGCCTACTTTGATTGCTCTCTGTCAAATAAATAAATAAAATCTTTTAAAAAATCCAATTATACAGACTCAATTCAGCGATTTTGAAAATAAAAATGCAAATTTGAAGTTAAAATTTTTGTCACTTAGTGTCATAGACTATGTTACAAATTAGAGTTACATCAGGCTGCCTGGGCCACTCAGACAGTTGAGCATCTGCCTTCAGCTGAGGTCATGATCTCAGGTTCCTGGAACTGAGTTCGACATTGGGCTCCTTGCTCCATAGGAAGTGTTTCTCCCTCTGTTGCTCCCCCTGTTTGTGCTCTCCTTTTCTCTTTCACTCTGACAAATAAATAAAAATTAAAAAAAAAAAAAAAAGGAGAGAGAGAGAGAGAAAGAGAGTTACAATATTTCTTCTAAAAATAAAAGATCAGGGGTCCTGTGGTTGGTCCAGTGCATTAAACTTCTGAACCTTGGTTAGTCTCAGGTCTTATCTCAGAATGGTGAGACAGGCCCACATTGGCTCTACACTCAGTGTGGAGTCTGCTTGAGATTCTCTCTTCCTCTCCCTCACTCTCCTCTCAAATAAATAAATAAATCTTTATAAATAAATAAATACATAGAAATCATAAAAATTATATGTAAGAAATAGTTAAATGGCTTTAGAGTTTAAAACACAGCCAATGATGGAGCATGGCAAAATTTTGATTACCTGAGGAGAGTTTAAGTAAAGAAAAGCATATGATAAAATAAACTAATGCTGCTTCATAGAATTTTAAAATTTGGCAGTTTTCTATTTACAAGTAAATACTGGTAAATTCTGAGTTAATCAGACATAGATATGGATCTGTCCTCTAACTCTCATAATCCATGTAACTATCCATGTTGTGAAAACTCTCTACTTGAAAAATCCATTTACCTGTAATATCCACCTCACAGGATTCTCGTGACCAGGATAATGAAGAGTTCTTGGTATCATGTAAGCATCCAACAAATGGAATGAGTTCTGAGATTATTCTTTTTAATAACTTGATTTGTGTTATTATTCCTAACAGACAACTGAAAGCAACTTTATAATCTTAGCATTAAATAAGGATTTTGCCTTTTATTGTTTTTTGCTTCAGAAGATATGATTTACCTTCATATCTAACATTCAAATCAACCTAATAATATTAACCATACACTATAAGTTCTGCAATAAGAAGTTTCTGGTCTAGGGGCACCTGGGTGGCTCAGTGGGTTAAGCCGCTGCCTTTGGCTCAGGTCATGATCTCGAGTTCCTGGGATCGAGGCCCGCATTGGGCTTTCTGCTCGGCGGGGAGACTGCTTCCTCCTCTCTCTCTGCCTGCATCTCTGTCTACTTGTGATCTCTCTCGCTCTCAAATAAATAAATAAAATCTTAAAAAAAAAAAAAAAAAAGGAAGCTTCTGGCCTACGCAAAGCCATTGGAAGATCTAAATTAGTATATATTTACTGTGACTAGTGTGGTTAGATTCAGTTGTTTATTTTTTGTTTATAATTCCTTCCAGGATTTGTAAGAACATTTTTCTATCTAGGAACTGATTATTTTTACAAAGAAATTATAAT
Organism: Mustela lutreola; assembly: GCF_030435805.1. Taxonomy (NCBI): domain Eukaryota; kingdom Metazoa; phylum Chordata; class Mammalia; order Carnivora; family Mustelidae; genus Mustela; species Mustela lutreola. The sequence goes on from NC_081301.1 coordinate 58,284,222, forward strand.
TTACTTTTACTTATATTATCTAGGTTATAATAGAATGAAGTGAGTACTGTAATAACCAAGACTTAAAATTTAAGAATACCAGGTGGTTATAATTTTCTGTCTAGTATTAGCTTAATGTGCTTATAAAGAACAAGGGGAATAATAAATAAGGAAAAATAAATTTAAAAAAAGAAGAAGAAATAGACTAAGGAAAGAGATGCCACATTAGAAATATGCATGAGGACCAGAAAGAAATGAAAACAAGAAAAGAAATCATTGAATGGAGCAGAGAAAATGAAAAAAAAAAAGAAAAAAGGAATGAAAAGGATGAAAGAAAATGAAACTTTCCTCCTACAATTGTTTTTTTCACTATCCTTTCTTAGGTTTTCTTTCTTTCTTTCCCTCTGGCCTGAGAGACAATCCTGAAATCCACTTCCTTTGTGCAGCCCCATTCCCTACTATCTGACCACTGCTCCAAATACAAATATACACAAACAAGATATGTTCTCCTTTTCCTTGAGATTTCCAAAGCTTTGGTGATTAAGAATCTAACAGAACTCAGTGTCTTTTGTTTTTTGTTTTTTTCTGAACGATTTTATTGTAATTTCAGAGCTCCAAATAACCAACTATTTTGTATATTGTAGAAAGGTACCTACTAAGAATTAGAAAAGGCATTTCACTTTTTTTTTTTTTTTGAATATATATATATCTGCCTTTGTCTGGATGAGCCCTTTAGGCAAATCATTTATGGTTTCTGTGCTTCAGGCTACTTGCTACCAAATAAATTAAGGATGTTAATACAGTTTTGGTAAGGATGGAATGTCATAATGAATTGGAAAATATATTCTAAATTGTAAGGTATTTGCAAATGTCCACTGATATCATTTCACTACATTAACATAGGTTATACAGCTTTATTGAAGCTGAAAATAAAGACCATTAACAAAGAAAAAGAATATTATTAAGAATACTTAGAAACTTAGGTAAAGTTGACCAAAAGTACCGGTTGATTTCTTTTGTTTTACAGTGTGCAATTTCTATTCATGTTTTGTTTTACATGCATTTAAGATTACTATATTTTCATAATAAAGAATACAACAAAAGAAATGTAGCAACTTTTTTTTTAAAGATTTTATTTATTTATTTGACAGAGAGAGAGAGAGAGATCACAAGTAGGCAGAGAAGCAGGCAGAGAGAGTGGGAAACAGGCTCCCCGCTGAGCAGACAGCCTGATATGGGGCTCGATCCCAGGACCCTGAGATCATGACCCAAGTCGAAGGCAGAGGCTTAACCCACTGAGCCTCCCAGGTGCCCCTGAAGCAACTTTTCATAACAGAGAAGTTGTCGCAGATGAGAGGAAAAAGTCTTAGTTAAAAATAGTTTTTTACAAATATTTTCTCTTTTATTTAACTCTCAAAACATTCAATTCCAGTAATTAGTGGAAAGTAGACAATTTTGTAAGCTGCAGTTTTATGCATTGTGATAATGGGTAATTTACATTTTTGTAACCTGGAAGTTTAGCAGGTATATTTATTGTCACAATTTTATGTTTCTTCTCTGAGTAGTAAGTGTGATCTATTGGAGAACATTGTTGGCCTCTCTGTTTATTATAAGATTTTCCATGTTTAATAATTATGGAAAGATATTTATAGATCATAATAATACAGAGCATTTATGGTCGTACTGCTCAATATTTGCTTTCAGAATTACTTGTATTATACTTATATTCCAGGTGGGAAGTAAAACAGAGAAAAATAACTGTATGGTAACCATGAACACCCTTCTAATAACTTAGCTGCTATACAGTGTTTTATAAAGATTAGGAAAAAAATCACTTTAAAGGATTATAGTTGTATTCAATGCTTCTTAAAAATACATCTATTTATACATGCCAGAAGGGAACAATTCCTTAAATATAAACAAATTGTTTGCAGTAGTACTCTTACTGTATTCATAAAAATAAATATATACCTATGGGCTTAGGGAGTCTGGGGAATAGTTGATGAATAATAAGTTTTATATTACTAGTTCAGAACTGCAGGGAACCTTAAAAACTGTGTTCAACATATTCACTTTTATTGACACTGAAAATGAAAACCAGGAGCTTTAAAAAAATATTGGACTTTTAATGAGGTTTCAGTAAATCCTATACATTGTGATACATTGTGATATTAAGTCATGAATTTTTTTAAAAAATTAGCCCACATAAAAAACAAGCAGAATATGAGTTGAGTTGATTATTATAACTTTTGGGTCAGGTGATCATCTTTGGGGGGTTCCCCATTAATTAATCTTATTTCAAAAAAATCTAGTCAGTATCGAATATAAACATAGGACAATCAAACTGCTAGGAGCCAATAAGAATGTAAGACTGAGAATGTAAGACTGATAATGTAAGACAATCTCTGAATCTCTCAAGGGATTCACTATATACATACATACATACATGGCTGGGTGAATGTGTGTGTATGTGGGTGCATGGTCTGACCTCCCTTTCAGGCCCCGAATTCTATGGTTTATTTCTGCACACCAAGAAGGGCAGAAAATAACAAAGGAAAAGAATATTCAGAGTCTCACATGTTTGTATTCCACACTGGATGGTGCTGAGAGGGAAATACTGTGCCAGCTTCTTTCCCTGGTGAGCTTGCACTCTATGCATCTTACTGAATGGATACTGAGGAAAAGAAAACAGTATCTCAGCAGCTGCTGGAGCTCTTCTTACTTTTGGCATTGTTCTTGTTTGACAGTGCCTTTCCATGTATTTTTTTTTTAATGTTTCAGGAAATAAATAACGTATTTATTTAATTTATTTTGTTCATAGCTTCCTTGTGTTCTTGAAATTTCTGAACTCTCTCCTGAGTGCTCACCAATGTCTGGGTATCATCCTTCAAAATTATGCATATCAAAATGCGCTTTTAAGCCTTCTACATTCAGGGGTACCTGGCTTTGTCAGTCAAGAGAGTGTAGGATTCTTGGTCTTGTGGTGGTGAGTTCAATCCCCGCTTTGGAGATAGAGATGATTTTTAAAAAGCAAAACCTTAAATATTTTAATTAATTTATTTATTTAACAGAGAGAGAGAGAAAGAGAAAGAGAGAGTGAGAGAGATCACAAGTAGGCAGAGAGGCAGGCAGAAAGAGAGGGGGAAGCAGGCTCCCTTTAGAGCAGAGAGCCCGATGTGGGGCTCGATCCCAGGACCCTGAGATTATGACCTGAGCTGAAGGCAGAGGCTTAACCCACTGAGCCACCCAGGTGCCCCAAAAAAGTAAAATCTAATAAAACTTCTACGTTCAGCAAAAACTCAGAATATCAGATAATAAATTAATATGTGCCTCTACAAAATGTATGTGTATAAATATAATTATATATGTGTGTATATTTAGTAGGGTAAATAACATAACTGTATGTATATAATATGTACATTATATATTAATATAAAATAATAGCATATATGGATATATAATACACATATATGTACACACAGACATATTTTACAATGCACCATTATTATTTACATGAAATTCTAGAATATTTTGTGTTTTAAACAGTTTTTGATATATTTGCTTTATATACATTTAAAAATAATTATTGTAATTCAAATTACAGTTGTCCATTAACACTTCTGTTAATGAAACTTACCATTTACTCAAAATGTTATCAGTGTTTAAGTTTTGGCAGTGTAGCAGGTGAATAATAGCTAGACTCTAGAGGAACTACATACATTAACTTAGGTGAGTGATTATTTAGCTCTCAGTTTCTTAACTGTATAATTGCCATAATTTCAGTAACTTATTCCTAGAGTTGCAGTGAGGTCTTTGATTATTAATATATGTAAAATTAAAAACCATGCCTAGCATGTAACAGAAAGTGTCAGTGATTTATTATCATTTTTACTTAGAATATGATAGTATGTCATGGTGCATTGCAATTTATTATTCAGTACATTTATAAATGGAAGAAATCCTAAAGTTGGTATTTAAATTAATGATTGTTAATACTAAATTAGTCTTTTTTCTTTGAGTGGGAATATTATTTAAAATGAGTACAAGTAAAAAAAAAAAAAAAATATGGATACATGTAGGCTATTTAAAATCACACTCCAATCAAATGTTCAGTTTTTTGTTTCAACTTTGGTTTATTTCCACTTTCTCCAGTTTTTTTTTTTAAATTATAGAATACAAATAGAATGGGATTTTACAGTAAATGGTGATAACTGTATTATATAATTCTATGTGTTTTTATAACTATTATTGATAGTATTCAATTTGCTTGTTAAATGACTTTATGTAGACTGTAAGATCTGTAAAGTTTCTCTCAGCTTTAGAATTATGTGCTTTCAAAAAAAAGAAAAAAAAAAGAATTACATGCTTTCTTTCAAGGAATAGGAATAATAAAATCTTCAGGATGTAGAGCAAGATTGACAAATGCAAGTAACTTCAGAGTATAAGAGGGAAAATCAAGAATAGAGAAAGTAAGAAAATAGAGATTATGGCAAAAGATAAGTAGAGAATGTAGGCAGCGTATGTATTTCCATGGCATGGAAATTCATCCGTGTGATGTTTTAGAGGCTAGACACTGGCAGCCTACAATTTGTAGTTCTAGGTATAGAGAATATATGAAAGTAATAGATTATCTGTTCAAACTCCAACAAAGATATTCGTTGTTCATTCTTTGTTCAACTAAAACACTTTGCTGTGAAGGATATTAAAAATAAGCATTCTGGTACATTAAAAACCACTTTTCTACTTAGAGATTAAAGAAAAAATATAGATCAGATAAAGACAAAATACCCTGTAGTTTGTCTTCACATATTTTTACTGATAATTCATTAAAAACCATCAAGAAACTTCTTGTTTCACATATGATATTTATTATAAGTATGGGGATCACCTATGACACTTTGTAAATAACCTGGGGTTTTTGTTCTGTTAACATAGTGTATTGAATTCATATTCTTAAAACATTTTGCCTTGTTTTCTATGTTCAGTATGTTTTCTATAGTAGTCATCTAATGATTTTATTTATTTTATTGAAAAAGGCCAGATTTTCATGTCTGTGAGTTTCTGATGAAGACCAGGAATGTATGAGGAGGTGTAATGTCTAGTTACCTAAAGCCTTCCCATTTTAGTGCATAGTTGCACCATATGGATCCATCAAAGCCTGAGAAAAAGAAAACTGCTACCAGAAGTCCCAGATCTGATATTATAAATTAATTATGGCCAATATAGTGTGCAGTGAAGTTACGATGAGTTTATAGTGTCTAAATTGAGATAACCTAAATGTTGCTGGAGAAAAAACCTGGAAAGACATGGAAAATCAATCATTATTAATTAGCTCATGAATGCTCCAAGTTGAGTGAGTTAAATAAAATCTTCCTATTTAGAATAAAGGCATTTAATGCTAAGTGGTACACCCAGAAAAAAACAGAATATGAATAATTCAGAGATTATGTTGGCATTCCTTCTAAAATAAAATCCCAACTTAACTTTAGTAAATGCTTAGATATTAATTTATGTTTTGTGTATTTTTTATCTTCCTTTGAAATCGAAAAGTATTGCCTTTATATATTCTTTTCTTTTTTTTTTTTTTAGACTTCTTTTTTATCCTTTTAAGAAAGATCTTTTTGGGTACCTTTTAGAAGGCCTTTTCCCCCAACATTGTCATTTTAGAGAATAGATCGATTTGTCTTACAAATTCCAGGGTAATAAAAGTGTCACAATTTTGGCATTTGCTGTTGGAACCTTATTTTAAATGTTGAGGTTTACAAGCAGCACACATCTTATCTGATCTGGAATACGGGCATAGTTGAGAGAATGGAAAAACGGACCTCTAGACTATTCATATATAGTCTTAAGCTCTGTATTGTTCTGTCAGGGGCTGATCCAATACTGAAATACTAAGCCACTATCAATGATTGCCTTGCAACTAATGAAGGGTGACTTTTGAGTGATGGAGCCGCATCCCAAAGAAGTCTTTGGGGGTGTTTCTAGCCTTCTGAGTCCTAGAAAAGAACTGTACATACTTGAATTTTTAAATGGTTATTCTGTTCGTTCATTCATTTATTCATATATTTCGTTATTCCAGAAGCAGTGACTCAGTGCTTATCATGTGACCTCCCATATATGAAAATTCAGGATTTAAAGTAATAAATACAGTGCCTCCTGTCCAGATGCTTAAAACCAGATGTAAGAGATATACATAAGAAAAGAATGACAGAATATTAAGTGGTTTCTTCCAGCCATAGTGAGTCACAATGAAAGAGAAATTCTGTTTTGAGGGCAGGTGGCATGGTAAAAGGCAGGGAATAGAAAAGAATAGTGTTTCTAGAGTTTATATCTCTTATAAAGCTACTAGTGATTTAGAAAGGAAGACTTCTTTGATACTAATAATCCTATTCACCACTATGATATTTATAGTAATGTATATTTGAATCCTTTTCTGTGCAGAGCCAATCACCTGTTAAATGAATAAAAACGTGGTGTTTCTGTGTAAATTACTAAGTAGTAGTGCCTCCTTATCTTCTAGGACATACGTCTATTCAAATTGTATTTTAAGATACTGCCCTTCTGCTACATTCAAATACTCAATTTCTTTTTAATGAAATAGCACATTATACTTTGTTCACTGTTTTGTCTTTCCTCTGTGGTTAATAAGTATTAGTCCTAAAAGGGTAAAATAAGGGAAAAGAAATGTAATTTTTTAAAATTTCAATTTAGCCAAAGTTGTTCTCCAATGTAATAAGGAGGTTAAACGCTGCAATATAGAAATTTAGAATTACTTTTGACTTTTAGATCTGAAGAAAAGAAGATTAATATTTCAAAAATAACTAAGAAAGCAACCTCATCTGATTAACAAGAAATTTGGAATTGATTCAGGCAAACCATTACCAAAAGCTTGCTATACAATTGGTTGACACCTATTTCCCAGCTATTTACCCTGAAGATGTTAACTCTAGACAGTCCTCTCATTCCTTTTAGAATTTGAATTATATTTCTTTGCTGGCACAGAAGTTAGAAGGTAGTAAACAAATCAATGCCAGTGATTTCATCATAAGTGCATATTAGATCTACATTTGGGGAGAGTCTTCAGACAGACTTATGTCTAAAAAACATAGTTGCAAGATCAGGCATAGAAAAATACTTATATAAAGAATTCATAATACTAATGCTTAGAAAATATGCTGCAACATTAGGAATAGTGTATTAGAGATAGCTTTTCTTCTTACATTACCTTAACTATAAATCTTTATACTATATTGAGAATTTTATTTATTGGGGAATTCACTTGTATGGCATATATCAAGTTTTCTTACACCTCACTTCATTTTTTTTTCTCATCAGAGAGATAAATGAAGATGTCCATGGACCTCTCTTCACCACTTCTAATATATTATTAGTTAGAAACACTTTTGATTAAGTGGTTCAGCTTGTAGTACAACTTTTAATTTGGGCTTTAATCTTTCAGTGGTGCCCTAGTTTGTTATTCAGCTCAAGGTTAGTGGAAAAATAAAATGCAGCAGTGATTTTTTCTTTCATTTTTAGTGTTTTCCCTGTATATAGTTAACTATGTCAAATTATTACGATGTTGTTTAGCTTCAAGACTGATCTGTTAACACATTTTATTTTACTTGGCTTTGTAGTAATAACATTATTTTCATAATGAGTATATGACTATTATAAACAACTTGAGCAATGCAGAAAAGACAAGAAATATGTTATAAATCACCCAGAAGGACTACCCGTAAATAACCAGTGCTTTTGGTAAACATCATTACCGACATTACTATATGCATATAGATTAAGTTCTCTAATTATTTTGTGAACGGATTCAAGCTAAATATGCTTGTGTGTTTCTAGTGATTCACTTCAAGGTTGTAGACACTCTGTCTCTAAAAGTGAAAGGCAAATAATTGACCTTGCTTCCTAAAATCTTTAGAACCTAGCATTTATATTGAATAAGGTTTGTCAAATTCACTAATTTAAAAAAAAGCTATAAATTGAGAAGAGAAAAATTAAACTGCTTTCCCAAGACACATACTAAATTTAAAAATCTTTTATTGCACATTCAAAATTTTAAAAATAAAGGTAACCAAACTATTTCTTCCAAACTTCTTGAGTAGTGAAAATTGAGAGAACAATAGATATAGTAGCTTATTCTTTGTTTTTTTTGTTTGTTTGTTTGTTTCCTTGCTTGTTTTAAATGTCTATTATATTGTTAATATTTTTTAAAGTTTACTTTCACAAAAGCCCTATATGTAGAAAGAGTGTTCAGGAGTATGCAAAGGCTACTTTCAGAAGCATTAGCTTTCTGTTTTTCTTCTTATCCAATGGGAAAATAATTATATAGATATAGATATAATGTGTGTTTAATAATGTATGTATATATGTATATGTGAATAATGTGTGTATATATGTATGTGTAATATATGTGTTATTTATTTATTTATTTATTTATTTATTCCTGGCCAGAGTAGAAATTGCTTCATAACTGCAATACCTCAGTCACTAAATTATGTTATGTTAAACAAAATACACGTAATCAAATAAAAAACTCTCAGAGTTTGTATATCTTGACTTTGCTATGTAATAAACCTTATGAATATGAGTGTCCACGGGAAAGAGTTGGTTTTTCGAATCACTTGACTACTGCTAAGAAACTATTTCTGCTAAAAAGATAAAGTAAAATAAAATAAAATAAAAGTTCCAAGAACCAATTGAGCATCCTGAAAGTTCTTTAAGCTGCTTTATTCTTAATCATGGATTTTTCTAGCATCAATATTTCTTTTGTATCCTCCTCCTACTAAGTGGTAATCTGTGTTGTTAGGTGCACTGGTCTGGGCACATAATAAATTAATATGAACATTTGGTTGGCTTTTTATTTTCTAACTAATAAGAAAATTTGAGATGACCCAACAGGGTGATTTGAAAACTTGGTCCAATGAAGTTAACATTTTTCTTATTGGTCAGAGAAGGCAATTAGGCACCAAATCGGATGAATTAGTGTGACCTCCTGCTGTGCTTTTTTGAGAAATATTTTAATGTATTTTCATGGCTAAATGAAAAGAGTATTGTGATCAGTTTGCCACATCTACTATGCTGGAAAAAAAAACTTAACAAAAATATACTCGCTTTCTAAGTGCACTTGTGTTCCAGGTCCTCTGCTCTAGGAGGCTCACACAACACTCACTAACATGCTTTGAATTTAGGAGGATAATGGTGGGTTCTTTAGGCACGTCTATATGTTGGCTTGGAAGAGTGCATTGTAAAATACAGTGCCAACACAGGCATGCAAATAAGTGTTATTTGTGTTATTTAGTATTAGTAAATACTAAAATCCAACTCATTTAAAGTTTTTTTTTAAAGAAAATACAATTTGTAATGACATTAAGGGTAAAGCAAAGAAAAATGTGATGGAAAGACAGTTTCAGTAATGAAAACTCTTTCAGTGTCACTTGAGCACTTATCAGAAATAAGGAACAAGATAGTCAAGTAAATGAGAAGGAAAAAAAGACTATAATATGTTTTAATAGTTATTTTTCTAACTTTGGATTACAACTGAATGGCCATTAACAATAAAGAAGAAATGGTCTTATAATAAGTAAATCCTTGATTTTCATTTTTTACCTAGCTGGGAGAAGAATGTACAGCTATTACTGGAGTGAGCATCCTTTGGAAGTCAGAAACTGAATGAATGAAAGACTTCCATCTTTCTAATGAACAAAGTAGCAGAAAAATTTTGGTGATGAAATAGAAGAAGAGATACAAATATTACATTTGCATGCCAAGTCCCTGCTTTCAAGCATTGTCAGGAATTGGTGCACCACAGCTGAAGTAAATTTATTCCTTATATTTCTAACTTCATCAGGAAAATTCAAGGGAGTTCAATTGTATATAGAAGTATTTGAATAAAATTTATAAACATTTATAAGTGTTGTGGATTTAAAGGTGAAGAATCATTTTATATCTTTATGTTAGTGTTCTCATAATATTGACCCAAACAAATGTATACTTGATAGGTTAAATAATAGTTTAGACTAGCCAACATATCCATAATAAGTAGCAGGTTTCTAAGAATTCATATAAATAATATATGAGTTAACCATAATTTATTTTTTTAAAGTTTGCTTTCATTTTAATTATGCATAGCAAAGACTGTATATGAGCTATGTGTATATTTCAAAGAAAAATAATGAAACAAACTCCCTCCTTTAACTGTGGCTCTGCTTAAGAAATTAGAATTTGTGGATTAGGGCATGGATGAAATAAGTGTTGAGAATTAAGGAGTGCACTTGTGAAGATCTGGTGATGTATGGAATTGTTAAATTATGGTATTGTACACCTGAAACTAATATAATACTCTATGTTAGCTAACAGGAATTAAAATAAAAACTTTGAAAATTAAAATTAAAGAAATTAGAATATTAATGTTTTTGAAGCTCTATAAGCCCTTCCTTCTACCTGCACCATTCCACAGGGCTGGGACTAACATGAAGCAAATGAGACTTTTGCTTCAAGCCCAAAGTTAAAGAGACCCCAAAAACTCAGTAATCCAGGGAACACCTGGGTGTCTCAGTTGTTTAAGCCTCAGACTCTTGATTTTGGCTCAGGTCATTATCTCAGGTTTGTGAGTGCAATCCCCCATATTGGAGCTCCATATCAGGTCCCACCGAGCATGGAGCCTGCTTAAGATTCTCTCTCTCTCTCTCCCTCTCTTTCTGCCCCTCCCCCCACATGTGTTTTCTCTCATACACTCTCTCCTCTCAAAAAACAAAAAAAACAAACCCAGCAATCAAGATAAATAATATTTTAATGCAATATTTTATAATAATCTAAATTGAAGAAAAAAATTCATGATGAAAAAGATACCAAATTTATTTATTTATTTACTTACTTACTTACTTACTTATTTTAGTGTTCAACGATTCATTAGTTGTGTATATCCATCACCTGGTTATCTCATCCCCTACTAACCCTCAGTTTGTCTCCCAGAGTCCAGAGTCTCTCACAGTTTGTCTGTCTCTGATTTCTTCCAATTCAGTTTTTGCTCCCTTCCCTTGTGGTCCTCCATGCTATTCCTTGCATTCCACATATGAGTGAAACCAGATGATAATTGTCTTTCTCTGCTTGACTAACTTCACTTAGCATAATCCCCTTCAGTTCCATTCATGTTGCACAGTTGGTGGATATTCATCCTTTCTGATGGCTGAGAAATATTCCATATTTTTAAATACAGTATCAGTGAAAATGAAAATTTAAAAAAAGTTAGTAATTCTGATTCCTTTTTATAAAAAAATATTTATGACAAAAATTAGAATTTGTATTAATTGTGTTTTCATGTTTCTTTAGAGCTGTTTCTCATTGTCAGTACTATTGACATTTGCTTTGGAAAATTCTTTGTGATGGGGGCTGTCCTGTGCATTGTAGGAGGTTTAGCCCCATCCCTGATGTCTATCAAGTTTTGAATCTAATATAAATAGATTCTAAATAGAATCTAATATAAATAGGACCATATGTTTTTTTCATTTTTTTTTACTTCAAATGATGTTTTTCAAATTCAAGCATGTACAGTATTTTTTTAATTTTTTTAAACAATTTTTTAAAAAGATTTTATTTATTTATATGACAGAGATCACAAGTAGGCAGAGAGGCAGACAGAGAGTGAGGGGAAGCAGGATCCCTGCAGAGCAGAGAGCCTGATGTGGGGCTTGATCCCAGGGCCCCAAGACCATGGACCTGAGCTAAAGGCAGAGACTCCAACCCACTGAGACACCCAGGTGCCCCAAAAGCATGTACAGTATTAATCATATGTACCTCAAGTTAATTAGACATTCTAGTGTCAATGGACAATTGGGTTGTTTCTCGTATTTACTACAAACAAGGCTACTTTGGACATTCTTACATGCTTCTTGATGAATATCTATGCAAAACCATATGTATAAGTATATTCATACATATACTTAAGACGTTTTTGATGTGCATGTTGCAAAGATTTCTAGAAATCTCACTTGTTCAATTTCTTCATAGGATTTTTCTCTATTTTAATGAATACAAATTGTATTTTTGTTTACTTTCGTGACATTGACAAATATCTGAATAAAGTTCCTGAAAAAAAGTGAAATTAAAATATAAAAGTTTTAATTTCCACATATGCAGATCTACACTGGAATTTTGAAGAAGAAAAAAATTGTTGTGTTTGGCAGCAAGAAAGCATTTGGAGAAAGGGTAGGACATATTTTAAAATTAGAATATGGAATTGGCTTCTATCCACATTGTGCAACATTAGAAGTCCACTTCTCTATCCAAAATATCTCATCCAGCACTTGACCATTTCTCTGGAGTTGCCCAAATCTTAAACTCCTAGAGATATTCCTGGGGTTAAATGCCTGAGATGGAAATCTCAGAGAACAACATGGTCAGGGACCTGCATGTACAATGTAACAACATCCACACTAGACTTGTCTTAGCACTGAAAGGACTCTGTTTAATGTCTTAGCTATAAGTTGTCAAAAAGAGACTAATGAGAAAAGGATGATGAAGGAATTCTTGGTATAGAAACGCTGCATTTCAACAGCTCTGTCCAATTTGTGACTCTTAATGAAAGCTACTTTGTTGCAGCGGGACTGTAGAATTTTATTTAGGCAGGCCATGTGTTAGGTGACAATATGAAAGCCATGCCTACAGCCAATTTCCCTAAATGGAAGCAAATTTCCCAATAAGAATTAATAGTAAATGAAGGAGGTAGTAGGATGTCATTGATATTTGTAAACGGGAATTTCCATACTTTTCTAGCCTTAACAGTATAGTTTACATACTTAAAGATTACGTAAGTTAAAATAGAAATCAAAATGAAGTACTCTGATAAACTCCTTCAAAATAAACATAAGGTTACACTGTAAAATGTATTCCTTTTACACATATGCAAGTCCTATTGATGAATTTGATGAAGATGTACTTCTTTTACAGCTAGTGGTGGATAATTTGGGGGTTGGTGTAGGGAAATAGGGAGCCAAGCATATAGACACAGAATTTTCTTCCCCAGAAATATGCTGCAAATGTAAACACCACAACAGGGAGTAAAGATATGCTTTTAAGCTTGCATAATTTCAGTAAGTATTCAAAGTATGATAAAAATTAAGTAAAAAGGGATAATTTAAGAAATCCTTTGGTATATGGAAGGAGAGATTAAACACTAAGGCAGCAGAATTTTATTGGTATTTTGGTAACAATGAAGTGTTACAATATTTCTTGTGCTCCTAGACTCAGGATTTCAAAGCAAAACATAGTTGGCTAAATAATGTAAAGCCTTAATTTGGAAAAAAGAAACTTGTGCTATTCTCAAGTGAAATAAATAAGATCAGCATTAAACAGGGTGTATTAGAGAGATGCAAACTGATTTAGCAAAAAAAATTCCAATGCTTTCATGGTTTAACATAATGAAAGATCATATCTCGTTCTCTTAACAATCTTTTTAACAGATGGCTTTCCTCAGGTACACGACCCCCAGTCCTCTGTCTTGAGTCTGTCTGCCACCCTGAGAGACTTCAAGGTCCTCTGCAACCCCCCTGCAGACAAGGAAAGAGAACATGCAGAGACTTCTTAAAAGCCAGGCCTTGAGGGAACAGACATTATTTGTATTCAAAGCTTGCTTCCTCTCTGAAGCCTCTTCTGATTCTCCTGGGCCATGAACATCTCTATGTTCTCAGCATTCCCAGAGTACTTTGTTTATAACTTTATTTATTTGTCATGTTGTTTTGCCTAATTTACCTTCTCAATCCTCATCTTGATACATCTGGTTCCAACACCTATCAAACCGCCTTTAGCTGGTTCTCTTTGAACAACACATACATACATACATACATACATACATACATACAATTTCAGTTTATTTTTATAATATCAATTTGGGCCATTTACATAATGTATGTTTTTTCTATATAAAAATCTCATCTGATCATCATACCAGTCCCTAAATTTGTTTGTTATTCATGTTTTAACAAAAAGGAAATGAAGCTGAGAGATTGTAAGTACTGCTCAATTTTCCTAAGTAGTGGAGACTAAATTTGAAGTCAATACACACTAAACTTTGTTTTATCACAAAATAATTGACTGAAACCTCAAAAATGTATTAAAGATTGTCTAAAGCATCACTTCTGACTCCCTAAGCCTATTTCCACCTACCTCTCAGAGAACTACCTAACCTGTGAGGAAAGAAACTACCAGCATCAGCAAGGTATTTTGAATCTGCCTTCTCTGATGGTGGTGTCAGTTGGACTAAAAGATGTACACATGTAGGGACACCTGGGTGGATCAACCAGAGAAGCGTCTGCCTCATGCTCAGGTCATGTTCTCCAGGAGTAGGGATGGAGCCTCAGGTCCAGCTTCTGGCTCAATAGGCATCCTGCTCAGTAGGGAGTCTGCTTCTCTCTCTCACTCTCTCTCTCTCTCTGCCTCTCCCCACTGCTTGTTGTTTCTCTCTCTCAAATAAATAAATAAACTCTTAAAAAAAAGAAAGATATACACGTATAGCTTTATCCATGGAAGGCATATTTGAAATGCCTTATGAGGTTCTCTTCAAAAGGCGAGGGAAAAAATTAAATACCAACTAAAGGGGGAAAGACTGACTCTTTAAAAAATACTATACTCAGTCTCGGGATTTTCAGTCCCAGAAGCTAATTTGGGACATCTTGGTTACTTCAGTGACATTTTTAAAGTCTCCTTTCAAGAGACAAATTTAGTGTTATGTATTTTTTGAAGTACATAGAAACCTAAGTGCTATTTTTTAATACCAGGACATATTGTTGAGAAGCTTATGGATTTAGAAATACTTTGATAGTGCCATCTAGTGAATACAATACAGAAATCCAAGTAAAAATAAATCTGTTTTGTTAAAAACATGTGCAGTAGCATTTTTCATGATACAAAGATTTTTCTTTCTAAGGTACCAAAGGTGTATTATCACTTGAAAACTTGTTTTAACGTGTCTTTCTTTGTTATGCATTTAATAGATTTTTAAAAGCCAGACAACAATATAAAGGATAACTATTATAAAATGGTGGTTGAACTTACACTGTGTGCAACATTTTAGTAATAACTTCATTGCATTCCTGAGAGAGCTGTCTGAGATAAATAGCTCTGTCATACACAGCTGCTGGCATTCCTTGATATTCTCAGACATGAAATCACTCAAGCCATGTGGGAAAGGAAGAGTAGGATACAAAAGTGGGCTCATTGATCCTGTGGGTGAAGTCTTACGGGACTCTGGCAAGTTCAGCCGTGAAAACACTGTCTGCCTCTTGACAAGAACAAGATTATAAAATGCTTTGAACAGAGGATATCAATGGTGACCTGGATTATAGGGAACGGATTACAGTACAAATCCAGAGAAAGCTTCAGGGATTACAAGCACTTATTTTCCATGCAATGTTGAATGATAGTATATCTCATTATTGTTTTTGATTAAATAGCTGAAGCGTTTAAACTAAAGGAATATATTTTTAGTATGATGAGTAGTGAAATTTTCTCTATCAAGCACTCCCTGCAAAATGAAAATAGAATCAGTTAAAATTTTATCTTTAATGCTGTCTTCATACTAACCTGATTTCACAGAACATAAATGTTTTCCTCTTATGGTCTAACAACCTTTCTTCAGCATCCTTTACCTCTTGTATAAGATCTTTGCCCATACAGTTATTGTCAGCTGTTACCTGCTGATAAATTCAGATACCCCAATATCAATTTCATGTATTCCTTTCATGGAAAGGAACATTCTTTCATGGCCTCCTTTCTCCAGCCTACTGTTGCCTTTGCCTCCCCAAACAAGCTACTCCTAGAGTAATCTATGAAGTCTCCTTGATCAATGGCTCATGGCCATATTAAGTGAGAATCAGAGCTGTCAAAACTTTTGAAGTTATCAATGGGAGAATAGTATCAAGAACAAATTGAACACTGGCTACTAGAGAGAATAAGCAAGCTCATTCCACTGGTCACTGTCCTCTAAATGATGTGTAGCCTTGCCCCACAGCAGCTATTCCTTAAATTTCATCTCGAAGCATAATTGTACTTGCCAAGTGGGCTGCCGCATCTTCAGTGGGTTGATCTCAAGTGTTCTGCATCATCTCAGTTGGCAGCGAGGGAGCGGCAGAAGATCTGATGGAGTTTTTCCTTTCAGCATATTTATTGACACTTGCCTGTATGATGCATCACTGTTTCATCCAGGGTCCCCTGTTCAACAACTGCAGGTCCCAGGGTTGCTGTACATGACCAGCTGCATATTTTGAATTTAGAAAATCATCTTGGAAATAAAGTTTTACTCTAGCTCGTGCATGAAATATTTCATCATTATAGATTTGTCCTCAACTGCATTTGTCCTTGAAGATGCATTATTTTTCTTTGTTTGGGAACTTTGGGTTTTTGCCTTTGAAGCACTCTTCAGGCACTTAATCAAAGGATGTTATTTCTGTTACTATGAACTTCTATTTCCTCCACAGACAGTATTATAATAAAAATAAAAGAAATAAAGAAATTGCTCACCCCAGGGCATTCAGCTGTTTCCATTTTTCATTTTCACTGTTCTCCTCTTTCCTTAGATGTATTAAATGGAGAGATAATTGTATTCATATAGTAATTACACAATTCTTTTCTGTGTCTTTCACATAAATTATACCAGTAAATCTTGTTATGTGTATGCTTCTCATCATTTTTGCTTATTATGGCTATCTAGCTCAGTTTTGTGGAATCATCTACTTTGTTTAGCATTAGCTCTGAACTTGTAAATTTCAAAAAAAAAAAAAAAATCACAACCACAATTTGAGTACTCAGTTCAGGGTGGGAGTTATAGTAATAGTTATATATATCTAAACATATAATGTATATAACATAATAGGATTGAGAATCTCTATCACCTTATCATCATATGAGTAACCCCACTGACATCTCATAGAGAGTAGAAATAGATGAAAATTTCCTTGGCTTTTTTCCCTTTCCCCAAGAACTGGAAGACATTGATATTGTCTTGTAAGTGGTTAATATAATATCTAAAACATACTAATATAATTACAAATTTATGGAGAATCAGTAACTTATTCCCATATGATTTGGATATCTAATAAAGTGCTTCAATTATATTTTCATTTCATCTCTCTTTCTTTTCTCACTTTTATCTGAGCTCTTCAACATTTTTTTTTCCTCTCCTCTGTGTAACTTTGGGAAGCAACCTATATAGGTAGGATTCACCAGTGGGTATTACTTTCTCAAATGGCAATTGACAAATCTCCAATAATGTAAGTTGTAAAGGGTACTCCATAGTTTCCACAATTATATTTTAATGGCTGACATAAATATGATCTGAATTGGTAATCCACTGGATACTTATTTGGGTTTTTAAAAATTAATTTTGTTTGTTAATTTTTACTAGAATTTTTACATAGATAAACTTTTTCATTTTTTGTAATTTTTTTCTTTTCTTTTATTTCTTTTTCTTTTATTACAAGTTTACTAGACCAAGGATTTGGATGTTATGTTGGTTCTTGATAATGACTGCTATAGTGCTTTCCAAGGAAATTGTACTTATTTGCTATAATCACAACAAAAGCACCAGATTGATCACAAATTTCTGACCTTTAATACTTTTTAATTTGGAATGAATAAACTTATAGATCCCATTTTGGAAATACAAAAACGTGGAAAACATTTTCCTCGTTTCGTTCCTACTTGCATGTCCGCACTTTCCATTATTGTTCATTCTCTTTGAAGGACTTTTGTTTCATCATTTTCTTTAAGTAAGCAAAATAATGAAAGGGATGAGATCAGCAGCTTGCTGTACTACTGTAAAATTAAACCCAAATAATGTCACATAGTACAAAAATAAAGTCAGTTAGAAAAGTAATAACAACTTTAAAAAATAACTAAAAAACTAAGTATCAATTGTCTATCAATGTTATTGAACCCAGTTTTATGCAAAAGTGCAGGGGCATGAGGGGGGAAAATAGATTGATTTGATGTGACTACCCTAATGGCTCATTATCAAATTGTCTAAATGAAAAAAATTTGATTGTCACTAATTTGAGCAAAAGTAGATGAGAATGGAATGGATTGGCCATCACATTGTCTCCAAAGAAGGCTTATAAATTTTATTTTTCATTTTTAAAAATTTAGTTTAATATAAATTGGGTATAAACAGCTGATCAGTGGATCTGTGTTTTCATAGTTTTTTTCTGTCTGGATCTTTACTTTCTTTCGAATACTTGCTCTTATTACAGACTCTGTAAAAGCAGACTCCATACTTAAAGCAGTGCTGTCTGTCTTCTTGGCATATGGTATGCAACAGAACTCTATAAAAAATATTTTAGTTATACAGCTTCTAGTAGAAGAAAAATATCCTGAACTGGAGCATCCATAAAACTTTTAAACATGAAAGTCAGATTATGCCTTAGAAAAACAGGTAAAACCAAGTAGTGTTCTAAGTTGGAACAACTGAAATCTTAGCTTTTCATATCAGTTTGTTTTGACACCTTTTCCAGTACGCGGTGTCTGTTGCATAATAAATATATGGTCTGGTAGGATAAAAGCTGTCTACATTCTTTGCAGCTGGTGCAATGTGCCGTGGTGCCTTGTCATCACCTGCCCACATTTAATTAATAAGCATCTGTTTCATTTTTACATTTACTCAAGATAGTGGCTTGATTTTGTATTCTTGATTCTCTACTTATTTCTGGTAATAAAAAAGACTTTCTCTTTTTTATTCCTTCCCAAACAGCTTATGTTGACAAAAATTCAGGGCATGTTTGTTAAATTAGTAGGGAAACAGACAATGCCAAAGAGATTTGTAGTCCTAGAAATTAAAAGATGAAATAACTTGTGGATAAAACAACAGCAAATTGGGTTGTATTTTAAGTCTTCACAATTTCTCTTCCTGTTCAAGTGGTTTTAGTTTTTTATTACACTACCAGATGCAGTGGATCAAAAAATAGCTTGCGATAAATTACAAGAAAACACAGTTGTTTCCCAGGAAAGATGTTAACAACAAAAGTCCCCGTTAAATAGGTTTTTGTGGTGGTTACTCCCGGGAGCCAAGGACTTTACAGCCTGGAGCTATATTTAAGGTAATGATTGACAACTTCTGATTCTCTATTTATGTTGTGCATATACAGGTCTTGTAGGGAAATGTTAATAATGCAAAGCTTCTCCAAGGAATCAATTCCAAATGTGTGGAGATTGATATACTGTTGATTGTAATAACATAGGTAAATTATTTTTTTCTTTTTTAAAAACAGGTTTTTTTGTTTTGTTTTGCTTTTTTGTCTCCATACAAGAAGTAATAACTTCTAAGTTTGTGTATCCAAGTAGAACTCTGCTGTGATCAAGACCTAAACACACAAATCTACCTACTAGATAATACTATCTAGATATTGCACATATATTTCAACATTTGTGCCTAAAACTCAGATCATCTTTGCCTCAAAAATCTGTTCCTTATCTCTGCCTTAGTTAACTGATTTCTAATTCTTCATGGCCTGAAACAAGAAAATTAAGAGAACTGTTCCAATACTTTGTAGATCCAATGATTTTCCTAGTTCCATAAATTTTAATTTCAAAAATATATCATCTTCATCATTTTCTTATTTTTCTGTTCATTCTCATGAATGATAGCCTCAAACCTAGCTCTGTTCCTACTTCCCTCTAACATGCTGTATGCATTACCAATCGTGTGGTTTTCTAAAAGTTAAGTCCATTGCTAGATGGTTTTGCTTGAGAATTCCAGGTGATTACCCAGTACCGTCAGAAAAAAAGGCACATATTCCTTGGAGTGTGAGCCCAACATCTTTTAGTCTGGCATTTACTAATATATCCTGTGTTCTTTCCTACTAGCTGATTTCCATGAACCTTGAACCTCAGAAAAGCCAACCCTCTTCTAATTTCCTAAACATGCCGTGATTTTTCATTTCCCTTTAACTTCACATGTGCTGTTTCTTTTCCCAGGAGCATGGCTCACCTTTGTGCTTGCAAACTTCTACTTTCTCTTTAAGACACAATTAAAGCTTCATAAACTCTCTGATGCACTTCTGGTGTTTTCTGAGTAATTAACACTTTTTTTTTCTTATAAAACTATTCGTGGGAGGCACCCAGGGAGTACTCAGTCTGTTGACTTTGGACTCAGTAATGATCTCAGATTCATGAGATGGAGCCCTCATTGAGCTCTGCTCCGAGCATGGAGCCTCCTTAGGATTCTCTCTCTCCCCCCTCTCTCTGTCCCTTTTCCTTATGCCCCCTTCATGCTCTCTTTCTAAAACAACAACAACAACAAAAACTATTAGTGGAATTATTAATTTATGTACATATGATTTCCCTACTTGACTGGAAGTTTGCTGTGAGCATACTGATATCTAATTCATCTTTGTTTTTGCAGTCGGTGCCTAGGATAGGAAAGGCATGTGTAATTCTATTGGCATCCATTGGATACATGAAAGACGGAACATACACGAATAATACAACTAACCCTAATTTATAAATTGTATAATTGCATGTCATTTCAGTTAATTATAAAATTGTTTAAAAATTCTTGATATGTGTGGAGTCAGGTTAAATACCAATGACCATATAATCATAATTTGCACTAAAACATGAGTTTTGCTTCAGTTCTAAAACTAAAGCAAAAATGTGACCACAAAATGTAATGTTTGGCATTTGCATTGTTTTAAAATACCTGACTGTGGGGAACCTTGGTGGCTCAGTTGGTTAAGTGACTGCCTTTGCCTCAGATTATGATCCCAGAGTCACCAGATCTAGTCCCACATCAGGCTCCCAGATCCATGGGGAGTCTGCTTCTCCCTCTGATCTTCTCCCTCTCATACCTTCGTTCTCTCTCTCTAATAAATAAATAAAATATTTTTTAAAATAAATAAAATGAAATAAAATACCTGACTGCTATAAAGTGTCAATGTTCATTATACTACTTAAGCTTAAAGTCATTATATATTTTGTGGTGTTAGAAAAAAACTCTTTTTGGAAAAAAAAAACATTAAAGATAATCTCTAGACCACAGACAAGCAAAATTTAGTATTAAAAATGTTATTAACTTGATAAAATTTGTAGTTATAGATATAAAGAAAATATAAGTAAATTAATTAAAACATAAATAAATATAGCATATGGGCAATGGGCTATAAAAACAAATACAGAGCTTCTTGAAAATAATATAAAACTTAGCAGAGCTGTTGAAAGAAAAATGCAATTGTGAAATTCAAAGTAATAATTTTTATTAAAATATTTGTTTAAAAAATTATTATTATTTATTATTTTCATTATTAAAAACATTATCCAGGGGCACGTGGGTGGCTCATTTGGTTTCAGTGCAGGTCATGATTTCAGGGCCTCACGTGGGGCTACCCGCTTAGCTGGGAGTCTGCCTGAGAGTTCTCTCTCTCTCCCTCTGCCCCTTCCTCTGATCATTCTCTGTCTCCCTCTGAAATAAATAAATAAATCCTAAAAAAAAAAAAAAAAAAAAATCATCCAGGAAAGGAACTATAGTAGAGATGGTGCTTCAGAGATTGTAATATAAGTAACATAATTTTGGAGACAAGTCCTGGGTTTGTCCCATAACTGTATGCATTCTCTGCTTTGGGGAGATAAAGTAGTTTATTTGGCATGAATAGACATACTTTAAATTTGACAGTAGATTTTTGATAAAATTAAATGTATTAAGTGTTAACTTTGTGGCATATACACTCTGTTCTTCTTAGGTTGCAGAAAATGTTTGCAGTAAGACAGTCTGGAGCGGTCATCTTTTTTAGGTTATCGTCAATCTTGCCTTTGTCATAGTCATGCACAACATTACTTGAATAGAAAAAAATTGAGTCTAAATTTATGAATCAGAACAAATGTTATGTTCTCCATATTTATTATATGAAACCTATCATCTCAATTTATCTGCTTATTCAACAAATAGTTAAGGCCAGCCAAGTAGACGCAAGCCAAATGAGGCACTAAAAACAAAGCAGTGAGTGAGATCCTTTCTTAAACAGGAGTATATAACTTAGTTTGCAGGTATCTGAATTTTTCTAGTATTTTAAAGTGTTATGATATGATAGGGATACTCTGAAACTGAGTTGACCAAGACTGAGTTGATCTAATACAACATATACAATGGGACAAGCAGCAAAGCCAAAGAGTCATTCATGTAAAGGGTGGAATTTCTATGCAGCTGCTGTACATAATGGAAAAGAAGGGGCATTCCAAAAAACTAGGAAGAAATTTCAAATCTCAGAGAGGTCAAGTCCTGCAAAATGAAGGCATGGGGTGTTACCAGGAAAAGACCTAGAAAGCCAGAGATTCAACCGCAATAACACAAGCTGGTAAATTGGAAATATGCTCACCCTAATCTAGAACAATTTTACTTTTTTCACTATGTTATTGAGAGTTCGGGGAGGAAGAGGATGCATTTGAGTTTGCAGATTTTGCCATCACATTCTACAAATGAGTGAGACAGGGATAGAAATGATAGAATTATTTTCAACTGAGCGCCTATAAATTTGTTTTCTCCACTCTTGATAATTTGTGAGTTAGCAAAATAGCAGTGTGATCTGTTAGCTTAGGTTGAACTCATCTATTTTAATTATATGTTATTACCAAACTAGACTGAGACATTTATATTATGGGGTGATTCTGTACCATCACAGACATATATAAAAACAATTTTTTTCCGGAAGATGGCGCCGAAAGCTAAGAAGCAAGCCCCTGCCCCTCCCAAAGCCTAAGCCAAAGCAAAGGCTTTGAAAGCCAAAAAAGCGGTGCTGAAAGGCGTCCACAGTCACAAAAAAAAGAAGATCCGCACATCACCTACGTTCCCACGACCCAAGACTCTGCGTCTCTGAAGGCAACCCAAATACCCTCGAAAGAGCGCCCCCAGGAGAAACAAGCTTGACCACTATGCCATCCTCAAGTCCCCCCTGACTACTGAGTCAGCCCTGAAGAAAATAGAAGACAACAACACACTTGTGCTCATTGTGAATGTCAAGGCCAACAAGCACCAGATCACACAGGCTGTGAAGAAGCTCTATGACATTGATGTAGCCAAGGTCAACACCTTAATCAGGCCTGATGGAGAGAAGAAGGCATACCTTCGGCTGGCCCCTGACTATGATGCTTTGGATGTTGCCAACAAAATTGGGATCATCTAAAACTTAGTCCAGCTGGCTAAATCTAAATACAGTTTTTTCGTGATAAAAAAAAAAAAAACAATTTTTTCCCATTTTAGTTTTGTGCATATACCAAAGATAATTGTTGATAGTGAGAGGAAGAATCTTTTTCCCATTAGGGAACTGTGGTTCTTAACGTACTAGAATAAGTGATAGAATTCTGTATCCGTAGAGCGTGGCCAGTCCCTTGTCTGTAAATAACTACATGCCTGTCAGTAAAAGCGATTCTCAAGTCTGAAATAGGTAATAGGGATTAAAGAGTATACTTATCATGATGATCTCTGAGTAACATAGAGATTTGTTGAATCACTATATTGTACACCTGAAGCTAACACTGTATATTAACTATATTGGAATTAAAATAAACATAATGTCATTGATAATGTCCCAAAACCTCCAAAACCTGCTATATACCCAGAGCTAACAACCATAATATAAAATATCTATAAATCTAGCATTAGTTGGTGTTACATTTATTTTCTTTGAACCCTGAGAAAGCTAGTTAATTTTAAGCAGCTTTTAACTTATTGATAAGTGATTTGCTGAGTACCTTTTATGTGAGGGCCCCCAAGCTGTAAGGCAAAAACCAATAGTACATAGACTATTCCCTCTAAAATCTCACAATCCACATATAGGAAATGGAAGATAGTACATAGGAGCTAGATTTTCAGGAACTCAGGAACTCACTTGGGTTTGAGTCAACAGTATCTCTCCACTCTGGTGTTCTAAACAAATTAAAAGTCATCTTCCAAAATATCCTGAAATTATATGTACACATATATATAGATGCATATACACAGAGATAAATGGATAGATTTCAGAGGTTGAAAACAATTTCTCTTAGGTTAGATTGCCCGTAAAAGATTAAAATGTGACATATATTAGCATAGAATTAGCACATATTATCTCTTCACTTGTATGTACATATATCCATGTGAATTCTTGGAAGTAGACAGCCAGGTGCTATAGCATTTAACTCTCAGAATGGCAATTTGAATCAGGCAATCGAAGGAAAATTTGAATAACTATACATGTTTTAAAAAGAAATATAAATCATCATGAAAGCAACATTTTAAAAATGCTTAATTGTCTCTTCATTTTATTTAGCATCATTTCTAAAGCCAGTCCTGTATTTAAATTGTAGCACCTGCAGTGGAAAGGGGACCCAGATTCAGCTCCTACCAAAAGCTGGAATCTGTTCAATTACTTGAATGACGTATTGTCAGCAGCCACTGTTTGAATCGTCTAGTGGTAGAGAAGCTTCTACTTTCTAAGGAAGCTGGGATGGTATGGCTTGATTGTGGGAACATTCTTTTTATAATGAGCCAAAAGTCTTTTTGTAAACTCAGCCTGGGGAGGCTGTGGCTTTGTCCTCAGAAGTATCATATATTTCACTAAATTCATTTCAATAGAAAAGGACTAAAATTTTGAGAAATGTTGTCATTTCCGTCATGCATCTTCTCTTTCCCAGTCTAAAAATCCTATCTTTATTCAAAAACACATTTACTTCTCTCACTGTCTGGGCTTCTTTCACCTGGGTCCTTATCATTTGGCCAAAATCTGTCGGGAAACATACTGCCCAGAAATTGAATTTCAGTATTGCTCTTTACTGGCTTGAAGACTAACGCAAAACTATTTAATCTCCAAGTGTAAGTATTAAATATTATATCACTCACATCAGAAAAATAAGGAAAATACACACTTAACTCCTAAAGTATTTGTGAGAATTCAGTGATGACCTGTGAAGAGTCCCTACTTAACTGCCTCATACTTACTGGGATCTCTCTATTTCTGTATCCTACATTGTGTCCTTGATTAGAAAATAAAATAATAGGGGCTGATGTCTAAAACTTCCCAGTAGATGAGAGAAGAGTGGTAGGTAGTATCACAGGAGTATGTCAGACCTTCCATAAATATCCATCTGTCCATATTGATTATTTATAAGCTTATGCCATCATTATGTATAGATTTTTTGGGAAGGTGGGAATAGGAAAAATTTGATTCATGGGTAATAAATATCATATGTTAGAAATAACTAATCATACACAAGAAATAGAGTTCCTGAGGCCATATATTTGTTTTAAGAAATAAACAAGGATCTGTGTAACATAAGGCAAATAGGAACCAGTTCAGATAGAGCATATTGTAAGCAGTGCATTGATTTTAAGAAGTTTCAGAACCTGGGGGTGCCTCGGTGGTTCAGTCAATTAAGTCTCTGACTCTGGATTTCAGCTCAGGTCATGATCTCAGGGTCATGAGACTGAGCCCCATGTCAGGCTCCACAGTGAGGGCGGAGCCTGCTTGGGATTCTCTCTCATTGTCCTTCTCCATCTGCCCCCTCCCCACTCCCACACTGTCTCCCTCTCTCTAAAAATAAATAAATAAACAGATAAACAAATAAATAAAAATTAAAAAGAAGTTCCAGGGGTGCCTAGGTGGCTCAGTTGGTTAAGTGGCTGCCTTCAGCTCAAGTTATGATCTCAAGATCCTGGGATCGAGCCCTGAGTTGGGCTCCACAGTCAGTGGAGAGTCTGCTTCTCTTGCTCCCTCTCCCGCTGCTCCTACCCCTGTGCTTATTCTCTCTCTCTCTCTCTCTCTCAAATAAATTAATAAAATCTTAAAAAAAAGAAAGTCCCAGAACCTTAACTCTGCTATAAAATGAAAGAGGTTTTTAAAGGCTAGAAAAGGAAGAGGAGGAGGAAGAGCAGGTGGAAAGAATGGGGAAAATGATAGGTCTGTGTTGGTATCTTACTTCAATATAATGGATTACCTTCTTTTAACTCTGTGGACTTTATTTAGCTAAATTTGAACCAATCAATTTTAAGGACAATTGTGAATTATAAACAATGATCAGTTGAACATATATGCCACACTGTATATTACATTTGCAATTATAACATTCAAACTGATTTTGAAAAGAGACATATTGTTATAAGAGAAAAGAAATTGTCATTCATTAGACAGAATGAATTCATATAATTTACTTTTGCCATTTCAACATCTATTTTTCTACCTTTGAGAACTAAAGAGGCATATTAATCTACTGGAGAATAGACCTATTGTTAAGTAAACCTCTCCAGTTGTTTATCTGCTTTCAAAGTTTTGATTAAGCACCATCAGCGAAAATGAAATTTCATTTTATCCTTTCAATGTTTCCTTTGTCCTTGCCTCTAACAGTCCTGTAATGGATCTTGCCTCTCGTTTTTTCCAATTATGTCCATAATGCTAATGCCTTTAAGCATCAAATGTCCTGTGAATCTTTTCTGACCCACCTCTTCAGGCAATCATTACAACTTTCAGCTTCTATTACTGTACTCCATTTGTTAGAGCTGCTCATACTTGGCCATCAGTTGTAAGGTGCAGCCTGACTCTCTCTGCCTTTCAGGCACTAGCATTCATCCCTGACCACTATTCCTTTTGTGCTCAGCATATAATCTGATCAGTCAGCATTATGTACTTGAAATCATCATATTGAAAAATTATTACTAATTCTTTTTATGGATTTAATTTGTGAGAAGTCAATTCCTTCAAATATTTTTATTTTTAAGAAAAATTATATGTATCAATATGAGAGTGATATTTTTAACATAACATATTCATTAAAGGCAAGATAATTTCTTTTATTCAATTAACAAATTAAAGATATATAGATAGAAGAAACAATTTTAAAAGAGTGAATTATCCATAAGTGTCAAGTAAGTTCCAATATTTTTGAGATTAAGAAACAGAATTTATATTCCATTGGAAGGTTAGGTAATATTTTATTGATATTCCGAGATGTCTTAAGCTTCTCTGGGTTTTTTTTTTTTTTAAGATTTTATTTATTTATTTGACAGAGAGAAATTACAAGTACACTGAGAGGCAGGCAGAGAGAGAGAGAGAGAAGGAAGCAGGCTCCCTGCTGAGCAGAGAGCCCCATGCAGGACTCGATCCCAGGACCCTGAGATCATGACCTGAGCCGAAGGCAGCGGCTTAACCCACTGAGCCACCCAGGCGCCCCGCTTCTCTGGGTTTTTTGTTATCGTTGTTGTTCTTTGCTTATCTTGGTCTTCTCTCCAGTTGTTGTTTCTCTACTTTCTCTATGCCTTCTTTATAGACCCATTCCTACCATGGCCCACTAGGTTTCTGATGAAAAATTCTTTACCATAAACTACAGGTTTCAGTTTACCACTTATCTCCCCTGTAAGTATTCAGGTGTCTACTCTTCCTGAAACTTCTCCCAAAACAAAGACTATTGACTGGTGAAATTCATTCTTACATTCCTGTATTTCTCTGTGTCAAATTGTATCAAATGGGAAGATCACTAATTCCTTCAACGGGCTGATTTCCTCAGTGTAACAATGAAGCCATAGCATCCCTTATTTTTTACAGAGATAAATTTCCCTATAGAAAATGAAGCATGAATTTGTCTAATGTAAAACTATGAAATTATGGAGAGTATAATGCCTCCTATGGCATTGCTCAGGCAGTTTTAATGTCCTGTCAGAGAAAGGGATGCAGGTCTATCAAATATTCTCCTGTGAGAATCCATTCATATCTTCAACTTACATGGCTGCTATCATATCTTAAACCTGTTTTAATTCCCACCCAGTTTTCTTAATGGCTAGATTTTCATTAGATCCTGTGTTTTATCAAAGGTTAAAATAAGTCATCCTAAATGGAACGCATTGAAAGAAAGAAAAAAGAAAAAAATATATATCAGGCTAGAGCCTAGTGTGGTAGTGGGGCAGGAGGAGAGTGCAACCATTCAACTTCACATGCTTAGCTCTTTGGCAACACACTGCAAGTTTTATTTCTGTTCCTGTATGCATGTGTGGTTCCTTACATTTTGATCATAAGGTGCCTAACATAATATGTTATATTCAGATTGTTGACTGGGTTTTTCTTATTTTTAATATAAATTTTTCCTTTAAGGCATTTGCTTTGCATGCAGTACAGGTATGATACTACTTATTGCCATAGATTAACATTTACATCTTTTCTAATGGGAGGTGATAAGACATTAAAGGGTACCCAGAATTTACAAAGAGAGGTAATAGAAATTCTGTTTTCTCTGGAATGTTCTGGTCATCTAGGAATGGATTTAAGAGCCATAGTAGCAGCAACTAACACTCACAGTGGTTTTTGCCAGCATGCTGTAAACACTTTATATGTAGCTACTAATTTAACTACTAAAGTAGAACTTTATGAGGGAGGTGCTCTTATCAGCTCCATTTTCATGTGATGAAATTGAGATATACCAGTGCTAAGTGCCTTTTCCAAGGTTTCAAGTAGGAAATGAGGGAGCCAGAGTGAAGAAGTGTTTCTACAAAGAATATTTTCTAGAATCTGAACAAAATAATGTGATTCTAAAATGTAGATCCTTCATTTCCTTTTTACTCAATGTACTAAATTACTCTACAGAGGAACTGAATAAGGTGTGATCTTTTGTGAAAGCAATTTGACAAAGAAAGGTCTGTAGATACTAGAATGAATTTACAAAGGGGTAGCTGACAAAATTCACATTGACAAGACCTAGTTGGCAATACAAATTCTAAATGACCCTTAAATAAGTTATTTTATATGCATCAAAGGATATATATAGCTCTCTAGAGTTCTGAATACATTTAGGTATATCATTTCAGAATCTTTATACCAGTGAGAGGACAATCCAGGCACTAGTTACTCTTGCTTAAATGTTGTGCTTCAAGCTTGTAACTCATATAACTGGTATTGTGAAGTATTTACTCAATTTCAGAATCACCAACCTATGATGAATATGCTATATTAAAAAATAGTGCTTTACCCCACCTCTAAATTATGCCCTTGCTCTGATCATTTCTCTTCATAGTATCTTCAAAGACGTTGAAGACTTTGTAACTGACACTATTTTAATCTCTACACTGGGTTTACAAAACTTAGAGGCAAATTGTGATCCTCAGCTAACTAAGGCTAGACAATAATTGTATAACTTGTATGTTGGTATAAGTCATGATTATTGAAGTATGTTTTTCACAGAGTAAAGTTCACCATTTTAGGCTATATATTTTAGTTATTATTTTTTTAAGATTTTATTTATTTATTTGAGAGAGAGAGAGAGAGCATGAGCCATGTGGAGGAATAAATGGAGAGATTTAAAGAGAAGCAGAATCCCTGCTGAGCAGGCAACCAGATGCAGAACTTGATCCCAGGACCTGAAGTTCATGACCTTGAGCCAAAGGCAGACACTTAACTGACTGAACCATAGAGGTGCTCCATAATTTAGTTATTTTTGATGAATGTACACACTTATAGAAAAACTACTATAATCAAGGTAGAATATATTTTTATCTTCCCACAGAGTTCTCTTCTTGCTCTTTTGTAGTAAATCCTCTATCTCCACACCCAGCCTTTGGCAACCACTGATTTGATTTCTATCACTGCTTTGAGTTTTAACAATATCATAAAAATGGAAGCTTACAAGCAGACTTTCATGTCTGGCTACTTTCATTTAAGATAATACTTTGGAGATTCATCCATGTTATTGCATGTATAAGTAGTTTGTCCCATTTCATTTCTGAGTTGAATTTTGTTGTATACATTTATTGCTATTAGGCCAGCAGATACATGAAGAAATGCTCAACATCACTCAGCATCAGGGAAATACAAATCAAAGCCACAATAAGATAAAACCTCATACTGGTCAGAATGGCTAAAATCAACAACTTGGGAAACAACAGATGTTGGCAATGATGTGGAGAAATGGAAACCTTCTTACACCATCGATGGAAATGCAAACTGGCACAGCCACTCTAGAAAACAGTATGGAGGTTCCTCAAAAAGTTAAAAATAGAGCTACCCTCTGACCTAGCACTTGCATTATTTGGTATTTATCCAAAGGATAAAAACACAGTGATTCAAAGGAGCACATGCACCCCAAGGTTTATAATAACAATGCCCACAATAGCTAAGCTATGGAAAGAGCCTAGATGTCCATCAACAGATGAATTGATAAAGAATAAGGTATATTATATGCAATGGAATATTTCTCAGCCATCAAAAAGAATGAAGTCAGTCAGATAAAGACAAAACTATACAATTTCACTCATATGTAGAATTTAAGGGGAAAAAAAAAAAAAACAAAAAAACAGATGACCATAGAGGAAGGAGGGGAAAAATAAAATAAAATGAATATTGAGAGTGAGGCAAACCATAAATGATGCTGAACCTTTGGAAACAAATTAAGGATTGTTGGGGGGAAGGGGAGAGGTGGAGGGATAATTGGGCAATGGGCATTAAGGAGGGCACTTGATGTAATGAGCACTAGGTGTTATATGCAATTGATGAAACACAAAATTCTACCTCTGAAACAAATTTTTGAAAAAAGATACTAGTTGAGAGTTGCTTTCTACACATTTTCATTACATTGCGTTAAATGTATGGCACTTTCCTTATACTTCTACACAGATTTGAGAACATTTCTAACTTCATTAAAGAAGATGTTGAAAAAAAAATTGTTAACAGAATGAAGAGGATAAATGGAGAAGCACTGGGGAAAGAGGAAAGAATGACAATAAAAGTCTAAAGTTACTATACTGGAGACTACTTCTAGCTTTCCAAAATTATATTTTGGCAAAACTCTTGTTTTGAATACTAATTGTATGTGATTATCTTGTTTTAGAAGTATTTTGGAGAAAGAAGGAAAAATAACTATAGGTAAATTGGATTTGCAGCTAATTGCCTTTGTTCTAAATTTGAACATAGCAATAATTAATTATTTTAACAATTAAAATGGACAGGTCTGTAACAGCTGATTAAACATAGAATTTTATGACCTCTTTTTTTTTCATTTAGCTTTCTTTTCTTCTTTTGCCCATAATAGTGCCAAACTATTGATTATTTTAAAGTAGTAGAAGCATGTTTCTTTTTTAGTATAAAAAAGAATTCCTTAAATTATTTTCCTAAACTTTCCTTCAGATACCCCATATATTTCCAAAATAAGAGACTCTGCTATAATAAGAAATACAAATGGAGTTTTAAAAAGAAAATCTGTATAAGATTATGGGCTTCCTGAAAGGACTCTTAAATGCATTCATAAACACAGTTTCTTGACATTTTAAAGCCGATAACAACCCCCATTTCTATATGCTTTCACAATATCTTGCCAATACTTAAAAGTGTCATTATTTTTTCCTGCTTTACATTTGTTTGCCTTATGACAATTAATATGTTCACATGACAGTACTTTATTTAATTTTCTGCTCCTCCCGCCCAGGTAATCACCAAGTATATAAATGCTAATCTTCTTCTTCTGAGCCTAGCACATACATACTCCTTAGATCTTAAGATATAATCTAGGTGAGATTAAATCTTCAAATCATAAACTGAAGTAAGAATTTAAAACAAAACAAAAGTGCGGTGTAAAGCAATTCAAGTTTTAAAAAAGAAGAAAAACAAACAGAGAGACACACAAAAACCAAAGTCTCTGAAGAATGATGATCATTTAACAGTGAAAGTTCACCAGAGGAGAAAGTAGGGGATTGAAGAGTATCTCTGAAAATAGTCAAAGCTTTTTTGGTTAAAGGTACCTTTTGATTAAGAAACAGAATTGACCTATACTGTAACAAGATGATTTTGGAGTTTATGTGAGGGAAAGGGAAAGTACTTGCATAATAGAAAAGGGATTTTTATGGTGCTTTGGGAGTCCAATTCCATGAACTCACGAAATAAGGTAAATTTCTCTCTGTTTAGAAAGCTTTAGGCTCTTGTCCGTAAACGTAGACTTCCAGATCCCCATTGTACCATTTTGTTCCCGCGTTTCTAAAACCCTCATTAACATTGCTTTCAGGTTAAGCTTATTTGTGTATTGGGATTCTTAGAAAGCAGTTATCTCCCTATAGCTGAACTATTCCTGCTCAAACATGTGTTGCCATGATCTCAGGGCAAGGTTAGGATTTGGAAGTTGGTGATAAATAAAGAACACCTGGCTCAATGTCTCAGGTTATCTTATGTAAATTTACCCAGTTTGAGAGCCCATATCATTTGAATGGGAAATATTTTGCCCAAAGTGGTATTACTTTTTTCCTTTTGAAACCAACACAAGTTTTTAGTCTATGGTCTATAAGGCTTGTACGCTTTATCAGGAGTATTGCTTATACAACAAATATTTTTAACTTTTATTTTTTCTAAATCATGACCTTGCCAACAGCTTGATATTACCCCAGTGATTTGCTACTAGACAGAAATAAAGAAGAAATTTCTGTTGCACTAAGGTTATGTTTCTGCTCCACCAGGTTGTGGAAATTTGTTACAGCAGCCATAAGAAACAGATACAGGATGCTACATGGTAACCTCACAAGCAGTAATATGAGCTATATTTACTCAATGAGATATTCCAGAAATATCTTGTTTTTTTAAGAGTATATATTTGTCTATTCAAAAACAAAAACAGGGGCGCCTGGGTGGCTCAGTGGGTTAAAGCCTCTGCCTTCTGCTCAGGTCATGATCCCAGGGTCCTGGGATTGAGCCCCACATCAGGCTTTCTGCTCAGCAGGGAGCCTGATCCCCCCGCCCCCCCCCCTGCCTCTCTGACTACTTGTGATCTCTCTCTGTCAGAAACAAAAACAAAAGCTGACTTACCAAGTAAGGGTGATCATTACTTGATGCTTTTCATAAAGCCTATCTTTAGTAAGAGCCACCTGTCTTCAGTAATTACACCATCTTGCTTCAAGGTATGAAATCTTTTTCTCTACCCCATTGAATCTGAGCTGGATTTATGACTTGGTTTAATTTATAAAATTCTACAAAGATTATAGCATAACCTTAAAAGGTGTTAAAGCATCCAATCTTGACTCTTTCTACCCTAACACCCTCATGTGAAAAAGCCTAGCTTCCTTGAGAATTGAAGACTCATGAAGAGAGAAACACACCAATACAAACTCCACACCTGTATGAATGAGATCGTCTAAGACCATCCAGCTACCGTCTAGCACCAGATAACTGCAGCAGTCTGAATGATTTCAGACAAGACCTTTTTAAATTGCTGAACAACAAAATAAGTATATATTGTTATTCTGTTCAATGCATCTAAGTTGTTAGGTTATTTTTTTTGGCAGCAATACAGATAACCAAATCAGTTGTTTTATTTGCAATGCCTGTCACAATTTCCTGACACATAGTAGCATAAAAGTTAATCAACCTTCTGCTTACTTTTGATTAACTTTCTATCTCTATTCCTTGAATAAGCAGACCCTGGAATGCCAAGAGCATTGTACCTATAAGAGATAAATGCT
Source organism: Mustela lutreola (assembly GCF_030435805.1). NCBI lineage: Eukaryota > Metazoa > Chordata > Mammalia > Carnivora > Mustelidae > Mustela > Mustela lutreola. The sequence continues at coordinate 58,317,640 of NC_081301.1, forward strand.
TTCCAAACTTAGCTGTGTTATCCTCAGACTTCTAAATGGCAATTTTACTTGTGAAAATATATGATTTTTTTTCTAAATATTATATAAAATGAAAAAAGTGTGTGAAATAACTAGTTATTTCTAAGAAAACTATTTTGAATGATTTGGAAATTAAAAGAAAGTAAAGTATTTTAAAGATTCTGTAAGTTTGGTGTGGGAATGACAAATATCAGGGATTAGGAGAAAATAACCAAAATCTTTAAGGATTCTACATTCAAATTACTTTACACGCAATTTATCACTCCTCTTTAAACTGGAACTCTTTAACAGACACATTATGGGTGGTTTTTATGCAAAAGCAACTCAAAAGTCTCATTCAAAAAGAATCCTTGTGCTTGTATCAAAAAATTTTGAAGTGAATGTAGATTTGAAATTAAATGAAAAGTTTAAGTTATGCTATTGTCATGCTTTTATGAGTTCTACTTTAATTAAAATTTCCAATTTATCAATTGACTACAATCCCAATCATGTCATCTAAGATATTTGACTTAATAGATATTGATAAATGAATGGATATAGGTAGAATTATGAAGAGAAGGGTAAATAACTTTCTTGTTGGGACAAACTGCATCAATGATTTTTAGCAGAAAATTCCATGAGATTCCCAAATAATGGTAAATAATGCTGGATAACATGGACATAGAAGATGAGGAAAAATATAGTGGTGAGTGTTGCTAAGAAGATACACTGGAGTTCTACTATAGAGATCTCTCAAAGTTGAACTAAGGAGTTTAATACTGATTCCCTGAAAAAAAACAAAGCCTTTGTTTAGTTTTTGGTGGGTTTTTCATTTGTTTGTTTCCATTTTTGTTCTTTTGTTTTGTTTTGTTTTGTTTAGAAAACCAAAGTCATGCAGCTGTATTTTAAGAAGATAATTCTCGCCATATTATAAAGCACAAATAAGGGAACCAGAAAGATCAGTTGGGAGACTTGTGCCATAAAACCAAGAGATGATAAAATCCCAGGGTCATCTACAGAGATGTTGAAAATGGAGGAACATCTTTCTAAAGCAAAGAACTTCTTCTATCCCTGGCCCTAACCCATTGCCTATTGCCCACAAAGCACAGGAAGGAGAGGAGCTTCAGTACTGGAGGGAATGTAACCGTTTCCTTTGCTGGGTCTTTTGGAACTTTAATGTCCGTGGCCATGCAGAATTTGGTGCTCACTATAGGTTAAAACTGGAGGGGATTTGAGGGATCAAGCACAAGAATTTCAATTTATCCTTTGTCAAGAAGTCTTTGTACAAATGTGTAATTGATGGTGTATTTGAAGATCCCAATAGAATAGAAAATCATGATCTTAAAGATATCTAAGCAATGATTAGAGAATTAAGTAATATTGGTGAAATTTGAATCCTTGATAAACTACATAGAAACCAAAAGCTGTGTTATATTCTGGATTGAAAGAAGTATGATAGAACTGACTCATCCATTCTATACACACACACACACACACACACACACACACACACACACACACACACACACATATTTATGTTTGCTATTCCACTAAGCTGCAATGCTTTGGGAAAAAGCAAGATGTAAAAAGATACAGCATTTTCTGGCATGAAAGAGAGATTTAAAACTCAGACAATCAGAAATAATTTTTAAATGAATATTTTTAAATTTCTAACAAGAGGAAATTTATGTAAATTGAACCAAACATATCATTATTTTACTTATATTGCTCACTGAAAAAGCAGACTATCCTTTATTTTCCAATATGGGATGGATATATTAGGACTATCATTGCTATTAGGAATATTAATAGTGGAGATTCTGAAATACAGCAAGACTTTAGTGAGTTTTCTAATTATGGAGTTCTTTAACATGGATGCCAGTAGCTTAGAATTTTCTTGAGCAATTCCCTAGATATTAAAATAATCTGAAAAGTCAATTGTCTGTATCTTGTGACAATAAGCTGGGTACTGTCATACAGACAAATGATTTGTACACTTGAGGATTCAATTCTGAGTAGTGTATTTAATGTTCCACCCTTCAGTGATTCCTGATACTACATTTTTATAGCATTTAGTGATTTTATTTTTTCTACCAATGTTATTTATGAACCAAACACCTATCTTGGCAAGGCTAGTCATTTTAGAAACCTCACTGGAAATGGTTCAGTGTAGATTTTGTTTAGGCGAGGATTTGTAAAAGACGATAAATGCAGTGTGTTATGATGACCTCACCCTTTCATCTATCATATTGTTAGATCAAATTGCAAGTGTTGCATTAATGTGATAAAATGCTTTCTGCTTACTTTTTCTTTTAGTCAGTTCAGAACTGAGATCGAATGAGAAAATTGGACCCGAGTAAACAAGATTGCAATATGTTTAATCTATAGACCAATAAATTCAAAGCAAAAATTGATCATGTATCTTTGAAGTCTCAAGTTATTCAGAGAATCCTAATGCTACCTTGCTTGTAGGTCAACTGTAGGAGAGTAATGGACTCTTGGGCTGAACTTAGCTATGCTGAACTTTTTTGATAGTCTAGATTGTACTGAAATGTTGGTTTAGGTTTTCATCCCTCACTCTAACTTCCCTACGAGTTAACGAGTTATTTTTACATCCAGGACAACTACCTCCTAGCATTGTGTGTGTTTGGTTATTATTACCTCAATAAGCTGAGCCATTAGTTTGGGGAAGTACTGTTCAAATGTTGACAGATAAAAGGACCTGATAGAAATTCCTTTGGGAATTCTCACCTTTTGTGCGGACAGCATTTCATCAAACATGTGCCCTCCTCACAGGGAACAGACATGGAAGATTTTATTTTGTACTCTTGCATCATACTCTGATATAATGTTATAATGTTTCTGAGGAAGTGAGTTAAATCATAACCCACATATGTAGATTCCATAACAAGGGAGAAAACCCCTAGTTATACAGTGAATTCCTCTTAAAACATTAATTACCATCTTGCAATGCAGATATGAAAAGAAGATAACTGACATTTTAAAAACATAAGTTTTAGTCAAATTAGTCTGTGCTCTGTTGTCTTCAACATATTAGGTATATAACCTTAGGCAAGTTATCAGATCGCCCTGAGGTGTTTGTAAAACTCAAAAAACAACCATTCCATAAAGTTTCTAAGGGGATTAACTGATATAATTAATTATCATATATGAAATGCCTAGCATACAGCTTACCACAAAGGAAGGAAGATGTGAATGCTAATTTTGTTTCTCTCTCCCTTTCCCTCAAAAGGAATCATAAGCCTTCTCAAAACAGAAGTAAATTTCCCACTGTAAGGGAAGATTATGTGTTAGTCCAAACTGGAAAATAGCATCAAAATGAATGCTTCTCATATTCACTGGCTTTTTCTCTTTCTTTTTGTCTGCGGTGTATTCTGACAGTTGAAAACCATCCTGTGTGGGGTTTTGTGTGTGTGTGTGGGGGGGGGGGGTATGTGTTGTTTTTTTTTTAAATCACACAACCATGAGATCAAAGCCTGAGCTGAGATCAAGAGTCATCCAACTCAACTGTCTGAGTCACCCGGGCGTCCCTTCCTGTGTATTCTTTTATTAAACATAGTAGGTTGTAGTAAGTCAGAGTTCAGAAACAAGTAAGATCTCCCATAGAAAACACTTTCAAATTATGTGAAGATCAACAGTAAGAACATCTTTAATGCTGTTCTAATAGTGTAGCAAAAGATCTAGCAGAAATCTAAAAAGTGAAAACCAAAATTTTACCACTTTCAGTCTGTTTCTATAAAATCTTTCCTTTTCTTGGGAAATATGCTCTCTGCTTTTATATACAATCTTGAATGAGTCAACCAATCACACATTGAGTACTGTGGTTATAGGCCTTTATTATATGCACTTTAAGTTTTTCTGCCCTTCAGGTGTGATATGATGTAAAGAGGAAAGAAAAGAGCTATCTCAAATTGCAAAGTATCTATTCTATGTCAAGTACGATATCATGGGTCTCCTGTGCATTCTTTAATTTAATCTCAGAAAACCTCCCATTTATCACTTTAACTGACTAAAGAGAAATTCCTGGCCTTGCCCATATGTATTAATCCTTTTATAAACCAGAAGAAGACAAGTGAAAGCAGCAAGGAGAATGGAGAGAGAAACTGAGGGAAGAGATTCTACAACATAGAATAATTCTAACACATAACTCAATTCCTTTTATTTATATGCTGAGTTAATATCAAAGTTTAGCAAACATTGACCAAACATACACTATGTTCTATGCACTGACTAGGGGCTGGGAATTCACACAGAGATGTATCCAAATTATTGTCTTGGAGTTCTAGTGTCTAGGTTAGTAGATTTGAAGGTTTCTTAAAATCTCATTGAAACCAGTGAATCATCTCCTTATTAAAAGTTTTGGAATCAGTATTATCCTACTTTATAAGTCATTCCGTAAATAGTAAAATAATATTTTTAGTTCTGAGAGAGGTTTGAAAGTAAGGTACACATGAATGTGACCAGATGCATTAAACTGTTTTTGTTTTGTCTTATTTTGTTTGGGGATCAAACCATTTTATTGAGGGGCTTCAGGGAAAGGTTTGAGGAGGAGGAGGAGGAGGAGGAGGACAGGGAGATGTGGCGTCCTCGGGCTAGCCAGAAACGTTCCAGCGTCACAGTCTCTGAAAGCATGTTGAATTGTTTAAAGTATTTAATGAATGAAAAATATTTGAAGATACTCAGAATTTTTTCATGTGAGTGAAAATAATTAGATTTCTTTATGAAACCCTCAGCAGGAGCACAATTATAATCATTATCTCCCCTTTGCTGTTTACAATTTAGCTACTTTTTAATATGATCAAGCATTTCATTATTTGCTTACTAGTTTATTTATAGTAAAACAAGCTCGGTTTTCTTGGAGCTTTTTCTCTGACATCTTCTTTTTTCCTAAAAAAAATAACTTTACAAATGTTTCATGTGCCCTCTCTTTGTCTGCTTACTCTTTTATTTTTCATCTCCCCTCTTTTCCTTTTATCTTTTCACACCAGCCCTAGATACTAGCTAGCTCTGAGTGCTTGAGGAAAGGCGTAGAAACAAATGAATAAAGTAAAAAGCTGCAACACTTTTTTTTTTGCCCATATTAGCTCTCTCTTTTTAAAATAATTCCTAATGCTGATTTAGTAATTTTATCTTAAACACTACATAGAGGTATTTATTTTAAAACCATTAAGAGTTTTCAAGGTTACTCACCATTGTGAGCAGAGATAGCAATTCTCCTTTCTTTTTTCACTTAAATATTTCAGGTGCACAACAAAGGGTGTAAGTATGAATTGATCATTACCCTAGTTCAGGAACCATTGTCATCATCTGTCCATGAGGATGATTCTTGTTATTTTTATTGTTTGGGTATTTACCCCCTTTCTGCATTCCTTTATTTTTTCCTTATTCTCAATTTCAGTCCTTATAGGTACTACTTGATGTATCTCATATATTTCCTCTCTGTTGAGGGATGATAAAATATCATTCTAAAAATAAAGTGATGGGGGTCCCTGGGTGGCTCAGTCAGTTAAGCATCTGCCTTCAGCTCAATTCATGATCCCAGGGTTCTGGGATGCAGCCTTATATCATGCTCCCTGCTCAGTAACGATTCTGCTTCTTCCTCTCCCTCTTCTTCTGTGGCTCTCTCTCTCTCTCTCTCTCTCTCTTAGTCTCAAATAAATAAATAAATTCTTTTAAAATAAATAAATAAATTGATGGTCACAGACTGAGAACTTACCGTGTACTAGGATCTAACCTGAGAAGTTATCATAGTTAAAACCCATAACAGCCCTAACAGGCAAGTATTATTTTTATTACTATTTTTAGAATAACCATTATTCTTTCCATTTTTCATTTTTGAGAATGAACACCAAGAGATTAAGACACCAGTATATTAAGAAACTTGACCAAGCTCAAAAGCTATTATATGGAAAATATAGTAGATGAACCCAAGGGCTTTGATTGAGAGACTGTGCTTTTAACCAATTCTGTTGTATTATCTAAGTGCTCTTTTCATATTTTACGGTGTAATAGCCCCAGGAATGGAATTGCTGGGTAATTTACGTATATACTTTCCTGAAGTATTGCCATATTGTTTCTAGGATGGCTGCACCAATTTATAGTCCCATTTACACTGCATGAGTCCTCACTACATCCATATTCAGAATTTAATGTTTTTCTACAGATACCATATATTCACTGGTACTTTACATTTTCTGGTTGCTAATTGCTCATATGAAGAATGATAATACAGTAAGCAACCTCCTTTATTTAGGTGGATGTCCTCCTTTAACATCTCCTATAACAAATAAGTGGATATCTTCAATTGTCTGTATAAATAACCATATACATTTATAAATGTTGCCATTTTATCTCTCAGAGTTCCCAAATTATATGATTTGTTTTCCCCTTGACTTATATGCATTATCTAGAACCTCCAGTTCTATGCTAAACAATAGTGATGATAGAGGCAATCCCTATGTTGTTTATCTTATAAAGACTATGTCAAAGTTTATCCATAAGTGTGGCATTTGCTTAGCTTTTTAGTAGTAACCATATTTATCAAGTTACAGAAATTTAATTCTAACCCAGTTTTCTAATTTTCTTTTTAAATCATGAATATAGCTCCACTTAATAAACTCCTTTTCTGAACAAATGATGATCATGTGATTTGTATCTTTTGATTCATAAATGCAAATATTTACACATATAGATAATCTAAAGTTGAGTTATCCGTGCATTTCTGGGTTAAAACCTACATTACTGTGATGTAATTATTAAAATACATTGCTGTGTTTAGTGCGCCTCTCTTTCGTTTAGAATTTCAACATCTCAGTTCATAAATGAAATTGCTATATAATTTATTTCTCTCTTTACCTAGCTTTGGTGTCAATTTTATAATATTTCCATGTAATAAATAATTGTGTTTTTTTTTTCTCTTTTAAACTTCTGGGACAATTTCAAGTATTATTTTAGAGTTTGTTGAGATTTATCAGTAATATCACCCATCCAATATATAGATCACCCTTGTGTCTTAGGTTTGTTTTTTGCCTTAGTTTTCTCTTTACCTGAAGTAAAATTTATACCAAATATATTCCATTTGATTAAGATATTTATTTGTTTTTATTTTCAAATATTCTAAATCATTTTTTAACCTAAATGTTTATATTATAGACAATGTATTGGTAAATCATGATCTGGTTTTTAAAGTTAGTTGGAAAGTCTTTATCTTCTAATTAGTGAATTTAATCTATTAATATTTATTTGAATTACTATTATATGTTGTTTCTGATACCCTATTTTTCTATATTTGTCATACTTTTTCTTTGCTTTTTACTATTTTACTTTTAATTAGATACCCTAAACTGTCAAATTTATTTTTGCTGGCTTGAACTAAAATGTATGCCTATTTTTCCAATAACTCTCTAAATATTTTCTAGTCTTCTCTGTAGTATATTTTCTAGTCTAAATATTTTCTAGTCTTCTCTGTATTACTTCTCTAGTAATATTTTCTAGTCTTCTCTGTTCACTGCTGAAGAGTGTAGACTCCTGGGACTGCTTGGGTTGAATCCTAACCCTGCGTTTTTGAGTGCATTAATCAACTCATGGCTTCTTCTGGTTTCTCACTTTTAAATAAAGAATAATAATAAGAGAAACTATTTCATTCTATTTAGTGAAGATTAAGTAAATTAATAAAGTAATAAAGCATTTTGAAAAGTGTCTTACGTCCAATAAACCCACAATATGTGTGTTATTATTATCATATCTCAAACAAAGTAAGAATCTTCATATGTTCTTATTTCTCTGTTAAAAGTCTCTTCCCTAAAATTCTCCTTTCCCCATGTAACATACATCTACCATGTTGGTATACTGAGATCTTTCTTCTGGATTTTAGGGATATACTTTAATGCTGGTCTTGCTCATTTGTACAATAGCAAACTTACTAACACTTTTGCTCACCTCTTTCCCATATCTCATTGCTGTATCTTGAATTTATTGTCCTTGATGCTGGCAATGTCCTCTAGCAGTCATATCAAAAGGATCTCTCTGGGTACTTCTTCTAAGACTTTTATGTTTTGGCCTCAAGTTTAGTTGTTTTTCAGCTAAAAATAACATTTCCAACTCACAGTTCTTTTCCATCAACACTGTGAAACTTTTACTGTCTTCTTGTGTCCATAGCTATTGTTATTATAGATATTGGCTAATTCTTGACATTTTTAAAATGATCTCCTTTTACTTGCAAAAAACAATTACAATTAAAAATTTGGTCAGATATTTCAAAATTCAACCATAATTGACCCAAGGATGGATTTTTTTTTTAAGTCTCTTTTATTATTTGATAGTCCACAAATGATTTCCATCATGATCAAAGTGCTCATATGCCTCAGATACTTCGTATTTGTTTCCTGTGATTCCATTGTTTATTTCCTTTAGAATATTGGATGTCTGGCCTACTAGTATGTGGATGGGGAAGTAGGGAGAGGGACAAAATCTAGGCCTCTCATTTTCCTTCTTCCAAGTGAGTGTGAGGACTTGGGGTTACTCTAGCCTTCCTTTATTGACATAATCCTTCGTTGTGCCCCACTCTACTCCAAGACAAGTATTTCTTATACTTTGGAAACACTGTATTTCGATGCCAGGCATTCATCTAGTAGCCAGACTATCTTTGCTATAATTACTCACTAGTAGAGTCAAGGAAGAAATACAGGAAGTACAGGAGAGAACGTTATGGTTTGGATAGCCCATGATGGCCATAGGATGAGAAATGATCCACTAAGAGAGGGAAGAAGAAGATCACTAGAAATTGGAAAGTAGAAAGCTCTCCTCCAGTACAGGTCATGCTCTCCACCTAGCACTGGCCCTTTCTCATTTTGATTTGTAATTTGCCATACCTGGTAACTCAGATATGAGGGAATAATTCTGTAAGCATGAAAGGATCTGAAGAGTAGATGAGAACTCCTTTCAATATGTGCCACAAAGAGATCTCCTGGCCTGAAATTTATAGTAGAGACAGCATGTCAATTTAAACCTACATACAACAGGCAGAGCTAATGGAAGGAAAAGACCATGCTTACCAAGGTCACACTGTAATTTTTAAAACATTATCAATTATTAAGCCTATTAATTCTGACCCTGAGAATATGTGTCCAGTTCAGTCACACAATTCCATTCCTGTTGACATTAGACTAATTTAGGTCACTATGATACTTCACCTGAAATGTGGTAGAGCCTCCTAATTCATATCTTTTTTTTTTCCCTTTGATCTTGCTATCCTGTCTACTTTTCCATTTTTTTTTTTTTTTCCTACACAGCCACCAGCTTGCTTTCTAACTGGCAAGTTCCCTCATATCACTTTCTTTGTAAAACCATTTAATAGCCCTTTCTGTACTGAAGTACACATTATTCCAGCATGCAATGCCACTTGTTATATGGCCACTTAGTTTCTTGCCTTTCCTTCCTCTCCTTGCTATCTTCACCTTTGCCAGTCCAGATTTATTAGGCTTCCTTAATTTAACATCCTCTCTCTTTCTTCCCTGAACTTTCATATTTATATTCTCTTCCTTGAACAACTCACACCCCATTCACCTCCCGTAGTGATTTCTTGCTCATCCTTCAAATCCTAGTTTGAATGCAAAAAGCACTCCATGATGAAACCAAGTATCTTGCCCCATTTATATTATTCCTCACAGTGTGAAGCTGCTTCCTTTTCCATTTATTTTTCTCTGTCCCCTTTTAGAGTATAAGATTTGTGAAGGTACGGAATCAAGCTTACTCTATTCCAAACACCTAACATAGGGGCCACAACATGGCTAAGTATACGAATGAGTAGAAATGGGAAACGAACAAGAAAACTGTGTAGAAAGGGCTCTCATCCCATAAACGTGCTGTGCTTGTCTATTTGTTGTTATAATAACGTGCTTCAGTGAATAAATAAGAAAAAGTGATCCTAAGCAATTTTTGTAAAAAAATTAGACATTAAATATTTATTTTATATCAATACCACATTATATTAACTTTTCTACTCACAGCTTACTTCTTTTTTTGAATACAGCACTTATATAGTTTTCTCAAGTTGAGTTTGTCTTTTGAAGAGATTATGGCATGGCTCATAAATGGTGAGGTTCTCTGGAGGCTATTCCTAAAGTAGCTTGCTTCCTAAGCCCCTGTCACCACACAGAGATAATTATTTGTATGATTTATGTGCCTGCGAAGAACGTTTGCTCAAGATAACCTTTTCCAATTACTTTTATTATGTAACTGTCACAATATCTTGAGATTTGGGATCTTTCTCTGCCTCCATGGATCCTCCTTTGGTTTATTTATAGGTCTGAGAATTGATTTTATTTTTCATATATAGGTTAAAGTGTTGCCTTTTTTCTTCTCTTGGTTCTGAAGTATTTTATGGGTAATCTGAGTGATTTGAGTTTTTGAAGTTCGGATGCCTAGGCTTTTCAGTTTCTTAAATACCTAGGCTGTTACATTCTTAAAATATAGCTTAGATGTTGGTTCACAAAATTATCAATAGGAAAAAAAAAACCCTCATTAAAATCTTTTAACCTCATATTGAAAAAAATTATATAAAAATAACTGAAGAAACAAATAGTGTTTAAATAAAAGATTGTATTTACATGTGATATTTAGAGATTAATACAAAGTATTTTGCTATCTTGAGTAAGAAATATTTCAAGTAAGACAATTCATGTTCCTCAAAGGAAAAATTTTGCTTTTATGACCATTTTCCAGCAAATAAAAGAAAATGTTCCTAGCAAATATTGTTTACAATACATTGTATTTTGAAGGAATAGTTGGAACAATTAACAAGCCATCTGCAGTTTAGTTAAATGTACGTTTTTACTCAGTTCGCAGCCAAAAGAATAAAAAGACATGGCAAAATGCTATTAAAAATAATCTCTCTTTATGTTTTACATTACCTATGCTGATCTCTTTAAACTTCATTGCTAGTTCTTTTTTTCTTCTAATTCCAAATAAAGTTGTGTGACTGTGTAGAGTATAACATTATTGATGACAACCACTTTTTAACAAGGTCATATATCATCAAACATTGTCCCATACCTTAACTAATTTAACTGTTTATTTTAAAGGAAAGTTTTGCAATCATATGAATTAAATTGATAAAAAGTGAACTAAAATAAATATATGGGATTTGTATCTTAGTGCAACATTACTGTCTTAATGAATCTATGACCTGGATGTGAAGTATAACAAGGTGTTTCACTAGATTCAAAGGTGAAAAAACAATGTTAAAAACCCGATATACAACATACTGCCTATAGTTAGTAATACTGTTTCACATACTTAAAAATTAGCTAACATGGTAGATCTTATATTGTGGTGGGTTTTTTTTTTTGTTTTTTGTTTTTTGGTTTTTGTTTTTGTTTTTGTTTTTTTTTTGACAGAGAGAGACACAGCAAGAGAGGGAACACAAGCAGGGGGAATGGAAGAGGGGGAAGCAGGCTTCCCGCTGAGCAGAGAGCTCGATGACGATGGCGAGGCTTGAACCTAGGACACTGGGGTCATGATCTGAGTCTAAGGCAGAGGCTTAAGGACTGAGACAGCAGGGAGCCCCTTATGATGTGGTATATCACAAATTATTGTTGTCATCGTCGTAAAGAAAGAGGAGGGGAAGAAACTTTTGGAGTGGATAGACTTGTTTATGACATATGTTGTGGTATTTGTTTCACAAAAGCCATTTATCCCCAAACTGCGCTCATTAAATTGTATGCATCAAATATGCACAGCTTTTGTATGTAAGTCGACCTCAGTAAACTGGTTTTGAGAAAAATGTTAGGTCATCACTATCTACAATTAGATACCTATTATAGAAAATAATTTGCTATTCTAAATCATTATATCTTAAGGTAACTACTTGACAACAGGTTATACGTATTTGATTTTTTTTCTTTGGTTTTTAAATTTAGACAATTCGTCCCTTTTTTCTCTGGAGTGATATGAACTTATATGATGAAAATTACCATTGATTGAGAACCATAGGTAGTCCAAATGCTTTTTTCAACATGATTTCTAAATCTTACATTTTCCTCCTGATAATAGTTGTACATAGTTCTATGGAGAAAGGGACTGAAGTTTTCGTGAGTTTAAGGGAGCATAAAAGCTTAACATAGCTAATAAGTAGCAGTGGTCTGGCGTGGACATTTTTTTTTTTTTAAGATTTTATTTATTTATTTGACAGACAGAGATCACAAGTAGGCAGAGAGGCAGGCAGAGAGAGAGAGAGAAGGAAGCAGGCTCCCCGCTGAGCAGAGAGCCCGATGCGGGACTCGATCCCAGGACCCTGAGATCATGACCTGAGCCGAAGGCAGCGGCTTAACCCACTGAGCCACCCAGGCCCCCCTGGCGTGGACATTTTGATAATTGTTGAAATGATACAGCTCCTCCCACCAGGGGTCATTAACTTCATTAACTCTGAAACTGAGAGACAAAAATGGAGGATTTTTTGACAAGAAAAGTTATCCCTTATCACTAACTTAAAGGAATCTAATCTTCACTACTGGCTAGTTGTTTTAAGAAATATATTCATGGGGCACCTGGGTGGCTCAGTGGGTTAAGCCTTTGCCTTCGGCTCAGGTCATGATCTCAGGGTCCTGGGATGGAGCCCCGCATCGGGCTCTCTGCTCAGCAGGGAGCCTGCTTCTTCTTCTCTCTGCCTGCTTATGATCTCTCTCTCTGTCAAATACATAAATCTTTAAATATACATATATATATATATATTCAGTAATATTAAAGATAAGTAATCTCAAGTTTTCCTGAGTAATTAGTTACAAGCGTTCATTTTTGCTGATCTAAATGATTTTACTGATGATCACTAAGCATTCCTATATTTTAGAAAAGCTATTACACTCTTGAAATCCTGAATCAAAAGAAAGAGTAAAATAAGTTTAATATGAAAGTTTAGAGGTAAATATACTATTGCATTACTTATTTTATTTTTGGCTTTTGATAATTATGTCCCATCATGGGTATCTGTGTGTATGTGCACTTGTTTATTAGTTGCTTATACTTCATTTTGGAAATAAGTATAATTAAAATTATAAAAGAATTCACCTAATTCTTTAAATTCTAAGTCTTTGAAAAGAAAGCTTAAAGGAAAAAATTATATTTTGTTGATGTATTATAACTAAAAGTTCATAACTTTTCACAAGTCAAATTTTTTACCTCACCTCTGACACATCAGGAAAGCTATCTTAATTTAGTAAATGATGCCAAACAAAAACAAGTTACTGCTAAGGCATATAGTTCTAAATAGAGTATTTAATTTTGTATGCATACACATATGGCTGGGAGTTATTTTTGTTACTGTTTGGAAAGAACGCTCCCCAAAATTGGGTACAGTAAGTGCTATCAACACTATTATAAGTATCAAGCTGAACACTGACAATCTTAAATTTAACAGTCACAGTTTAACTGCTCATGTGAGACCACAAATCTCAGGACATATCATTATTTGTAGTTATCCTGAGACTCACCTTTCAATCTAGTGCTCTGTGAGAGTGTTAGGCACCAGCCAGGCATTTACCTAAAGAATAAGGAGAGAAAGCTATATGGCACAAGTGATCTGTGAGTATTGGTTCCTGTGTATCCTTAGGTGTGAGATATCCTTCTTTGAAATACTAAAGTCTTTTTATGTGTGAAAAAACATCATGGAGGGAAAAAAATTAAGGCCATTTTTTTTTCATTTGGGAATGTTAAGATAATGGAAAACATTCTCACCAGAAATGACAATCTTTGTAAACTTAAGAATGTGAGGGTGCACCTGTGTGACCCAGTCAGTAGTGTCTGACTCTTGAACTCAATGAGCATGAAAAAAAAAAAATGTGTGAAAATTTAGAGATGTTATTCCTTTGGGAAATGAATGACTAGTTTTGATAAGATCATAAAAGTATATGATAACTTGTGTGGGATGTCTGATCCTATGTCTTACTAATTATGAGAGAGACTAACTAGGCAAGTCATTTAAACTTTCCTTAACTTGGTTCCTTGCTCTTTAGTTTAAAAAAAAAAAAAGTCTTGACCACTTTACAAGTGTTTTGTAACTTTAATTTTTGTAATTTTTGTAATATTTTAATTTTTTTCTAATTTCTTTTCTAAGACTCTCAAAGGTCCTATTCCTATCAAGATAAAAAAAAAAAAAAGAGAGAGAGAGAATATGCTAAAGAGCAAGATCCCACATGTCGCATTAAATTCCCCCAACACAAATGGATCTAATCATAATAAAATGTTAATATAAAACTGCCATCTGGAATCATGCTCATCATATAACATTCCAAACATAGATGGAAAATGGCCATACTCCATTCTGTAATGTAAATTACTTGTCAGGTAATAAATACTTATCAATGAATGGCTTCACATTTACAAGGGGAAAAGGAGACTCTAGAAATATTTATGTGATGGTGGAAACTTGACCCTTACCCTGTTTGTTTCATTTAAATAGCATTTTTACTTATAAACATGCACCAATATCTTCTCCTTAAGATATAACAGGCCCTTGCCAGCTAATAAGGTTTGTCTTTGATCCTATATAAATTTTAATTTATTTCTTTTCACCTATTCACTAGAACTCAACATTAAATGTCAATTGACCCAGCTTTCAGCACCGGCCTGTCACTGGAGTTCATCATGAGATGGTAGAATGCAGTTGCATCTCCATAATATATACTTTCTTGGAAAAGGCCCTAACATCTGCAACACCCATTTTAAAATTCCTATCCCCCAACTCAGTTAACCACTAAATGAGACTGCAGGAGAGTCAGCTATAAATAGACTAAACCAGTCCCATCAAAAGTGACCAGAACTAGAATTGCCAGTCTCAGCAAGTCATGATTTGTTCACTCAGAATTATGGATGGTGTTACAAGTGATTCAAATAACAAGGTCACTTTCAAATAACCCAATGGGTAAGATTTCAACTGCTCATTTGTACATTTATAAATTTATATGATTAATAACATAATAGTAATATTTTAATTTTAATAGTCTTTAAGAAGATTAAAACATTGTCTTATTCTTAGAGCATCTCTGTGAACTAAGTGGTAATATAAAGAGATTCTGACTTACACTTGAAGTTAGATTTTAAATATTGACATTGTACCAATACCAATGATAATTTATACCAGTACTCATAAAAAATAAAAAACCTACCAGTAGAACCAAGTAATTTTTTCATTACTTCCAACTTTATAGACTTTGACTCCATAAGAGGAACACCATATAGGTATTTGGTGTGTGAGATAAAAATACTCTTATCACTCCATTGTTGAATTAATTTACCAAGCAATCTTTGGAACTTGAAATAAATTTGTCTAAGACCAGAGTGATATGATTTGTCCCTTGAAATACAGTCTAAGAAAAAGATAACACCATGTCTTCTCACACCTAAATAAGTGACTCCTCTTGCCCTTTCCATTATCTGGTGTTCCTGGTTTGGAAAAAATATCTTGATGGTTAAATTTCATGTTTAAGAAGCAGGATAGTACAAAACAAAACAAACAAACAAACAAACAAAAGAAACAGGGTAGTACAATTCTTAGGTATAGTTAAAACTCCCTATATACTTATTCACTTCTATAATAAAAGAAAACTTAGGTATAGTTAAAACTCCCTATATACTTATTCACTTCTATAATAAAAGAAAACTTAGGTATAGTTAAAACTCCCTATATACTTATTCACTTCTATAATAAAAATTTTTGTCAGCTATATCCACTATCTGGATATATTTGGAACAATTTTCCATTTTGTGTCTTGAGTATGGGTCATATTTTGTTATTTTCTTTGCAGGCCTGCTAATTTGGGGCTGAAAGTTGGGCATTATAAATAATACATTTTGGAGTTTCTAGTCTGAATCCTCTCTATGGCACCTTTTCCTGGCAAGGCAGTGGAGTTTTGTTCTAGAATGTCCTGCATTTGTAGCCATGGAAGTTGGAAAGTACCCCAGGCGAGAAAGCCATAATACATATAAGAATTTCTTCTGGATTGTCTTTGCTTAGGACAGGTTACAGTATCTTTACGTAGTTGAGTTGATTTTACATTTTTTAATCCAGTTCATAATTGTAATGTATGGGAGGCATAAGCACCTCACTCATCTTCCATTATAATAACCCATTATAATAAATGTTCCTGCTTTCATTTGTATTCATAGGTTTTTATCTAGTAGGATCAGACATCAATGCATTGATGGCCGTGGGAATATGGAGATCAACTACTAGTAACTGCTGTTTTAGAATCTTCCTTCCATTTGGAAAGCTATCTATATATTTGAACCAGGCCTGTTCCCACTATTTTTTCTTTTTTCAATAAATTGGTTCCCAGAAGTCACCATTGTTCTTCTGCAATAAACTTCTAACAGGTTGTTTGCCTTCTTCTAGTTTATTACAAATAGCAAAATTTAGAGAGAAATAAACCAAGAAGTAAACTGTAGTTACTCAACTCAGCTTTCATATCTACTTTCCCTTAATTCTAGATAAGGGAAGCTTTTTTAGATTTAATTGCCAGACCCTTAGGAGATATATATATATTTTCTTTTTTTCTAAAAGAGAGCTGAAAATTCCAGTTTGTTTTCCTTTAATCTGATGCTCATAGAAAAAGTTTTAAACTTATGTAGTTAGTCATTGAATTAGTGAGTGACAGATCTATTTTCTTTTAATAAATACCCTTTTGGCTAAAAACTTTAGATTAGAAAATGAAAGATTAAAACATTTTTCTTTCTTTCTTTTTTAAATATGGGAAGATACACTGCTGCTTTGGTATTTCCAGAGAAAGAGAAACACAAAAGATGCTGTTCTTGTGATTTTTCAGTTAGATCTCTATAGAGATTTTAAAAGGCAAATGTTAGGAATAAGAGCCCATGCAGAGGTAAGGTATCATAAAGGACATGGCTTACTCCAGGCATAGAGCAGCTGTGAAAACATGATTTTTGCTGTAGATAATAGTGTAGATCATTACACAGACATTTTAAACAGTACTGTTATAATGAACATTGGATTTTCTAAAAACAACAAATTAGTAATAAGATCTTTTTATTTTTCATGACCCAATAAGTCAACTTCATGATTCAGAAAATAGCTCAATGTAGATTAAATGATCGAATACAAATATAACTGTACAATACATATTTTGCTACATTATTATGAAAGACTTTAAATTTATTTTAATAGATACAATGTTTACTGTCATATATTTTGTAAAAAATATATTTTTTTCAAGATTTGATTTATTTATTTGGCAGACAAATATCACAAGTAGGCAGAGAAGCAGGCAGAGAGAGAAGGGGAAGCAGGCTCCCCACTGAGCAGAGAGCCCGATGCAGGGCTCCATCCCAAGATCCCGGGATCATGACCCGAGCCAAAGGCAGAGGCCTTAACCCACTGAGCCACCCAGGTGCCCCTTGTAAAAGTATTTTAAAAGATAACCATCTCATATAAAAACAAATATTTCTTAAACTTTACAATATTCCACAAATTTTTAAAAATACAGTTTTGAGGGAAAAAATGGAATTTTCACCATTACCTCCCCATCATCATTTCTAGGGAAAATGGCCAGTGAAGTGCCATGGAGTCAGCTTGTCATGTTCAGACTGGTGCTCAAATCACTATGTACTTTCCACAGGCTCCTTGCAGGGTCATAGCCCTATCTACATTTTGGTCCCTGGATCACTTATACAGCAGCATTTCTTAAAGCTACATTGGTAGAAGGTGAGATTGGACTTTATCTTTCCCTGAAACAAAACAATAGCCACAGAGGTTCTGGAGATAGGCTGAAGAGAAGGACTAAACAGAATATTCATAAATCAATCTTTTAGAAACTCAGTACATCCACTTTTAAGTATAGGATATCCCAAGATATATGCATATTACTTTCCTAAAAATTACAATTCGCAAAGATGATCCCATTCCCTAGTATCTAAAAAAATAACAGAAAATCTTTACCAGATCCCACCTTGTAGACAAAATCTCCACTAATGTGTTTCCAATGTTATATATCCTTGAATATGTTTTTCTATATCCTTGAATATTCTTTTCCTTCATAAATGAACACATATGCAACCTGTGAATCCAGTTCAGGTAAAAAACCTGTTGCTTTCGGCATATCAACAGATTCCATCCTTTTTTCAATTCTTTTTTTTAATGATTCCTTTGATCATTAGTAACAATAATTTGTAATTAATATTTGACCTACCATGTAAGGAAATAAAATGTAATTGCCAAAAATATTCAAAAATTTCATATTTTATCTTTTAAACAAAGATAATAGCTCTGCCAATATAGTGGGCAGCAGTAATATAATAGCTCAGGTATCCATTGGTTACTTTCTCTAATAAGGAAATGTACATAGATTTAGGCTGTTTTACAGTTAAGGATTACTTGTGATATATAATAGACCCATAGATTTTTTTAAGCTAAATAGAAGTATCATTGAATCCTTAAAAAGAATCAATGAAAGGGAATGTATACTTAACTTTACCATTGCAAAGTGTTTCTTTGTTTTTAACTAACTGTTAGCAAGGATGCCGGGGCTCCAAAATCTTCAGCTCCTTATATTGCGTTGAAACTCAAAAATAGATGAAGCTTAATTCCATTATTAATATGGAGTAATCTCTAAAGGACTGTCTCTGAGATTCAAATTCACATCAGCCTCCACCCTACTCCATTGCTAGCCATATGTTTCTTATGAAAAAATGTGTAATTTTTAAGTTTAAGCATCTATAAAATCCAAGCAGGTAAATACTATACTTGATGAGGTTTATGGAACTGGTGGAATTTAATGCTTAATAAAAATTCTGAGAGTGAATAATTTGTTTTAACCACGAATTTCATTTATATATCAAATGTTTTCAAGTAAAAGGGCTATAACAATAGTCTTGTAGATTTTATGCACATTTGGCAGGTACTGAGCATAACTGATTATTTCAATGCCTTCAAGGTGCAAAAGAAATCAGCAGCAAATAGTGAAAATATAACCACAGAAAAACTATTTCAGAAATGGGTAATATATGGACAAAGCATTTGATAGAATGGAAATGTAGGATGACTTAGCAGTCTCTTGTTTTATTTCAGTGAAACATGTTAGTATCTTGAGTTCCTTGAAAATGTGTTATTTTTATCTTTTTCTAAGTGCTAGGAAAGAAGAGCAGTTTTGTTTACTCCCAGGTGGCTTAAATTTGATTTGAACTCGCAGCAGAGTTTACGCTGATGAATAGCTTTCCATTGAACATGAATAAATTGAGAAATAGAGATTAGTCAGC
This sequence comes from Mustela lutreola, assembly GCF_030435805.1. Classification (NCBI taxonomy): domain Eukaryota; kingdom Metazoa; phylum Chordata; class Mammalia; order Carnivora; family Mustelidae; genus Mustela; species Mustela lutreola. The sequence goes on from NC_081301.1 coordinate 58,336,918, forward strand.
CACTTTTTCTTCATAATTTAAATTCCAGAGAAGAAGCATTTATTAAAAATAGAACACAAAGGGTTGTACAGTTGATGAATTGCACCCGATGACTGGAGGAATTAATAAACCTATTAATGAATTAAACACCAAAGCTCCTTTTTAGAACATCTACAAAAATGATTGTTTTAAGTAAACAAACAAAAAGAAGCATTGGCATCAAAAAAGAGCAAGTGTTTTGTTCTGTTAATATGCAGACTGATATGATGTTAGTGACAGATGCAAGATTTACAAACATGTTTTTTCTGTATTTATTTGTTTGCTTTTTACCTTTTAAGTGGCTTAACTACCAAATATCTTTAATAATTAAGTTGAAAAAACTCAGATATTCTCTTTCTCTGTGTGTAAATATAAATATGTCTAAATGTCCTCTACATTTTACAAAACTCATTCTTTTAAAAAAATTCAGATTTCTACAAATTTATAAGCATGATGTCATATTCAAATAAGGGTACTTATTTAGGATGTTTTAATTTCATTTTAGAGAAAATATTTCCATAAGCATTTCAAACCTTAAAGTAAATCTGTGTCTATAACAAACATCTGAATTTATCTTCTATTTCTTTAAGACATTTAACTATGCTAAGCCTCTATTACCATGATACTAAATTTGAACATGATATATTGTTACTTTAAAAGCACTAATTCTTTAAAAAAATTAATATTTTACCCACTTAAGCCTCCATGTTGCATCACCACTTCCTCATATCAGGGAGATCATATGATAGTGGGAGGGGGTTTGGGAGAAGGGGGTGGGATTATGGACATTGGGGAGGGTATGTGATTTGGTGAGTGCTGTGAAGTGTGTAAACCTGGTGATTCACAGACCTGGGGATAAAAATATATGTATATAAAAAATATATGTTTATAAAAAATAAAAAAATAATAAATAAAAAAAAAAATTAATATTTTATGATTTGGCAAATAAATAAGACATTTTATAAGCCACACTTTTATATATAAGAGTAGGAGATGTGTATAAAACAAAACCACCTACTTACTTTCTACACAGAGCAAAGTATTTTTCTATATTTGACAGTTTATTTTACCAGCATTTGGTTCTGTTTTAACATAGAAATCTTACAGGATACTACATTTTGGTGATTTTTTAAATTGTGGTTTCATGATTACTAATATGCATGACATCAAGCCCTCACTGAGGCCAATAATTGATTGAAAATTCTTGAAAATCACTCTTGGCAAATAAAATAGAATCTTTAAGTGTGAAGGGGTTAACTCAATGCTACTTTCAAGCAAATGCAAGACATAATAGCCTAGTCACAGAATGATAATTTTTTGAGCAATGTAAATAAAGCCTCCATAGGTCAAGACTGTGAGCTCTGCCTTTGAGATCCTCGAACTGACTTTCTATTTCTGTAGGTGCCAGTTTCCAAGAATTCCTTTTAGATCCATGGTCTTTGTTATGGCTTCTAAAAGCACATGTAATTCAGACCTTCAAAGATCATGGGATTTTGTCCCTTATTTTCTTATCCCTAGTCAGTTTGGGCCAGTTCAAGTTAAACTATAGATTCAGAAGTCCACATTCATAATTCAGATATAGATTATTAAGTATTCTTTCTTGTCCTGTGTAAGGCCCATGAATTCAATAGAAGGACATTGAATATGATTAATTGATGGCAAATTTAGTACAATTGGGGACAACCAATGCGGAAAACTTACTGGAAGCATTACTAAGTTTGTTTAAGGTACCTTATAAGTGTATGGTCAAGCTACTTGATTTGTTCAATAAATTGGCAATCATTTCCATTTTAAAAACATTCAATTTTATGGGCCTCTTAAAGCCATTTAAGTATTAAAATAGATTTGTAGATTTTATAGAAATGAAAATGAAAAGATGTGACTATAACTATTTTCTGTTCTGTAGTTTATAATCCCTCAAGTCTCATAAATAAAACACTCATTTAAATTTTCTTTATTGAAGTATAATTAGCATACAGTGTTACGTTTGTTTCTGGTGTACATTAAAATGATTCAACAATTCTATATATTTCTCAGTGTCCATCAAGATAAATGAACTCTGAATCCCCTTTATCTGTTTTACCCATCCTCCCACACCCTACCTTTGGTAAATAAATACCAGTTTATTCTCTGTTTTTAAGAGTCTATATTTTTGTTGTTGTTTGTCTCTTCTTTTTTTTTTTTTTTTTACTGTTGTTTGTTTGTTTGTTTCTTGAATTCCACATGAGTGTTGACATTATTTGGTATTTCTTTTCTCTGACTTACTTCACTAAGCATTGTGCCCAATACATACATCTATATTTTTGCAAATGACATGATTTCATACTTTTTTCTTTAAGACTAGTAGTCTATCGTATGTGTGTATACATGTGTGTGTGTATGTGTGGGTGTGTTTCTCACATCTTCTTTATCCATTAGCCTATGGATAAACACTTGGGTTGCTGCCCTGTCCTGATTATTGTAAATAATGGTGAAGTAAACCTAGAGGTGCATGTATTTTTTTTTCCAATTTGTGTTTTTTGTTTTAAGTGAATACCCCCAGTAGTGGAATTACTGGATCTTTACTTTATTCATTTATTAGGTTTAATAAGTTTTTTGCTGGAGTACTTAAGGAATTTCATTTATAATATTATGTCATCTGCAAGTAGTGAACATTTTATTTCCTCTATACCAATTTGGATGCCTTTTCTTTCTTTATCTTGTCTGACTGGTGTGGGTAGGACTTTTAGTACTATGTTGAATAAAAGTGGTGAGAAAGGGTATCTTTGTCTTGTTCCTGATCTTAGAGGAAAAACTCTCAGTTTTTCCCCATTGAGTATAAGGTTGGCTGTGGGTTTTTCATATATGGCATTTACCATGTTGAGCTATGTGCCCTCTTAAACCTGCTTCATTGAAGGCTTTTATCATGAATGGATACTGTACTTTGTCAAATACTTTTCTGCATCTATTGAGATAATTATATGGTTTTTATCCATTGTCTCATTAGTGTGATGCATCACATTGATTTGTGACTTTTGAACCCCTTTGCTTCTTTTGAGTAAGTCCCACTTGATTGAGGTGAATGAGGTGGGTTTTTTGTTTTTTGTTTTTTAAGATTTTATTTACTTATCTGCTTGAAAGAGAGAGAAAGAATGCATGAATGAGGGAGGAGAAGAGGGAGAGGGACAAGTAGACTATGCACGGAGTGAACTGAGCCTTGCCATGGGGCTCAACACAGGGCTCAATCCCATGACCTCAAGATCATGACCCAAGCCAAAATCAAAAGTCGGATGTTTAACCAACTGAGCCACCCAAGTGCCACATGAATGATTTTTTAAATGTATTGTTGGATTTGAGTTGCTAATATTTTATTGAGGATTTTTATATCTATATTTATCAGAGATATTGGCCAATAGTTTTATTATTTACCTGGTTTTGGTATCAGGGTAATGTTGACCTCATAGAATGAATTTGGAAGGTTTCCTTCTTTTTATATTTTTTTGGAATAGTTTGAGAAGAATAGTTATTAATGTTTCTTTAAATTTTTGCTACAAAAAAAAATAAATGTTTCATACAATTTACCTGTAAGCTGTCTGATCCTGAACTTTTCCTCACTGGAAGCTATTCGTTTGGTGATTTGGTTTCATTGATAATCCAGTCATTTTTATGCACTGAAATCCAGATATCTGTTTATGATTACTTTTAAACTGTATTTCCCATCTAAAAGGAAGATGATAACAGTGTTCCATCCTTGGTTTCAGTCCAAGCCAATTTTTTGAGTTCTGCATTGATGTGTATCTGCTAAATATAATTCATTGTCATGTATGACAGTTCAATATATATTTACTTTGGGTAAATATTATTCAAAAGAATCTACAAGGAAGTATGAAATTAAAAAAAAAAAAGTCTTATCCAGTTACAAGAATGAGAATATTCTCAATAACCCATCAAAGGAGAATGTCAGTAGATTTTCTCTATCATAAGGTTGAGCATGTTAATGACTTGAATATTTTGGCATAGCTTCCATCCAATTAACAACCTCCAGACATACTTAGTTTTAGGTGTATTTTTGAAGAGGAATGTCTTAAAGAATATTCTCCAAGAATATATTGTGTTTTGAGATCTTGACCTTGTTCAGCTCAAGTAGAATTTGTTGTTCTAACATGTCCGTCAGATACTAAATTGACTTTCAATCTGTCTTTAGCTCTACAGATGAAAAATAATCTATATACCTTGAATTTGGAAACAGAAAATGAAGTGAAAAGTATGTTTCAGTGTAAAAATAACAACAACTTAATAGAATCATAGTTGATTGAGCCATATTTATTCTAGTCAGCTTGGAAACTCACTTTATAAAAGTGAATATATTAACACAGGAATACATTTAAATGCAAATTTTAAATTTTATCATAGTTAAACAATGTTTCTCATTTATATTTGTCTCAAAAATGGTATAATATTTTCTAGGTAATATGTCATACATGTTGGGATATTATATTTAAAATCAAGTCTAAATGAAGGATGAATTTAGAGTCTCAGAAGAGGATAGCAACAGTAACAATTGTCCTGGATTAAAAATTGACATAATTGGTAGATAAATTATAGAGGAATGACATTTAAAACATTTTAATAAGAAAAGTCAGAATTTAGGGGTGCCTGGGTGGCTCAGTGTGTTAAGCCTCTGTCTTCGGCTCAGGTCATGATCTCAGGGTCCTGGGATCCAGCCCCACATTGGGTGCTCTGCTCAGCAGGGAGCCTACTTCCCTCTCTCTCTGCCTGCCTCTTTGCCTAGTTATGATTCCTGTCAAATAAATAAATAAAATCTTAAAAAAAAAGAAAAGTCAGAATTTAACATTCAATATAATATAAATGAATTTTTAAAAACATAAAAATAATCAAAATTATATTTTCATTTCATAGGGCACCTAGGTGACTCAGTCGATTAAGCTTCTGCCTTTTCCTCCCAGGGTCCTGGGATCCAGCCCTGCATTGGGCTTCCTGCTCAGTGGGGAGTCTGCTCATCCCTATCTCTCTGCCTCTCCCCCCAGTTCATGTGCTCTCTCTTTTTCTCTCAAATAAATAAATAAATAAAATGTTAGAAAAATTTTATTTCTTTATTCCTTGATATTCTTTTTCTCTCTTTCCCTCTCTGTGTCTTTCCAGATAGATAAATATTGATATATATTTGTATTGTGTAATTACTTGAGTGTCAACCTGGTCAAAAACCTTTAGTAATAAATCTTGCTTATAAGTTTTTCCTTAAAATAATGGCTAATTAAGAAAAGAAAAATACAAAAATAACAAAATTAAACACCTAACTTATAATATTTATATACATGGCATACCTTTCTTTTCTTTTCTTTTTTCAGTGTTCCAAGATTCGCTGTTTATGCACCACACCCAATGCCCCATGCAATACATGTCCCCCTTAATACCCCCCACCAGCCTCACCTAACCTCCCCATACCACCCCCCTCCAAAACCCTCAGAACATATGTAGTGTTGAAGGCAAATTAAGGCCATTATGTTTTGGGGCCGAACTATTTGGTTTGAATAACCACCATCTCACTTACTGAATATGTGATTTTGAGCAAATTTTGTCCATCTATGTAGCTTCAATAGGGAGATCAAGTATATGATTACTATTACTATTATAATGTTCTCTTCAGAGGTTCTTTTTGATATTCAGTCAGGTAATGTGTGTATTTGGTCTGATACCTAGGAAGTTATCAACAAATGTTGCTGATGCATTAAAGGTTTTAAATTCATGAATATATATTGGGCAATTTTGAGAAAATAATTTTATCTGAACCTCAATAACTTTATTTTAAATTGAGACAAATATTTATTTCTGGAATTTTATAAAAATTAAGAATGATAGTTAATTAGCTGATTATATGACATATTCAAGTAATTTGGCTTTTTTTCCTCCTCCACCTCCTTCATCATTATAAATCTAAAAAATAGAAACTCTTCAGTTTCTGGAAGTGGTTCGGTAGGGAATACCTATTTCTGGGAATTGAAAATAAAGGAGCATGACTGAACAGGAGGTGAGAAGTTGTGTGTGGAATGATATCTTCTTAAAAATGGATGAAGACAAGTTCAAGGGACAATGATTGTAAAAGTGACACATGGATAAAAAGGACTCAAAATAGGGTTTTCATCATAGAGAAAATGAGCTCAAGAGAGCTAACATTGGAATTTGAAGTAGAAATGCTAGTTCTTAGAATATAAACAGTAATGAATCTAATAACCTAGCAGTGGAACAGTCTCCTTAGTTATATCAATCAGCATAAAAATTGGAGATTTATGAAGCTCACACAGGGACTGCCAAAACATTCACAAATTTTGGAGCTGCAGGAAAGCAAAATAAGAAGCAGTGAAATAAAACATTTTTTTTTTCCAGTGAGTTACCCCTTGATTGGTAAACCATGAGAAATTAGTAGTTTGATTCATGTTTATTTGCATAAGTAGATAGGTAATAGTGAATTCTTATTATATAATTTATGCAAACTTTAAAAAATCAAGGTACTTATAAATATGGATTTTATATTAAGTATTTAGGTTGTATTTTAGATTACTGAAAGTTTTGTTTAATACAGTTATTCAGTAATATAAAAATCATCTCACTGCTCATGTTTGGGCCTTGAATTATGATGTGTTGAATTGGGACTTTTAAAAAAATGATTTATAGAATAGGACACACATTATTTTATATGTATTATATAATGGTCTCATGGAAACAGAGTGATAAACCATACAAAAATGGACTGCCATTCCAGGTTTTATTTGTGGGCAAGGAGACTCTGTGAATTTAGATTTGTCTTTACCAAATATATGCCTTTACTAAATAACTTCGTGTTTTTAATAGGAAAAGAAATGTGTGCAGCCATTAAAGCAGTAACAATTTCAGATGCTCAGTGTCATTCCCCAGATTTTTAGGAAAAACTATGCAATTGGTGCTGATAACCCTTGCCTTCTTCTTCCTTTCTACCTTTATTCATGGAGGTGTTTAATAAGAGATCTCATCTAACTCCCATTCTGGGCGATTCTAAATTATTTTTTAAACTGACTGTTGGACAAAAAAGATAACACTTTGTCAGTAAGTCCATTACTGTCTTTTTCCTTCACTGGATTTTCTATTCCTAGCCCATATATTATGACTTTTTTTTGTTGTATCAAGAGTATCTATCAAAGCTTTTTACTTATAGGAGGTACTGAATAAATAATTTTAGAAAGATTTGATGGATGAAGAGTGAATAGGTTAATAAAAATCGAAGTAAGGAAGATGTCAATAAAATGCACAATTTTTAGCCAAAATGATGAGGAAAAATTAATGAAAAAATAATAAATTTAAAAATAAATTAATAAAAGATAAAAAATTCAATTATCAGTATCAGGAATAAAGGGCATCACTACAGAACCTACAGACATTAAGTGGCTATTAAATAATATTATGGGTACTTTAAGTCAGGAAATTCTATGTCTTATTTGAATTGTGCAGATTTTTTGGAAGTTAAAATCTACACAAAGCTCATTTAAGAATAAATTGATAACCTGAATAACCCAGAGTTACTAAAGAAAACTTTGGGCACAAATGGCTTCACTGAATAATTCACCCAAACATTTAAGAAAAGAAATAATACCTACTCCTCACTAACTCTTCCAAATCATACAATGATATGAACTTTACCCTTAAAGCAAAACCAGAGAAAAAATTTCAAGAAAATTATTGCCAAATATGCCTAATCAACATAAATGCAAAATAATAATAACAACAACAAATACAGCCACTGATTTTTAACAAAGCAAACCCAAAAGTACATAAGGAGTGCAACACTTTATGCCTAAGTGCGGTTTATCTCAAAAACTCAAGGATGGTTAAAGATTTTAAATAAATCATTATAAATTATTGTATCAACAAACAAACCAAAAATCTATATAATCATCTCAGTAGGTACAGAAAAAAATGTTTGAAAAAATTCATTATCTAGTCCTGATAAAAACACTTAGCACCTTAAAAAGAGAAAACTTCCTAAAACTGATAAAAGATCTCTATAACAACTTACAGTTATCATCACACTTAATGGTGAAAGATTTTATACTTTCAGGCTAACATTGGAATCAAAACAAAGATGTCATTATGGTGACAGACAGTGACAACACGTATGGTGAGCATTGCTTAATTTGTCGACTTTTCAAACCACTATGTTGTACACTCTGAAACTATAGCAATTATACTTAAATAGTAATTATTTTTTTGAAATATGTTTTCTTAGGGGTTCCTGGGAGGCTCAGTTTGTTAAGAATATGACTCATGATTTTGGCTAGGTCATGATCTCTGGGTCATGGGATTAAGCCTCATGTTGGGCTCCAGACTGAGCATGGAGTCTGCTTGAGGTTCTCTCCCTCCCTCTCTCTGATCCTCCCTCATGACAGCATGTGTGCTCACTCTTTCTAAAACAAATTTAAAATAAATAAATAAATAAATAAATAATCTTTTTTTAAACCACTATTATTCATTATTATAATTGATGTCTTAGACATTGATATAAGGTAAGAAAATAAATAAAAAGAAAACAAATTGGAAAAATGAGAAATAAGATTGTTTTTATTTGAAGATGAAATGATTTTCTATTTAAAAAATTCCTCAAAAATATACCAAAAATGGCTTAGCTTAGAAATGTCACAGGATATAACATTACTATAAGAAAATTCACTAGAGGGGTGCCTGGGTGGCTCAGGTCATGATCTCAGGGTCCTGGGATCCAGCCCCGCATCAGGCTCTCTGCTCAGCAGGGAGCCTGCATCCTCTCTCTCTCTCTGCCTGCCTCTCTGCCTACTTGTGATCTATCTCTCTGTGTCAAATAAATAAACAAAATCTTAATAAAAAAAAAGAAAATTCACGCATTTCACTGTATTTCTATATGCTAGCAATTAACTAGGGGAAATTAAAAATTTAAATACCATTTACATTAGTGGTTAAAACACATTAAAATACAAGAAATCCTAGGGTATAAACTCAATATAATATGTCCAAGATCAAGACTCTAAAATCTTATCTTGAAATCAAATTACAGCTAAATAAATGGAGAAACAGCTTTACAAATGCAATGCAATCCTAATGATTATTTTAGCAAGTTTTTTTTTAATAAAAACAAATGAGCTCTGAAATTTATGCATAAATAGAAATATTTTTAAATAGCCTTAACAATTTGGGGGCAAAAAGAGTAAAATTTGGAAGAATTACACTGTCTCCAAGACTTACCATAAAATAACATAAATCAGATCAATGTGCTATTAGCAAGAGTATATGTGTAAGAACAATCTAGAAATAGGCCCACAGATAATTATGGTCAATTAATTTTGACAAGGATGAGAAAGTAATTCTATAATGCTTGGGTTTTTTTCCCCCAACAAATAGTACCAAACAGTTGAATATGTGTGTGTCAAAAAAATAGAGCACACACACACACAATTCATACTTTAAAACATGCAGAAATCCACCTAAAATGGATCATAGACCTAAATTTAAAGCCGAACGTTATAAAACTTCTGGGAGAAAAGATAAGGGAAAATTTTAGTGTTCTTGGATTAAGCTAATATTTTTTAGTTATGCCACCAAAAACATGACCCATAAGTTAAAATTTTGAACTTCATCAAAATAACATTTGGAATTTGGAAGACACTGTTAAGTAAATGAAAGGATGAAATGAGGAGAAAATATTTGAAAATTACATATCTGATAATTCATAACCAAAATATATGAATATTTTTCAAAAATTAATAAAAACAAATGGTCTAATTTAAAATGGGCAGAAGCTTGAAAAGATACTAAAGTTATATAAATGATATATAAACACATGATAAAAAGCTCAAAATAATTTGTCATTAGGCAAATGTATATTAAAACCATAATGAGAAAGGCACACATAATCATTAGAATGACTAAATTTAAAAGAAAAATCTGGTATCCCTAAAGGCTGCTAATAGGAATTCTCATACTTTGCTGTCAGAAATGTAAGCATTTCTGCAGACACCTTTGAAAATAGTTTGGCAGTTTATTGCAAAATTGAATATAACCTACCATACAATCTAGCAATCTTAGTTCTAAGTATTTTTCCATTGAAATAAAAACATATTCACAAAACATGTATGCACATGTTTATAAACAGCTTTAATAATAATTACCCTGAGTTGGAAACAAGCCAGACATCCTTCAACTGTTGACTGGGTAAATAATTTGTGGTATAACCATAGAATTGAATACTACAAAGTACTGATTCATAGAACAGCAGAAATGGATTTCAAATGAAAGAAGGCTATATATTGTAAGATTCTATAAGAGGTAAAGCTGTAGTGGCAGAAAACAGATCAGTGGTTGCCTATGCCTAGGGGTGAGGTGAGAAGTTGACTACAAATAGCTTCAGAGGCAAATTTTGGGTGTCTTAGTACAGTTCATCTCTTGATTGTTGTCATCATTAAACAGGCTATGAATTTTAAGAACTCGAAGAACTTCACACTAAAAATGGTGAAGAATGCTCTATGTAAATTTTCTGAGACAGCTGCAAGAATCACACTAAAATCCCATTAATTTATTGAGAAACCGCATTTCTTGATTTATTTATTTATTTATTTATTTATTTATTTATTTTTTAAAGATTTTATTTATTTATTTGACAGAGAGAGATTACAAGTAGGCAGAGAGGCAGGCAGAGAGAGAGAGGAGGAAGCAGGCTCCCTGCCGAGCAGAGAGCCCGATGCGGGACTCGATCCCAGGACCCTGAGATCATGACCTGAGCCGAAGGCAGCGGCTCAACCCACTGAGCCACCCAGGCGCCCCCCGCATTTCTTGATTTAAAAAAAAAAGAAATGGGGCGCCTGGGTGGCTCAGTGGGTTAAGCCGCTGCCTTCGGCTCAGGTCATGATCTCAGGGTCCTGGGATCGAGTCCCGCATCGGGCTCTCTGCTCGGCAGGGAGCCTGCTTCCTCCTCTCTCTCTCTGCCTGCCTCTCTGCCTACTTGTAATCTCTCTCTGTCAAATAAATAAATAAATCTTTAAAAAAAAAAATAAAAATAAAAATAAAAATAAAAATAAAAGAAATTTAAAAAAAGTTAAGCAAAAAGAGTAGAAATTATACATACATATACAAATATTACATTTATGCATCCAAGTTTGATTAATTGATTAATTTTACACCTACAACCCAGCTCAGACAATGTAGTATTGATAGATGAGTGACAGCCAGATTAAACTTTTAAATTGATCATTTCCTATGTTCAAAAGCAAATTTAAAAGTTGTAAGAGAATTTAGAGACATGATAAAATATTTATTAGACTTTGTGAATGTGTTTACTGACTTTATTTTTTAAAACAAATTATCCCATTGCCCACGGTCATTGTTCTGAGAGAACCCAAATCGTGTTCTCTAATGAATATCTTGTATTCCATTATGTTGATTTATCAGGCTTTATTCAGTCATATCTTACTGGTAAACATTGATGTTATTTTTTTAGTTCCTTAATATATAATTATTTGAGAATATCTTTGAACATAAATAGTCTGAATTTTTTTTATTTCTAAATGATGTATTTCTAAAATTTAGTGTGAAGTTTCAGAGTTTATAAATGGATTTCTTCATGATCTTTGATTATAAGAACAATGGACTAGATCTTGTGTCAGAACACTTACACATGTGATCTCACTTAAATTATACACTATTAGGCAGATAGTAAAGGGGAAGCTGGAATTATAATCCATTTAGTATAGTCCCAGAACTTGAGTCTATATCAGTAAATCAAAAACCTTGAACTCAACCATCAGGATGGAAATGTTATATAAGTGGTACACACCAGGTAAAGAACAGGTGAACTGGAGGACAGACATTGCCTTGCCTAAACATGCTGTCTGCTATTCATCTCAGCCAATTATTGTCATGTAAGAACACAGTGCAATCTAGAAAAAGCTGGGAGCTAGAGTTTGCTATTATTTTAAAGGTTGATAACTTTTTAAAACGGTATACACCAAAAAATAAATATCTGTAATCTCCTGTTTGGTAAATCTGCTCCAGGCTCCAGCTGACAATTTGTACACTCATTGGTAAAGTTTGCTATCCTGAATTGTTATGTTATATTTTAATGAAAAATATTGGAAGAAAAAGTGACAAGTGAAATTTGTGTTGTAATGTGACTGCCCTAGAAAGTATGGCTTCATGGTAATATACTAATATCTAATTTCATTTTGGTTTTTCTAAATAATAACATGATTATTGCTCTGTACTTGTACTTGCTACATGTACATAATATATAGAATATTACCGATTTATTTGAATGTGAATCATATATTCTCATTCCCTTCTACTATGAATGAAACGCTTTTCTGAGGCAGCTGCAAGAATCACACTAAAATCCCATTAATTTATTGAGAAACCGCATTTCTGTCCTCACATACCACAATCTCTGTTACTATTGAGCTCTAGTAGCATAAAGAAGACAAACATAGTCCTGATTTTCACAAGCCTATATTCAATAAAGAATGCATATTTTAACATGTGTCTGATGAATTAGTGCTCAAACTTGGCTGCATGTTGGAAATATATGGGAGGATTTAAAATATACTAAGTATGGTTCCTACCCTAGAGGTTGTGATTGAATTGACCTGGGTGGGCCCGCGCATTATAGTTGTTAAAAGCTCTCCTGGGGATTCTCATGTTCAGCCTTGACCACTTGTCTAACACGTTTCACAACACAGTTTTTGGTAAGTAATAACAGTTTAATAAATAAATAATTTGTAGTTGTTATTTTCAAGAATATCTTCATCTCCCCATTTAAAAATCAATACTCTTTGTTACCCTTCTCAAGGCCATAGACATAGAATACCATGATGCCATTTTTTATAAAATCAGGAAGCTGTCTAATCAAATTGAAGAGATAATGTTTCTTTTTTTATTTCCATCATTTCAGTCATTTTCTAGACAGTAATCTCCTCGAAGGAAGGAATTGTGCCTCTGTGTCCACAGTACTTAGCCTCTCACCAGACACACATTATATGCTTTAGAAAGTGTTGAACAAATGAGTGGATCCATTTATTTTTCATTAGTGAGAAAGTAAATTAGATCAGGGACAGACAGAAACAGCCCATGAATAAGGCATTTTTTCCCTGCAAGCTACTGGGAACCAGGAGAACAAGAGGAGGAATACCAGGAACACCATTTGTTTCTTTGACTTGTTTTCCACATTGTGCAGTTGTCTCATATTCATGCATGTTCCTTTTCCTTTGTAGTTGAAAATAAAGAAAGATGATGAAGGTGGGACAGAATAACTCTAGTTCCACGAACTACTGTTTGTCTCTTGATTTTAGGTCACGGAAAATCAAAACTGGGTCAAATGGGCTCAAGAGTTACTATATTCAACTATGCTAAGTAAACGTTGCTTTTAAATTTCTAGAATTCATTTTCTTCCTAGATCTTTCTTATTGGCTGGGTAAAATTAAAGTTAGGCTAATAGAATAAAACTTTCTTATTTTATAAACTGAATCTTTTCATTATGTAACTCATTCTCTTAGAATTAAATGTTTGTTAGATTTTTCTCCTCCTCCCAAGTTCCTCTTTGAGGGACCTTCTGAGTATATAGGTAGTATGTTTTCCACTGCTTGACAATATGGCAGAGGAATAGAAAAGGGTTCTCCTCCTCCTGGAATCCTTGGGATTCTTCCTGGTGTCTGCTGTGAGTAGGTCTGGTTTACATCTGTATTTGTTATTGTGATGATGTTTATGGTCTCATTTTTGACACTGGGTGGAATATTTGCTTGATTCTGGTTGCATTCATTTATTTTCTGACTCAAAGCCACGATCTGTGTCTTTGGACCCCAGGTATCTGCTCATCAGCTGGATCTGCCAACTGCAGGACTTTCATGCCTCTGATGCTCTAAGACTTTCCTAAGGGTATTGCTCCAAGAGGAATGACTAGGACTTTCAAATTTCAATTCTCTATTCTTCCTAAGTCTCTCCTCTGTTTACAATGCAACAAAGCTGGGAGAAGGATTTTTAATGTTTAACTTCTCTTCCTGACTTTTCTTCAGGTCGGGGCCATAGCTCTAGATATCCTAAACTAAAAAGCTTTAGAAAACAATTTCCCTTTTCCTTCTCAAAACCTAGCTTTCAAGACCACTTCTGAGAGAACAAAATGCATCTGATAGTTAACTTCTGGGAAAGATTTGACTTCTCTGAGGTCATACTGTCAACCTCCTGCAGAAATAGTCACCCTCAGAGTAAATATCATTATCTGAATTTATTTTATATATTTCTTCATTTATTTGTTGTCTCTCCCTCCAGAAACTGTAAGTTAAATAAGGACATACATTTTATTAGTCTTAGTAACCATTGTATCCCCACCAAGTAGGACAATATATATATATTTTTTGCAGTAGACAGTATAATTAAATTATTCATTGAGTTCATGTATGTGTTCATATACATATATATATATGTATAAATGGATGGATAGATGGGTAGATGACTATATATCCATAAGTGTGTATAGATGACTGTGTAGGTAGAAATATGAATGAATTCATTAATTAACATTTGAGCTTTGGACTGAGAATAAAGTAAGAAAACAGGATATAAGAAGAAAATGAAATGGCACAAATTTCATAAAACAAAAATAAAATCTCTGCATATGCTTTTGCTAATGCATTAAAATAAAAGCAATAGGTTTGATATTTAAAGTTTACAATATCAATTACATATATATCTATTTATAAACACAGTTATATAATTATATAGTTGGGGAATATAATCAATATAATATAATTGTATCTGGATGGGATTTTTGAGTAATTTTTATTTTGTCATTATGTCTATATCTATTTTACAGACTTTCCTACCATGATCATATTTTATCTTGTATATAGTAGAAAAAATGCATTATATATATGTATATATATACATATATATATATATATATATATACACACCGTACAGTTTATCTGAAGTTTTATAAGGATTCATGATGAAATTGAAGTGGTCCTTAATGAATTTCTCTGGGGGCTAAAATGTTAATCAGTGATATATATCCAAATATAATAGTATTCAAAAAGTATTTCTTATCATGATATAAACTCTGTAGACACATGGAATGTATGCAAGAAAGAAAAATATTGTTAGAACTTGTATGTTTATTTTTATATTTTCCCTCTATAAGAAGAGATATTTCTATTTTTTCTATTTTCCCAGAGAGGGACTATCTGTTCTTATTATGTATTTTTCTCTTTATTTAAGTTTAGCAGAGCCGTCGTTTAAGACACTGATTATTTATTTTTTATTTACTTTGCTAATGAAAGAGAAAAAAAATTTTTTTTCCAATTATCCCAGAGGTAAATAAACCACATGCCAATTTTTTTCCTGAAAGGAATTTTTTGTGAGCATATTATAATCTGTTAGAGAAAGAGATCGATAATGGAAATACTGACAAACTGCTCCTATGCAGTGTAGATGCTTCCTTAGCTGATTCATTAATACCTAATGAAGTCAGGCCCATGCCTTTTTCAAATCAAATCCTTCCTCTCCAGTGAAGACAGGTCAAAATATTGAAGAAGCCCTGTGCTCTCCAGTAGAAACAAAATAGATGGTGCTGACATCTCCATTGGTTTAATGAGAGTGTGGCAGCAGAGAGCCTCTGGATGGAGTGCTTTGTCAAATCGGACTAAGGTCTATTTTTAGACAAAGTGAGTTGCCTTTTATATTCATCCCTCCTAATAGCAGGGGGAAATGCAGAAAGTTCCTGAGTGCTGAAATAAAAAAAGCAGAAATGAAAGCAGCTCGAATTTGATCAGCGCCTAAGTCCACCTCAGTGTCACCAATTCTGTTGCCTTCCCTTAGACATTTCTTTCTTTTTTTCTTTCAGTTACAGTTCGAAGACTGACATTATCCTTTATTTAATGTAAAAGCAACCCCAGAGTTATACCCCATTAAAATGATGTGTTTTGTGACTTTGTTGTTTTATTTCCTAGAGTTCCTAGCAGCCCGTAGGGAGTGTATGTTGGTTTGACATTTTTAATCTATCTATTCTGATAAAACTGGGTATGTTGTCTTGAGGAGATTTTTGAGTTGTAAAAAACTATACTGCAACTTGCTCATATACTGATTTGTATTTAAAGGTGTAAAAATTTTAGAATGTGCACAATCAATACTGACAGTCTTGCCTTTAATGGGGCATATGTTAATTTTTGAATCTGTGGATATATGTCCCATTTTTATAAGCTTTCATTGCAGATGCTTCATTATGTATAAATGGGAAAACTGGATTCCAGATTGGGATGTCAGGATGCTTAGGACTGCCTGGTTCAACCCAGTTTACCACTTACTAATGATCTTTGGCAAGTTGATTTCACCTCTCTTTGCCTTATTTTCTTAATTGACAAAATGGCAAGAATAATAAATTAATACATCAAAGATGTACTAAGTGCTAGCCTCATCATAAATAGTAAGTGCTAACTTTTTAATTCAAAAATAAATTTTATTGCACCAATAAGTATTTAAATTAATTAATTTGCATTATAAATTTAATAAAGTAAGTCTCAGATAAAACTGAGTTTCCTAGTTCCAATAAGCTAGCGTTAATATGCTGTTTTTATTATTTTGATAAACAGAAGAATAACAAAAAAAGGACATAATTTTATAATCATAATGATTTTATTCAAAGTTTATAAGTAAGTATTTTAAGCAAGAATCAAGTATTACATTCCAGGTATAGATATTCTAATGTGAGATTTTAACAGAGAAGTGGCTTTCCAATATTCTTTCTTAATCAGGAATTAGGTGTTAATACTTACATATATTGATCAGCAACAAATACTCATAAAAATGTTACATCACTCAAGCCACCTGGATGGATCAGCAGGTTAAAGCTTCTGCCTTTGGCTCAGGTCACCATCCCAGGGTCCTGGGATCGAGCCCAGCATTGGGCTCTCTGCTCAGTAGGGAGCCTGTTCACCTCTCTCTGCCCGCTTCTCTGCATACTGATGATCTCTGTCTGTCAAATAAATAAAATCTTTTTAAAAAAAAGTCACATCACAGATGTTCAAAAATTAAGATGCACAACATTAAAAACAAGACTAATATGGCAATATGATTGTGTGAATTTTATTTTATTTTATTTTTTAAAAATTTTATTTATTTATTTATTTGACAGAGAGAGAAATCTCAAGTAGACAGAGAGGAGGCAGGCAGAGAGAGGGGAGAAGCAGGCTCCATGCTGAGCAGAGAGCCCGATGTGGGGCTTGATCCCAGGACCCTAAGACCATGACCTGAGCCAAAGGCAGAGGCTTACCCCACTGAGCCACCCAGGTGCCCCAATTGTGTGCAATTGAAGTTTTAAATTGAAGTTTTTGTCCTATATGAAAGGTGATCTATCTTCTCTAGTGCTGCTTTACTGTAGATAGAATGGAAAATAATGAGGTGATAATATTAGAGATTAATTGCTGTGTTTAAAAGCCCTAAAATGTAGTGTTTAAAACAGTGATAAATAGTAGCCTCACAATTTCTGTGGGCCAAGATTCAGGCCTGGCTTAAGTGGGTGGTTATGGCTGAGAGTCTCTAAAGAGTTTGCAGTCAGATGCCATCTGCAGGCTCCTTTGAAAAGCATAAGGTTCAATTCTAAGAAGTTCTGTTCCCAAAGCTGGGAAGGTGGTGCGAGTTGTTGAGGGGAGGCTTCAGTTCCGCCTTACATGCCTCCACACCTTTTTCTTTTCTTTTCTTTTAATGTGCTTATGACATGGGGCTTCCCCCAGATAAGTGGTCCAAAAGAGATCCAGTGTGTACTTTGTAGGTATATGTTTATATACATAAATAAATATGTGTGTATATGTATATGTATTAATATATGTATATATTTGTTTATATATTATATATGTATATTGCATATGTATATAAATATATACATACATGAGTCATATAGTAACACTCCTGCCACATTATATTCATTAGAATGAAGAGACTAAATTCAACCTACGTTCGTTCACAAGCAGTAAATTAGTCTTCACCTTTTAAAGGGGGAAGTACCAAAGAAATTGTGGATATAATTTTAAATGACCATACTGACCGAATTGGGTTAAATATTGCAAAGAGAATTTTTTTAAAAAGGTTTGTTAAAAAGAGAATTTATGAAAATACTTGAAATTTTGTAATGAATATACATTAGTTAAACAGGGAAGACATAGAATGAATAAGGCCTTAATGTCTTAAACAGTCTTAAAATTCAACATTATAACACTTTTAGGTATTGCCACACTCTGTACAAGTTTGGACAAAACATTACCTAAATGAAAAAAAATATATATATATATACACATCTGTTTTTTATACATTTTTAAGATATATAGGAAAATGTAATCAAATCTGATATACTTTACCAACAAATATAATCGCATTATAAAAACTGAATACAGAAATTATGCAAATGTTAATCTTTCTATAGAACCTATTTTTCTTTTTTTTAAAAGATTTTATTTATTTATTTGACAGACAGAGATTACAAGTATGCAGAGAGGCAGGCAGAGAGAGAGGGGGAAGCAGGTTCCCTGCTGAGCAGAGAGCCTGATGCGGAGCTCAATCCCAGGACCCCGAGATCATGACTTGAGCTGAAGTCAGAGGCTTAACCCAGTGAGCCACCCAGGCTCCTGGAACCTATTTTTCAACTAAAGATTAGTTTAGCATTTATCAGACTCATTTCTGAAATTTAAACAATCTCTGCATATAAGAGTTTTAAGGTAGGTATATACATATATATATATTATATATATATAATATATATATTAGTTAACATTATTGGTTACAGTTTATCATGGTGAATATATTACTTGTTTTTCTACTTCACATACAATTCTTATTATAGTAGGTTTATGATAATTATTTTTCATAAAATATACTCATGTTAGTCATTCTGTAATGTAGTTTTTACATTAGTTCATGTTATTTTAAGTGATCTATGTTATTTATTCACTTACATATTAATTGCTTATATTAAGTGCACATGTATATACTTCTAATTTTTTATTCTTTTGTTGTAGTCATTATGTGTCTGAAATGAGATGAGAGCTGGGGATACTCTGATCCTCAGAGTAAACATTGTACATAATTCCAATTTTTCAGCTACAAGAGTCTAGAGACTCCATGTTCACTGCACTTTCTGTAATTGCCTCATGAGTTTCTTCACATTTTTTAGATTCTCTGATACTTTTGAGTACTATTTCAGTTCCTCTATGTCATCTGGACATTCACCTTCACCCCTTTAGTGATCCACTCTTCTCCTACCCAAATCTTCCTGTGCCATGCGTGTTTTTCTTCATCAACTTTACCAGCACTGCCTGGGTATAGAGACTTCAAATTCTGTGCCACATGGACTTCTCCCTGGGCTGCCTGAGAGTCCTGAGGCCATAGCAGCTGGCTGCATCTAGAGTAACTAAAGAAAGACAGCGAAATACACACACACACACACACACACACACACACACACACAGTCATAGGTAGAAGCCACAGGATTTTATTACCTAATCTTGTGACAATATTATCACTTCTGTGGTACTCTATTGGTCACATAGATCAAAGTGAGAGGGGCTTCCAAAAAAGCATGAACACCAGGAGGAAGGCATCACTGGGGGTCATCTTATAGGTTGCCTGCTACAGTCTAGCCTCTGGCCCCAGGGATGTGGCTCACACATACAGAATATGCTCAATATATTTACCTCCTCTCACAGTTACAAGAGACATAAGAAGCATGATCTCTTCAACTCTCCTGTCATGGTTTGGGCTTCTACTTACCCTATTCTTATTCAATTCCACCACTCTATCCCCTTATATGTACCCACATACTTTCTCTCAAAATCAACCAGCAAATTGTTCTTCATTTAAGCAAACAAGAGCTAGGTGTGTTATAGATCAGCCAAGGTCTTGATTTCTACTCAAAGTAGACTCACCACAGGTAGCTTTCTTCTTAAGAGGAATTCTAGCACCATGGAACACTGAAAAAAATAAAATAATATAAAATAAAATTTAAAAAGAAAACAAAAATGAAAAACAAAGCAAAACAAGAAAAAAAGAGGAATTCTAGCTTTAAAAGGGGTTTGATTTCATTTCAGTTTATTTGACTCTTTCATTACCATATTTAACATAGTGCTCACCTATGATAGATAAGGGTTTGCTAAATTGAAACAAATAATTATTTCCAAAGCAGTAATGTATACATAAGTATATATACTTTGTAAAAATGTTTATTACAACCTGTTCAGTATTCAAGGCAGACTGAGTCAGCATAAAAAATATGATAAAAAGCTAGGAAAACTCTTAACTGTAATAGGTCAATGATGTGTTAGAATGGAGCAGCTGTAAATATTTTGTCACTGGGATCCATAATTTCTGAAAACTTTAATGGAATGTCCATTCTTTCAAATACAGAATTTTTATTTTTATTTTTAATACTCTATAAATAAATAATAAGCTAATTTCAATAATATATAAAATAGGCACTAAATTACCAGTTGTTTTAAGAGTAAACATTCTCATTCCTTCAACAAATGGTGTTGGGAAAATTGGACAGCTACATGCAGAAGAATGAAACGGGACCATTTCCTTACACCATACACAAAAATAGACTCAAAATGGATGAAAGGCCTAAGTGTGAGACAGCAATCCATCAAAATCCTAGAAGAGAACACAGGCAACAACCTCTTCAACCTCGGCCACAGCAACTTCTTGCTAGACAAATCTACAAAAGTAAGAGAAACAAAGACAAAAATGACCTAATGGGACTTCATCAAGATAAAAAGCTCTTCAATAACAAAGGGAATAGTCCACAAAACTGAAAGACAACTGACAGAATGGGAGAAGATATTTGTAAATGACGTATCAAATTAAGGGTTTTTATCCAAAATTTATAAAGAAACTTACCAAACTCAACACCCAAAGAAAAAAATAATCCAATTAAGAAATGGGCAGAAGACATGAACAGACAATTATCCAAAGAAGACATAAAATGTCCAACAGACACATGAAAAAGTGCTCAACATTACTTGGCATCAGGGAAATACAAATTAAAACTACAATGAGATACCACCTCACACCTGTCAGAATGGCTAAAATCAACAGGTCAAAAAATAACAGATGTTGGTGATGTGGAGAAAAGGGAACCCTCCTACACTGTTGGTGGGAATGCAAGCTGTTGTAGCCTATCTAGAAAACAGTATGAAGGCACCTCAAGAAGTTAAAAATAGAGCTTTCCTATGACCCAGCAATTGCACTACTAGATATTTACCCCAAAGATACAAATGTAATGATGTGAGGGGGCACGTGCACCCCAATATCAACAATGCCCACAATAGCTAAACTATGGAAAGAGCCCAGATGCCCATTGACAGATGAATGGATAGAGAAAATGTGGTGTATATATATGCATGTATACACACACACACACACAAACACTAGAATATTACACAGCCATCAAAAAAATGAAATCTTGGGTGCCTGGGTGGCTCAGTGGGTTAAGCCGCTGCCTTTGGCTCGGGTCATGATCTCAGGATCTTGGGATCGAGTCCCGCATCAGGCTCTCTGCTCAGCAGGGAGCCTGTTTCCCTCTCTCTCTCTCTGCCTGCCTCTCAGTCTACTTGTGATTTCTCTCTGTCAAATAAATAAATAAAATCTTTAAAAAAAAAAAAAAAGAAATCTTGCTTTTTGCAATGACATGGATGGAACTAGAGGGTATTATGCTAAGTGAAATAAGTCAATCAGAGAAAGACAATTATCATATGATCTCACTCATGTGTGGAATTTAAGAAACAAAACAGAGGATCATAGTGGAAGAGAAGAAAAAATGAGACAAGATGAAATCAGAGGAAACAAATCATAAGAGACTCTTAATCATATGAAACAGAGGGTTGGTGGAAGGGAGTGGAGTAAGGGATGGGGTAACTGTGGGGGACATTGAGGACTGTATATGCTCTAATGAGCACTGGGTATTATATCAGACTGATGAACCACAAACCTGCACACCTGAAACAAATAATGCACTACATATTAATTAGTTGAATTTAAATAAAAATAAAAATAGAGTAAGCATTCCCAGTTTTAACTGCTGATCACTAATATAAATGTTTTCAGTGATGAATGTTTCCTCAATATTTTTCTACTCTATTTTGTAGAGCCTTTTATCACTGTAGATATTTTAAATGCAGAACATAATAATGATATTGATAATAATAACAATAATTATTGATAATAATGATATTGATATTGATAAGATATCAGTCCAGCATACAACACAATCTTTCCCTTATCACCTTTACTTTGAAATACGTTCTCTATTGTTCCAGGGTATTTTTGATCTTTTGATTATAATTATCTGTATTTCTGAGTTACATGAATTATGCAAGTATCCTCCAAAAGGTGTGAATGAGAAGGTTGTGATCAGATATAATGCAATGCATACTTAAGTCAGCTTTAGCAAAATTGTGAAGTAGTAGATTTTCCACACATTTCCACCTTTTTAAAAAAAAAGATTTTATTTATTTATTTATTTATTTATTTATTTGACAGAGAGAGAGAGAGAGAAAGTACAAAAGCAGACAGAGCAGCAGGCAGAGGGAAAAGGAGAAGCAGACTTCTTGCTAAGAAGAGAGCCAGACATGGGCTTGATCCCAGGTACCTGGGATCACGACCTGAGCTGAAGGCAGACACTTAATTGACTGAGCCACCCAGGTGCCCCATATTCCCATCTTTTTTGTACTCTTCTTGAACATTCCCCACCTGGTATACCCCCTACATAAACATTTCTATTCAATTATGTATGTATCAGATATCCAATTATGAAAAATGTTTAGATATGAAGAAAATGTATAATAAATCACATCCTTCTCTATATAGTTACACAAGAATGTGAGTGTTTAATATATAATGGCACCTAAGTATGTGGAAATCTGTCCCAAATTTAGGAGCAGAAAAGACTTCCAAGAGTCTCTAAAGTGTAGTTGTTTGTTTGTTTAATTTAATTTTTTTTTATTTTTAGTGAAAGAATATATGTATGTGAGTTGGGGTGAAGAAGGGGCAAATGGAGAGAGAGAATCTTAAGGAGACCCCATGCCCAGTGCAGAGCTCCACGTGAGGATGGATCTCAGAACCTTGAGGTCATGACTTGAGACTAAGTCAAGAGTTGGATGCTTAAACACCTGAGCCACCCATATGCCCCTAAAATATAGAATATTTTAAAGATTGAAAGTAATAGCTAATATTTTTTGATCACTTAACAGTATAGGCTTTATGCTAAATATTTAAATGTTCTTAATTTATCTTTTAAAAATGCTTTAAATTAGTGCTATTGTTCCTTTTCTCAAGAGAAGGAATCTGGTGCATAAGAAAGCCATGCTAGGCCATTCAGCTCTTAAGGGACAGAACTGGGAGGTGAACCTGTTTGTCTTTTACCTCAGAGCTTTGATGCTTTAAACATTGTTAGATACAAACACCAAATGACCAAAATGAAAATACAGGGATTTTTTTTTTCTTGAGATTTGCCTTATTTCCCCTCACTCTTTCCCTCTTAAACAGTGCAGCAAGTCTTCAACCACCTTCAACCCTTGTAGCCCAGCCTCTGACAAATGCAATTCTTGTTCTTGTTTTGTGCTGCTTGACATTACTATAAACTCTTACATCTTTTTTCTTGATTTTGATGCTAACTTATAGAGCTTTAAGGGATCTATTCTTTCCTTTCTTTTCTGAATGTTCTCTGCTCTCAGTCCCCACTTTTCTAAGAAGTGCTGACCTACTTTGTACAATTCTTTATAAAGAAAGGTCTGGGAGTCATGTTTCCCGGACTGCTTCAATTTCCATTTCCAGCTCCTCTGCCTACCTTAAAGCCAGATTTGGCTCCAACGAGATGATATATCTGTTCCCTATGGTTCCAGTTTATTTTTATTTTTTCTTGCAGTTTTATCTTCAGTGTAATAATCATTTAGAAGTATTGTTACTTTTACTGTTTCTGTCAATTCAGTACACATTTACTGGATGGGATTTTATTTATAATCAATTAATATTTTCTCCTATTTTGCACTTTGCAAGCATGTCCACACAGAAAAGAGATCTTTGCAGTCACTGCAATACAGTTCTTCAAACACTTGAGTGATTGCTGTCTGTTGTGCATCATGTTTAGAAATGCCAGGTAGGGACACCTGGGTGGCTCAGTTGGTTAAGCAGCTGCCTTCAGCTCAGGTCACGATCCCGGGGCCTTGGGTTCAAGTCCTACATCGGGCTCCTTGCTCACAGGGAGCCTGCTTCTCTCTCTGCCTCTGCCTGCCACTCTGCCTACTTGTGCTCTCTCTCTCTCTGAGAAATAAATAAAATCTTAAAAAAAAAAAAAAGAAATGCCAGGTAGACATTGATACCTGACCTTAAGAAACCTACAGTTAAGTAGGAAACATATATTTCAAATGAAGTATAGACAAATCATGCTGTTATCATTGCTATTAAGAGAAAGTAAATCTGACCTATGCTGATAATGTAATGTAGTTAAAGAAGTGGGCTTTGTGCTAAGGATGGACACAATTTTTGACTGTGCAAACAGAAGGGAGGGGTGTTGTTTTATATGGAAGAAACATCTTTGATAATAATTCTAGCACTGAGGCAGGAATCTCAAATATTTGAATTGTTTTTGAATAGCTAGCTCAATTTGAATATAAGTTGTATGAAAAAAATAAAGAGCTGAAAAAGTAGTTTTGGATCAGTTTGTATAAGTCTATAAGTACTAGTCTAAGAAGCTTAAAGTTTATACAAAAGGAATGGAGAAACATAGAAAATATTAGAAGTCTTCAGATATATTTATCAAAATCTGAGACTAATTCAAAATACATGTAAATGGGATAAGTTTAAATTAATTTTCAACATTATTATTTGTAAGTGAAAAGTCATACTGCAGAAAAGTCATCCTGCTTAGATACAAAGGGCCAGGTCTCTGGGGACAGAAGCCTGAAAACCCAACCTAGGGTTAGGGTTAGGGCCTAGGGTCATGGCAGGCCTGATCTGCCTGGGGGACCAAATTGAGGGCGAGGATCAGGCGGTGCATCAGGCTTTGGGTTTGTGGCCAGAGGTGCCGCCAAAGGTAGGGTTGGCAACAGGTGGGCATGCAGCTTTCTCCCACTTTGAGTGGATAAGGATATCCTTATCCACCAATATCTGCTAAAGGATAGTAGATATTTTTCTAAAACTTTTTCATTATTTTCACTAAACATGGCCATAATCATGATTTTTATTATCAAATAATGCTTTGATTTAGTTATTTTTTCTATGGTGATGACCTTTTAAACCTAGCAAGAATATATATTTTTAAGATTGTATTTATTTGTTTGACAGAGAGCAAGAGAGCACCAGCAGCAGAGAGAAAGGGAAAAGCAAGCTCTCTACTGACCTGGGAACCGGATGCTGGGCTCAATTCCAGGACCCCAGGATCATGACCTAAGCAGAAGGCAGACGCTTAACTGACGGAGTCACCCTGGTGCCCCGGAAATTATTATTGATAATTATTATTAATAGTACCAAAAGTCCAATCAATTTGGCTGATTCAAAGCAGGATACTAGAGTTGGAGGTGTTGTCCACAAGTGATATCACACATGCCCCATAGATAAGTTTGTTGTTAAGACTAATATGATATACTGGGGCTCCTGGGTGGCTCAGTCTATTAAGCATCCAACTCTCGATTTTGGCTCAGCTCATGATCTCAGGATTGTGAGATTGAGCTCCATGTTGGACTCTGTGCTGGTCGTGGAGCCTACTTAAGATCCTCTGTCTCTCCCTCAGCCCCAACCCTCACCTCTCTTTTTCTCTTAAAAAAAAAAAAAGTAAAGACTAATATGATGTACTAACTTCTGCATATCTCAGGAAATTGTTTGAAATGTGTTTCTGGGACAACTTTGGAACCAGAGATGCAAACTTGGGTCTTAGCATTATTTTCATAACTGAATCCTTAGGAATGGGTGAGCAAGCAGACAGTGGAGAAGAAAACCAAAAAAGACAAATATAGGGATTAAATAAATAAGACAAAAGCTAAGAAAGAAAAAAGAGATAAAAAAAAAAGTCAAAGAGACAATAATTTCAAGTGTAGAAAGTAGTCAATCATGTTGGTTGCTTTAGAGATATAGTAGGAACAGCAATGAAAGTAGAATATTAGGTTTGGAAAATAGGAAGTATTGGAGACCTTAAGAAGGACACTAAATGGATTTTAATGATTAAAGAAAGGATTCTTGAAGTGTTCTTAAATAATCTGTACATTCCATTAGTATGCATGGACTTTGTAAAGTCTATCAATCATAAGTAGGTGTGTGCAAAAAAAAAAAAAGTTATTGATAAACAGAGCAAAATGAGTATCACCAAAGAATTAGGCCTTTAAATTCATATAAAGTCTATCAATCATAAGTAGGTGTGTGCAAAAAAAAAAAAAAAGTTATTGATAAACAAAGCAAAATGAGTATCACCAAAGAATTAGGCCTTTAAATTCATTCAAACAAGATACAGAAAGATTCAATCATCCTTTGTATGAATTCACATCAAGAGAGTTGAAATAGATGATTTACAATATTAGAAAATATTTTCACTACCCTTCTTGATATTAACTATTATTTTATCTTCACTTATCCCTTATTTTTGTGTGTATCCAAAATTAATTTATGCACTTTAAAATACTATATTCTATGTCATTGATAGTGGCCACAGAGACACTCCAATTTAGGTTTATGTCTGTATACAAAACATTAAATAAGAGTGTGACTATTATATTCAAGTAATCAATAAGGTAGCATATGATATATTCCAAATGAATTAAATGTTATTAACTGTTTCAAAAAATTGAAGTTTTCTGAGAGTTAAGGCAGCTAAAAAACAGTTAAAGAAGGCTACAAAATTTGAGCTAGTTCTTAAAAGAAAAAGGAATGTAATGAAGTCTTTGCAAGTAGAACATAGACACAGAGAAGAAAATATGCTTAGTATGTTGAGAGACTGGATTAGTTTGCTAGGACTGCCATAATGAAGCACCACAGACTAGGTAGCTTAAACAACAGGAATTTATTGTCTTGTAGTTCAGATGTTTAGAAGTCTGAGATCAAGATGTTAGCAAAATTGAATCTTTCTAAGGAGTTGAAAGGCAGCAATTTGTCTCATATTTCTCTAGTTTCTGGTAGCTTGCTGGAATTTTTGCTATTCTTTGGCTTCTGTTGTATCATTCTGATTTCTGCCTTTATCTTCACATAGTGTTCTGTGTGTGCAAGTCTGTGTCAAAATTTCTCCTTTTTATACAGACACTGATCATATTGGATTGCAGGCCCACTCCACTCCAGTAAGACCTAATGTTAATTAGCTGCATATGCAACCACTCTATTTCCAAATAAGGTCACCTTTCTACTATATTGGAGGTTATGATTACAATATATGAATTTTGAGGGGATAGAATATCAGAACTCAATGAACAAATCATTTTAACTGAGACAAAGGGTTCATATAGATGAAAAGTGGTAGAGAACATCAGAAGGAAAGGCAGGACCAGAAAGAGGAAACTCTGGAGTTTATAATGCTCAGACTTGGTCATGAAGACAGTTAATATAATTGCCTTTACAAACTTACTGTAACCCCCAAGGCCTTTCTCCAAACACAATGTCAATGAGAAGCACAGTGTATAAACTGGACGGAAAGTAGAGCCTTTCTGGTTGAGATCTGTGGCTCTCCACATGCCTGTCCCCCTCATCTCTGTGATAGCAACAGGGGATTTTAGGACTTCCTGGAGCAGAATTCGAAAACTTCCTGTTCAGAGGATTAATCTAGAAAAAAACAATTTAGACACAGCAGAAGAGGATACCTAAATGGATTACTACACTAAAGTAGAAATGAGAAAATGAGGCCAGTTTGGGGTGGCACCAGTGAGAAAGATAAAGTTAATGACTCTACTAATGCAAGTGGTACAGTTTGTATAATATTTAAATAATAGTATCATGGTGATTGTATGAGGGAACAAGATTAATATGATTAATATTTTCAATTAATAAATGATTATAATATGCAAATTTCCATTCCATGTCAAGCTGTGTCCTACTTGCTCAAGTTCATTAAGCTAATATATTGGGATTTGAAACTAAATCTGGTATATAAATCTTCTTGATTTCAAAACCTGTTTTCTTTATTACAGATCTTCCATGCTTCAACACTAATATTCTGAATGTAGGTGACTAGACTAAAGAATTTTAACGTCGTTGATAGAATTGTGACATGTTTGTATTTAAAGAAATGGTAATTCTCTTTTGCCACATTAATTTGAGATAATAGTAAAACCACTAAGAAGAAATGTCTTGGGAACAATTACAGAAGTGAGAATTGTCTTTAAGACAGAAGTCCTATGTGACACTGCTTGTGTCAGCTCTTCTACCACCACCTGAAGCTCAATGCTCTGCTGGAAGGCTTCACAGGGCTCAGCATATAGCTTTACTCATGCCTGATAATTACTACAGCAACATATAGAGCTGGGTGAGTGAAGAAGCAAGATGTATCAGATTGCTTCTGGAGAGATCCATGTGTATTCTTCCTGTGATCTCCCTAAATATATAATTTCAAGTATGCTGTTTCCCAGACATGAATTATAACAACAAGAAAGTCCATGTGAAACTTCGAGCTTAAGGAATTTGCAGGTGGGGTGGTGGGAATTCAGGGACAATTATATAGGCAAACTCTGTCCACCCACAACTATCAAAATTCTAGAATTCCAGAAAGAAATCAGATGCTCACCATCAATCACATTGTTTGTACAGTCTCATTAGGCTAGTATGATCAAGCAATCTTATCAATTACTGACAGAGGGATCAGTTTAAAAGCCAAGTTCCCAGAGGCCAACCAACACCCCTCTCTGTCAGCAGGTCTTCCTAAAGCCCTGGACTGCCACACTAACTCATGCCTGCACATCATTTAAAAAGGAATCTGGTGTTACTCATGAAAGTTAAGTGACAAATAAGATATAAAATAAGAAAAGTAGAAGAGCAAGAATTAACTATTGGGTTATGACCATACATATGAGTTCAGCCATCTATAAAAATTGATAATAAATTGGGCACCTGGTTAATATTTTATAATATTATATTCATATATAATTAATAATAATATAATACTAATAATAATAATTGATAATAAATTGGGCACCTGTTCAGCAGGGAGCCTGCATCCTCCTCTCTCTCTGCCTGCCTCTCTGCCTACTTGTGATCTCTGTCTGTCAAATAAATAAATAAAATCTTTTAAAAAATTGATAATAAATCAATTTAAAATCAATTTTAAAAATTGATAATAAATTGATTGCTTGAAGTAATGAGGAAAATTAGGCTATGTAAAGCTTTTAAAGAATAAAAGTTATCAATGATCAACCTGTGAAAATGAAGGAAAGAATGTAAAGTATAAAAATTTAAGAATGAGTCTGAATATATGAGATATCAAATATTAATGACAACTTGTAACAGGCAGTATATGTGACTAGCACATCTTTGTAAAACAAGTAGAGAAACAGGTCAGGAAATTGCATTCAATTTCCCTCAACTTTTACAACACCATGATATACACATGTCTTTTGCTTCACAGTTTAATTTCTGAATTATCAGATTGATATATGGACCCTGCTTTTGAATGTATACCAAAGAATTCTTTATATTGCTTTAAAAACTGAATTTAAAAACTCAATATAATGTCTTCATAAATTCTGTTTTACAGGTATGAAAGTAATGGCATAACTTAATAATTTGTTATTATAGTAATGTTATTTGTTCATTTTCATTATTTTTGGTCAGAATATTTTATCACAATTTCAAGAATTTGCATGTTACCATCAATCTCTATAACAGTATCCATATTTATATCTTTATCCATACCCAAATCAAATTTTTCATCTTGCTTACTGAGAGTTTTACTAGAGATTCAAAAAAGCAAAGACAAAAACAAATTAATTTGTTTTCCTTTGATCCCACAATATTTCTTCTCACAGCAATTTTAATGGTTATATATATATATATGGCAATAATGTTCATTAAGAGAATAGCTAAGCAATATGGCAATTGTATAACAGTGTTCCAATAAAGGTAATTGATTCTATTGCCTTTGACAAGTTCCACCAATAAAATCCCAGGAATCTCAGTATCCTTCATACGAATGCTTCCTTGGAAAATCTTCAGGATAAGTTTATCAATCTTATTACTTCTTTCAAAGAACCAGCTCCTAGTTTTGTTGATCTGCTCTACTGTTCTTTTGGTTTCTATTTCATTAATTTCTGCTCTGATCTTTATTATTTCTCTTCTCCTGCTGGGTTTGGGCTTTCTTTGCTGTTCTTTCTCCAAGTCCTTTAGGTTTGTGGTTAGCGTGTGTACTTGAGACCTTTCTTATTTTTGAGAAAGGCATGTATCACTATATACTTTTTTCCTCAGGACTGCCTTTATTGTGTCCCAAATATTTTGAACAGTTGTGTTCATTTTCATTTGTTGCCATGATTTTTTTTTTTTCAATTCTTCTTTACTTTCCTGGTTGACACATTCATTATTCAGTAGGATGCTGTTTAGCCTCCATGTATCTGAGTTCTTTCCAACTTTCTTCTTGTGGTTGAGTTTTAGTTTCAAGACAAGAATGTATATTTTGTTACTTTGGGATGGTATGTTCTGAATGTATCTGTGATGTCCATCTGGTCCAGTGTGTCATTTAAAGCCACCCTTATTTCCTTGTTGATCTTTTGCTTAGATGGTCTGTGCATTTCAGTGAGCGGGGTGTTAAAGCTCCCTACTTTTATTGCATTATTGTCAATGTGTTTCTTGGATTTTATTATTAATTGGTTTATATAATTAGCTGCTCCCATGTTAAGGCATAGATATTTAAAATTGTTAGGTCTTCTTGTTGGACAGACTCTTTGAGTATGATAGAGTGTCCTTCCTCAATTTTTTATTATAGCCTTTGGCTTAAAATCTAACTTATCTGATATAAAGATTGCCACCCCAGGTTTCTTTTGGTGCCCATTAGCATGGTAAATTCTTTTCCACACCTTCACTTTAAATCTGGAAGTGTCTTTGGGTCTAAAATGAGTTTCTTGTAGACAGCATATTGATGGCTCTTGTTGTTGTTGTTGTTGTTGTTATTTAATCCATTCTGATACTCTGTGTCTGTTGACTGGGGCATTTAGCCTATTTACATTCAGGGTAACTATTGAACGATATAAATTTAGTGCCATTGTATTGCCTGTAAGGTGACTGTTACTGTATATTGTCTCTGTTCCTTTCTGGTTTGTTACTTTCAGGCTTTCTCTTTGCTTAGAGGACCCCTTTCAATATTTCCTATAGGGCTGGTTTGGTGTTTGCAAATTATTTTAGTTTTTGTTTGTCCTGGAAGCTTTTATCTCTCCTTCTAGTTTCAATGAGAGCCTAGCTGGATATAGTATTCTTGGCTGCATATTTTTCTCATTTAGTGCTCTGAATATATCATGCCAGACCTTTCTGGCCTGCCAAGTCTCAGTGGCTAGGTCTGCTGCCAATCTAATATTTCTACCATTGTAGGTTGCAGACCTCCTATACCAAACTGCTTTCAGGATTTTCTCTTTGTCTCTGAGACTTGTAAGTTTTATTATTAGATGATGGGGTGTTGACCTACCTTTATTGTTTTTGAGGGAGATTCTCTGTGCCTCCTGGATTTTGATGCTTGTTCCCTTTGCCATATTAGAGAAATTCTCTACTATAATTTGCTCCAATATATCTTCTGGCCCCCTTCTTTCTTCTTCTTCTGGGTCCCAATTATTCTAACATTGTTTCATCTTATGGTATCATAAGATATGGTAACACTTATCTCTCAAATTTTCCCCTCATGGTCCAGTAGTTGTTTGTCTCTCTCTTCCTCAACTCTTTAATCTCCATCATTTGGTCTTCTATATCACTAATTCTCTCCTCTGCCTCATTTATCTGAGCAGTAAGGGCCTCCATTTTTTATTGG